>NW_027509219.1:16997500-17247500 GCF_051911475.1 Siphateles boraxobius
CTGACTAATGCCCCAGTTCCAGCTGAAGAAAAACAGCCCCAAAGCATGATGCTGCCACCACCATGCTTCACTGTGGGTATGGTGTTCTTTGGGTGATGTGCAGTGTTGTTTTTGCGCGAAACATACCTTTTGGAATTATGGCCAAAAAGTTCAACCTTGGTTTTATTAGACCATAACACATTTTCTCACGTGCTTTTGGGGGACTTGATGTTTGTTTTTGCAAACTTCAGCCGGGCTTGGATGTTTTTCTTTGTAAGAAAAGGCTTCCGTCTTGCCACCCTAACCCACAGCCCATTCATATGAAGAATACGGGAGATTGTTGTCACATGTAGAACGCAGCCAGTACAGCCGAAATTCCTGCAGTTCCTTTAATGTTGCTGTAGGCCTCTTGGAAGCCTCCCTGACCACATTTCTTCTCGTCTTTTCATCCATTTTGGAAAGATGTCCACTTCTTGGTAATGTACTGTTGTTCCATATTTTCTCCACTTGATGATGACTGTCTTTACTGTGTTCCATGGTATATCTAATGCTTTGGAAATTCTTTTGTACCCTTCTCCTGACTGATATATTTTAAACAATGAGATCCCTCTGATGCTTTGCAAGCATTCTGCGGACCATGGCTTTTGCTCTGGGATGCAACTAAGAAAATGTCATAAAAATCCTACTAGAACAGCTGAACTTTATTTGTGATTAATCAGAGTCACTTTAAATGATGGCAGGTGTGTAATGACTTCTATTTAACATGAGTTTGAATGTGATTGGTTAATTCTGAAAACAGCCACATATCCAGTTATAAGAGGGTGTGCACACTTATGCAACCAGGTCATATAAGGTTTTAATTTTTCATTTTTTCCCCTTAAAGATTTCAATTTGTTTTTCAATTGAATTGTTCACATTATAGGTCACATTAAAGATGGAAAAGGTTCTGACATGATTTGTCTTTGTCTCATTCTTTTACATCACAAGAACCTGGCTTTTTAACAGGTTCTTGTGTGATATAATATTGAAGATATATTTACTCATGCATTATAAACACACATATATAGAGACATATATAATGTAATATATTTCTTATATATTCTATAATTATTTACATTATTAATGTTCCATATTTTTTTAAATAATAAACAAAAGCACAAACACACCTGTATGTACTAAAGGATTTAGCCAATTACTGTGCTGAGGAGTGCACAGCCATTCCTGTTAAAATATAGTAATTATAGTCTTGATATTAGGCAAAGTCAACCGAACCTTTTAAATTCTAAAATAATAGTACATTAAACACTAAAAGATCTCTCCCCTATATTAATATTGAGCCAAACACATCAAATAACACTTAATTTAAACATTTTCTGTCCCTTAATAGTCAGAAGCAAAGCATTCTGGGAACTAGAAATCTGTTGTAACTCATTCTGTGAATGTGTGTGTGTATATGTGTGTGAACATACATTCACATTCATATGGGAACATGTATGTGCAATGTATACACAATAAAGGATAAAACTTTGTGAATATTACATGTAATGCTATTTTTGTCTGAATTTATAATAAATATTTTGTATTAATATATAGTAAATGTATTAATATATAGCCATGGTCAATGCATACATTGCAGCATATTGAAAAATACAAGCGCTAGTTTCCCCATGGAAATGTATTATGTATTATATCGCATTATATTTTGCAGCATATTTCCATATATTTTTGTTCTGTAAGGGTACAATCTCTCTCTCTTTGGCAAGAATATCAGATATTTAAAAAATACAACGTTTGGCCATATAAGACTGGGAATCATCTTGATAACTTTTGTAACGTCATTAATGTAAAAATACCCAATTAGTTCCCAATTAGTCAACAACAGCATAACATTTTGCACTTGTGCCCAGATGACATCATTCTTAAATTTCCATATTCATCCACAACAGAGCCGAAGCGCAACCCAAACAATGTTCTATTGTGAAATGCATGCAGTTTTTAACACGCTAGAGGGCCGTGTACCATTTAAATAAAGAATATCAACAGTACTTGCTTAGATTCTGTGTTCAGTACCTTTAATATTTTTAGATTTGTGAAAGTAGGGCGGTCCTAGGACCTAATGGGGGTTCGATGTAAGTGCTGTCTACTGAGTTAGGGTTAGTGATGACAGTTTGTGAACTAAAGATGGGGTTAGTCGGGGTCAAAGGTGATATGGAAAAATGAGGGACCAATGATGGAGGTGAACGTGGGTGTTTGAATGAGAGAAAGAGGTTCGTAATTTTGTAAATAGGAGTGGTCAAGTTAGCCTTGGGGGTGGCAGAGTGCTTAAGCATAGAAAACATTCCACAGCAACACCATTTACCAAAAAAAAAAGAGATCTGTTGTTAAATTAAAGTAATTTATTTTCTATTAAGCAGGTTTGATGAAAGGAAATCTCAGCCAGTGAATAGATGCAGATTATAGAACTCAGTATTTTTTAATTCGTTCATGTTTTAATAACATCCTGGAAAATTAAGAGTAATGCTAGCAACTTAAACACACCTTAAAATAAATGCATACTTTTTTGTTTAACCCAAAGACTGCAAGTTTAAACAAACTTTTCTTCAATCCTCAGGGGGTAACGTATGTAAAATGACACCGCTGAAATGTAGGCTTCACTCTTCAGGGGTCGAAGGCTTCAAGGATGACTGTAACCTTTTCATATACTCCTGCCACTCATGCAGAAGCTTGCTGTGAAGACCTGGTTTCCATAACAAATTACCTGTTTAAAATTTTCTAAATGACCATGCAAGGTTGTAAGTGGTACAGATGAATACAAAAGATTTAAAAAAAAAAAAGACAGATCACCAGTTCTGATATTGAAGGCAAGAAGGGGTAGAAGGCTTGCTCAGGGTGCTGGATGGGGTTCAGCAGCTGTGGCGCTTTGGTATGGATTCCTATTGGTCGGTCATGACCTACGTTGTAGTGACCGACTGATAGGGAACGTCTCGGTTACATATGGTAACCCTCGTTCCCTGAAGGAGGGAACGGAGGCGTAGGTCCCGTCGCCACATCTGCTGTCTCCCGCCGGGATGGCAAGCTTATCAGGTTGGCTCCTCAGCTAAAACTGAAGCGCAGCTGATGCAAATGATTGCACACCAATGTGTATTGGCCTGTTTTAGTTTCACTCGAAGTAGATTGCCTCTCTAACGAGATTCCTATTGGTCGGTCACGACCTACGTCTCCGTTCCCTCCTTCAGGGAACGAGGCTTACCATATGTAACCGAGACGTTCTTCAGGCGTGCTTTCTCTGCAAGGGATATTTGTATAACTGTGTTTGTTTGTGAGTGTGTGTGTGGTGGCTGGACGAAAGAGAGCAGGAATGTGTGTATATTCCAGACTGGAAACTTTGTGAATTGGCTCCATCAAAGATGTTCATGTGTAGATAAACCAGAATTTAAATCACATTTGTTTGCTAAACTTATGGGTTAGTACACATGTATTTGTATCTATAGGCCCAATTAAAAACGAATTGTCAGTTGCATATATTCACACTATATTCGTGCTGAATATATGCAATTTTTACAATAATGTAGGAATGTGGAGGAGTCTTGATATATACCTAAAATAATGTAAGTAAAGCACAGACCTTCCTATATTTTTTCTAACCATTTTCAATCTAAGTGGAATAGTGGGTAACACTATTTTACAGTGTCCTTGTTACACATAACACTACTATAATAATAAATTATGCTAATTAGCCTACATGCAATTGTGTTGTAATTAATTACTGTAATTTGACTACTTTTTCATTGCAAAGTAAAGAAAGGAAGTACTCTTTTTCTGTAATTTAATTACAGTTTCTTCTGATGTAATTGCATTAAATACTATATAGACTATAGAACAATTATATATAGTGAAAACAATGGTGAATTCAACCTCAAAATTTACTTAAAAACATGTATAATTACACTGTAACAAGGACACCTTAAAATAAAATGTAACCGTGAAACGTTAAAACGTGACTTAATTGTCGAATCGGAGTTGCAAAAAATGTTATGCAACCTTGCAAAGAGCTGTGGGGTCTGCCCCAATTCATGTCGTGATGATCTTGATAAAGACTGATGTGTAGGTGCGTGGACTTCCCCCTATAGGCAGACACAGAGATGAAAAAAAAAATCAACATGCCTTTAAATAGAACCATTTGTCATTCTGACTGCTGTTATCTGACTGCAACAGTGGCGACGGATCCGCTCGTCGCCTCACCGAACAAATACACTTTATATTCTTTCATACAGTAGGCTATATTCTAGGCTATAGTAAACATGCCTAGCAAGAGAAAGAAGAATAAACGCCGAATGAGAAGAGTGGTGAGTACATTTACTTTCACACTGTTTTTTATTCAGAGTCCTGCAAGCAATGTGATGTTATTTTTACAGCGTCCAAACTGATCCTAGTTTTCTAGTTTGATCTGCCAGCGTTAAATTTAAAAAAATTATTTATGAATTGCTCACATCCCACTTTGTACGATCTCTAATAATTAAAATTTAAAATAAACGATAGCATAATGTATTTTTAGAGTTTCTCCAATTATGTTGTTTATTTGGCATATTATTATTACTACCGTGCCTAGAGGAGTTACATTTAGTAGGATGACGCCATAGGTTTATAATTTTCTGTTCTCAGATTCAGACCATTGGTTCATGTCCATATGAAGAATTAGTTGATTTTTTTCTGAAATTAATTTACTTTTAGTTGATTATTTGAACTATCGATAAATGCAACACATCGAGCAGGGATATATTTTATAGTAGGGGGTGTGTCCCATATAAAAATCCGGGAGAGATACAGCCGAATTGCTCACATCCCACTTTGTACGATCTCTAATAATGGATGGATAGATAGATAGATAGATAGATAGATAGATAGATAGATAGATAGATAGATAGATAGATAGATAGATGTGCAAATATTTTAATTGTGACTTTTTTTCTACGTTAGGGATAGCTGCACTAACATGTGTATTAATAAACATATTGTCTTGAAAAAATGTTGCTTGGATTGTGTATTAGAATTATAATTTTCTGGTTTTATTGCCCCTTCTACACTTCGCCTGATAATAATAATAATAATACCAGAATAAATATCTGTTTCACTTATAGAGTGTTAGTGGTTTGTTTTGTGGTTATTTTTTCTTTGTTCTGTGCAACGAACCAAATCATGCCTTTTGACTCCAACCCCCAAAACTTATAAGGACTTTGTTGATTTTGGCATATCCCTTGTTCCAGTCTGATTCCAAACATGGTTGAAGGCACATTGCTAAAAAGACAGTTGGTCCAGAGACCACCAGAATTCATCTTGCACCGATTGCTTTTGTTTTTAACTGTCACGTTATAAATTCATTGATTTTTATTCATCATTTTCATCATTTAGCTGACGCTTTTATCCAATGCGACTTACAATTGCTATATATTTCAGAGGTGGCACGCCTCTGGAGCAACTAGGGGTTAAGTGTCTTGCTCAGGGACACATTGGTGTCTCACAGTGGATTCGAACCCGGGTCTCTCACACCAAAGGCATGTGTCTTATCCACTGCACCATCAATTTACACCCCAATTTTTAATAAATTGAAAGGTGATTTAGTTTACATTCTGTCATTGCAAAGGAATGTTGCACAATATTGAGCATGCCTCACCACTCTAAGACATATTTGTCCTCTGTGACCAGTGACATAATGAAATACACACAGTTTGTGCATCTGAACACAGAACTCTTTGTTTGAATTTGACAGCAGTTTTTTTAAGTGCATATCATTAAAATCTCACCCTTTTCATTCTGCTTAGCTAGACATGTAACCGATTAATGCTCAGTTGCTGTCCCAAAACCCTGGCATGCAGTCATATCAACAGAACTGCCTTTCACACAAGTACAGAAATAGAGGGGTATCTATTATCTCTCTAGCTGTTAAGCACCCCCCGAGTACTGGAGGGTGAGCGCATTCCAACACGTTTGTTGCTTACCAGCACTTCAAACAGAAGAAACGTCTTTTTAAAGTCAGCTGCCAGAGCCAATTAACTCAATTTTTGCAGCTGTAGGCTCATGCAAATGCATCTTTCAGGTTTTTTTCTGTTTGCGTTAGAATGAACAACTGTGAAGCAATGTGCTTTTTTCCTAAACACCTCCTCTGTTCCCCCAAACGCCAGACTGTTTATTCTGTTATGCTGGCCTGTTTCATGAACTTGGGCCCAAGTTTTGCCTGATTTGGCTTTGTCAGTGTTGATGCTGATCTTCACACATGGTTGCATAATTTGGCCTTAACTGCGCTGGCAACTGTACACCCCATACGTGCACAATGGGTGCTTAAATTCTTTCGAGGCCTATGTAAACCGCACTGGCCAGCCCCTGCTTTTGGATAATGAAGCTGTGAGTGTGATTATAATGCGATTATGGGTCCATTATGATGTGATTAGCATTTTTGTCTGTTCTGTTTAGCCCCATCCAGAGCTCTGAGGGGTGCTGACTCTTCCAACTCGCTTGACTAGACATGTCAGAATCAATTGGATTCAGCCATTTTTTGCCATTACACAGCCAACTTTTGTTAACTTATGTAAGCTCTCAGGGAAGTTGTTAAACCCTGTCTAATACCATTATGTGCTCAACTGAACTAAAGATAAAAATAAATAGGTTCTGATTTCAAATCTCAGCTATTTCTCATAACTTCATTTGTTTTGAGCAGCAGGCCCAGAGAAGGGCCCTGGAGGAACAGTACGCCTCCTCTGGAAAGGGAACGGCAGGAGTGTGTGCTGTCTCTGCCCCAGTTCCTGCAAGGGTTCCAGTGGCTAAAACTCCAGAGAGTCCTGTTTCGGTTCCAATTCCCCTGGCGGTGATCGCTCCAGTTGATGTTCCCGCTGAAGTTCCTCCTGCAGAACCGGTTGTGTTAGACCCTGTTAAAGACGAAGTGGTAAAAGCTGTAGAGGACCTAGGACAAAGCTTACTGGAACCCCCTGCAGAAGAGCCAGCTGTTATTGAGGAAGATGAAAGTATCACCGTTCCAGTATCGGAGGTAATGTGAATGTGAACAACCTTTTTTGAGGTTAATTATATTTGATAATTATAATGCACAGAGAAATTTGTGGGAATTAGCAATCATTACAGTGGACGCAATGTGTCTGTAATTCATCATGCAGATGTTACTGTTGTGACTGATATTAAAGTATGGGCCTGACAGTAATGGCTTCTCACAGTCTGGATGGAAGATGGGGGTGTGGTCAGGTTTACAATGTGGGAGGGGAATATTTTAGTAAGTGAACAGCATGCCTGGAGCCACAGCAGACTGTTCCAAACTGCTGTTTTATTGAAAACAAGATCATAAGATTTTCTGAATCCTGCTTCCTTTTTAGGAACAGTATTTAAACTTGTTGTCATTGAACACCAGTTTGCTTAGTAGGATTTTAACTGGTGGCCTGTGTTGAATATTTGAGATTAGATATCCACACATACTGTGTCTGTAGAGACTCTGCTGTATGTGAGCAGGGCTGCCGATAAGGGGGGACAACTAGACCTTTTGGCCCAGGCTTGAGGGGGGGCCTATAAAGTAATTGTGTAGAATTGAGTAGATTAATCATGAAGTTTTTGTACCATCACGTTTAACGTTGTTCGGCGGATTTTCGTGTCTCAAATCCGGTCATTTCCATAGGAATCCACTAAATCAGGAATTTCACGTGGGGGAAAAATATTTCCCCATGTAGATTTTGCAACAGTTTCAAGTTGGTCACATTAATTTTTCCTCTTTGACCAACAGAAAGCTGCTTGGTTTAAAAATGTGACTTCTGTTTGAGTTGTGCATCATACATTGCTACACTATTGACAAAAATGGACAACATTTACTGAAGAGACTGCAATCAGGCTTGCCCTTTTACACGGACAGATTTTCAGATAATGACCATGAATTAAAAAATGGTTATTGGGAGACTGCCACTGAGAATTATTAGAAACTTGATGCTCATGAAATCTAATTTACCTTTACCATTTATTTTCAAATAGAAGTCTAATCTAACCGAACCCACACTGCAAATGTCGCTATAAACTGCTTAAATCATCTTTACTCAGTTAGATTTTCTAAACTGGAAGTACTTTTTTGTCGGTTCAGTATGCTGTTTCATTATTATGATGCTTTATAAAAACCTGTAATGTAAAATATAAATATTTAAAAGTATATTATTTTATAAATTAAATGCTTTATATTAATATATGTTTTATATATTAAACCAATTCTTTTAAAATGCATTTTCAACATGTTTACTTTTAAGTAGAGCAAGTTCTGCTTAAGAATCTCTCTACTTTCTGTGTTGTGTCTGTGATGGCTCATGTGCGAAGTGCAGATGTCTGTTTTCTGACATTATTGTGCTTACATACATGTACAAATATGCAAGCTGACACTTTTCCCAAACAATACCTTAATATATAGTCACTCCTCAACCTCCTGCGTCTCACCCTCCCCCCTGTTTTTTGAAGAGAAGCCGAGCCTTTAAAGCCCACCCTTCTTTTCCTGTGAGCTCTGCTTCAGCCTCTCCTCTCCCTTCACAGACATCACAAGTGCTTGGGTTGGACATCCACACACTGAGAGTGGCACAGGGGCAGAGCGAGTGAGAAAGACACATACCCTTGCAGTGAGTGTTAGGTTAAGGTCTGAGTTTTTTTACTGGAGTGTCAGATCTGTGTCGCCATGGGGCTCATTCTCAGTTGGCTTCGAGGCCCTCGGGAGCCCTTTGACTTGCTGGATGTCTCTGTGGAAACGCAGGTGAGCTCCCACCTCAATGGATGGAGGCTTGTTGAAGGGGTTTAGCTGATGGAGAAAGAACATTTTGTACTGTCTGTGTCACCCCCCCCCCCCCCCCCCCCCAAATGTTAGACATTGTGGAGGAGGAGCTTAAATATTTTATTTGAGTTTTTCTGAATACACATAGGTGGGTGGAGACAAGGAATGTGCTTAGGTCTAGTTCAAGGCCTAGTCATGCATGCTCTTGAGGGGTTGTGGCACGTTTGATGTATTTGTTGTTAAATTTGAGTGTGCTTTGTAAAATTAGAATTTTTTGAGTTATTTATAATTGCCATTGTTTTGTTTAATTGTTATTTAATCTGTTGAAGAAAGAGAATGTGAAACAGATATCTGACTGAGGGCTCATTTATAACCACGTGCACACATGGTCAGCTTTGAGGAGGCATGGTGGCCAACAGAATCTCCTTTGTCTTTTTTAACAACAATCTTTGTGACAACAGTTGTATGTGTTACTGTGTAAGTCTTTGTGTGATTTACACAATACTTTTAAGTTAAATGACATTCTGTAGATGGAGAATCTATGATGTAAGCATACATTAAACAGAATTTTGTAATGCTTTACCATGGTTATTATAGTTTTGAGTTTAATTCAGTTTTATCTAATTTAGTTTTAATTTTCCCTCTGTTACTGTTAGTTTAATTTTTTTCATAGTTTTCTAGTATTTTTAGGGCTGCCAGAGTTAATATGGTAACTTGTACGTTTTGAAAATATTTAATGCCGTAACACATTCTCAGCTGAGTCTAGGGTTATTGCTGTCTAATGGCATTTTCATGCTTATTTTAATGCATTTTTAATGCATGACACTAAACAAAAATACATTACTCACTTGCATTTAGTTATGTATTAGTGCATTTAGTAGCTTTTATTTCCATTTCAGTTAACCCCTTAGCTGTCATTCCCCTTTTGATAATTGACATTAAAATGCAGTATACAAACCTAAATGGTTGTAATTCAAGAATGCTTTGGAATATAGACCTAAGTTTGGTCTTGTTTTAAAGAAAACAATCAGCAGATTATTACTGAAGTGAAAGCACTTCAAAAAATTAAAGTATGAAAAAGTTATGGAAGTTAAAATTTACAGTAAATCAAATATACTTTATTAATATTTTTTTTTAATATAAAATAAATATTTTACAAAATATTTTTTACTTTAAAATTACTATAAAATGAAAGCTATATATCTAACCAAGTTGTGTTCCAAATTTAAAGTTGATATCACAAAAATTGAAGTTCCCATGAGATTTTGTTTAGGCGTTATACCAAAAATAGCCACCGGGTGCCATTGCATTCCATTGAATTTAATTGTATGCATTCTGCCATAACAAATTAATACATTTCTATCCAAATATCACTTCTGTCACTAAATATGGAACCTTGAGACTCAGACCTTTCTGACAATATGTGTTTTGTCAAGATTAGAACATTTTTGATAATAAATTATGAAAGATGATGCCCAAAAGGGGAGGGGCCTAATAAAAAAATACCGTTTCTATGGTAACGCAACGTCCAATTTCAAAACGGTTTTTACAGGATGAATTCTGAGTTCGTAAGCTTTCAAATGATACCTAATTTATGATAACTACTAAAATATGTGATATAATAATAATAAAAAATTATATATATATATATATAATATATAATATACTTTTTAGGGGACTTTTTACTTTACTTTTTAAAATATAATTTTATCTTTTTTTATTGACAAATACTAGATTTTGTTTTATTATGAACTTTTAGCATTAAAAAAACAAAGTTTCAATTATTAAAAGTGTGTACGTCGACTTTTTGTGACAAAGGTCAGAAACTCCTGTAATGACGTCGATTTTTTGAGGTGCACTCTTGTCATAAATTCATATATTACTGTTCATACAAAATTTGTAAGAAAAAAACAGGGCTAAAATATCTATTCAGGAGTCTTAGACCATTCCAACGATATATAGTTTGTCATGATTAAATTAGGATTTAATAGTAATATTTTGAAGTAAATTTCGGTTGCCCGTATACGGGCAAGTGACAGTTAAGGGGTTAACAAGTTTTTATTTAGTTCCCTATCAGTCGCCCAAGTTTGACGTCACGTCAACGTTACGGCTCCCGTTCCCTCCTTCAGGGATTAGTTACTGAGACGTTTTCATTAATATACACTGTGCTCTATTTTTCTGTATCAATTTTTTTTTTTAAATAATATAATATGTGTATATATAATAGATGAAACTATATAGAACACTTTTTGTGAATTAAATATTTGTGATGGCATTGAAAGATTTGCACAACTGCATTAATTTTTAATCCACTTTTGCTCATATTTCTTAAATTTTAGCCAGTCTCATTACAACCTTTAAGGGTAACTCAACCCCTGGTCAGAGCCTGACTCCACCCATTGGCAATATTTGAAAAATCCCGGAAAAGTGGGCAGAGCCCAGCGGAGGGGGGGCGTGCACCTGAGACCCGCGTCTCTCTGTAGGCAAGGACGTGGTGAGCTGGTGCCTGCTTATGTCACGCAGTACCACAATATCCAATAGGAAAATTCAACTGCAGTAGTCACCGTTCAACATGAAGGGCAGCACTCAGACGTTTTTACACCATATATTGTAGAATTAAAACACTTTATACCCAAATGTCAAAAAATTTACTCAAATCAATGATCAGCATTAATAAAGCCCCAGTCTTACAGATCATTAACTGAAAAAAGTTGTTTTAGGGTTTAGTTACCACTGGCAAAATGGGCTTTCAATAAAACTTGGCTGCCTATACAGTAGCAAATTGATTTTTTAAAAATCAGTTCTACCTGACTAGAGAAAATAGGCAGTGGTCTTCCCTTTTGCCAAATAGGTAGAAAAACTTAAACATCCATAATGCACTGGGCATATTGCTTTCCAAGGCCACTCCCACCAGTCACTCCTACCAGCTATGGATACGCTTACCAGAGTCAAATACCGCCTTGCTTTTGTAGAAAATACTCCTTAGCATATTCCTTATAACTTTTTGTCATAATGGTGTCGACTTTAACCTGGTTGCAAGAATTCAAAAAGTAAACATTTTGCAATTGAAATTCTGAAAAACCTTAGTGTTTGTAGAGAACATTTTAAACTGGATGACTATGAACACAGTGTTTTATGCCAAAATGGAGGGGGAAAAAACTGAAAGAAACTGCCGATCTGTCTGTTCCGCCCAACCCCCTGAAGGAAAACGCTAGTGTGCCATTGTACCGTAATACTGTTTAAAGAGTAGACAAAGTACGATACAATTTTCAGTGATAAACCTACCCTTACAATAACTGTTCTGTTAACAACCCTTTGTCGATCCGACTGTTTGTGGAAAGGGATTCAAAAATGCAGAAGTATAAAAGTAGTTTTGCGTCACCCGAGCCGGCATATTTTTGCTGACAAATAAACGTGAACTTCTCTGTCCAAGTAACACAAAGAATGAGTAAACATTGTTCATTTACATATACTACCGACATTGTAACAATCCAAAGCGGGTTGAAAATCGGCAAATTTACACTTTAAGTGAAGCCCACCGAAAAGAGAAACTTAATTTCCAGCTGATACGAATGGAAGCCATACAAGAAGAAAAAAAAAATCATGCTTTGGTAAAAGTCTAAGTGATGACTTTTTACCCTTAGATGTAAGAGAATTTTATATTATTGCGACAGGTGAAGAACCATCCATGTTAGATATAGATCCGGGTCTCTAAAGACATGGGCAATCATTATTACAAATTCGGGTCTTTAGAGGGCTGGATCTATATCTAACATGGATGGATCTCTACCTGTCGCAATAATATAAAATTCTCTTGATAGTACAGTAACAATTACAGGAGAGTCAAATAAAGCTTTACCTTTTGGAGCTTGGAAGGGTCCAGTTGAGCAGATGTGTTATATCATCATCACTGTCCTCGTCAGAGCTCATTCCCCAGTACATTCAGCATCTGGCTCATATTTGCCATCTCAAACATATTCTCAAAACTATCATTTTCAACATCTTCAAAATCAATATTTTGATTGCTGACAGCTTCTTCACCAGATCCACTATCAAGTGACAGTGAAACTAATATTTGATTGTGTTCAGTACTTGCTCTGCAGTAAATCGCTGATGATACTCCCTATTCTTTTGTTTTCTGCCTGTGGTAAATATGAGTGAAACGTCACTTCATCATTGTGTATCAGACAGTTTAATTGAATTGAATTGCACTTCTTAAGTTATCAAAGATTGAATTATAGTTGTGCAGAAAAAATAAACGCACACACCTTGGGTCGTTAGCGACCCTATACAATGTTTTATAAAAAATTAATAGGAAAACAGGCCCAAGGTATATGCTTAAGGGTTAATGTCATAAATATTACTGCTAAGTGTCTCATGATTATGAGATTAGACTGTATGCCATAAATATGGCTTTTATTTCATTATTTAGAATTGAATGTCATAAAATGTCTTTTAATTCATAATTATGATTTCCCAAACATGACTTCCATAGAAACATGCACTGTACAGTTGCATACATTTCAAATTAAAACAGTGGGAGAACTCAGAACTGTTTGGCACACTTTGTTTCTTAAATTTGCCCTGAAAGTTTTTGTTCTGCTACCACATGGGGCGTTTGGAGCACAGTGTATGTAGAGCGCATCAATATTAAACCTTACTCAATATTTCAACAACACAGCATATGTTTTACTCACATGTTACTCTTTGCTCTACTATAAACATGCATAATTAACATTTAGCATTGTAAATTGTCCCCCTGTTTCTCACCATATGGTAGTGTCACTTTGTCTAAAACAAATTTTTGGTTAGAGAGTCTTGTTGGCATGGTGGCAACTGATATCCCAAATATTATTATTGTCATTATTAAGTATTATAATATAGTTTAAGATACTTTATTGCAGACAATTGTAACACAATTAATCTTTAGTGTGATGTGGAGCTTTACATTTTATGTTTACTGTCCTTTTCAGGCCATATCATCTATAGATGAGCCAGTGTCCATCCCTGCAGAAACTGAGGTATGGTAATATGCTATATCCCATCAGTCCTCAGCAATTCAACCATTATATATCTATCAACACTTTTCCCTTTGGCCATTCACACTAATGGCTGGTAAAGGTGTGTTTCCTAATTACTAGGCCTCCAGTGCAACACCTTACCTTTCAGGGTGCATTTATGTGCCTTTTCTCATAACTTTGCTTTATGAGGTGTAAAGAAAACTTATTAACCGCATTTTTTTATTTTTTTATTAATAAAGACACTAGCTTTACACAAATATCCATGCATATAAAATGCAGATATAAATGAGGCTTTATATTGGGTTAGAAATTAGAAGTTTTTGAATTTACTAAAGGAATCTGTTCTTTCTTTTCTTTTTTTTACTATGACCTTTTCAAAACACAGATCCAGTTTGAGGACACTACACCTGTAGCCACAGAGGTATATATAAATGTGATAATCATTCTTTGTTGGTTTCATACTATATTTACAATATATAATATATAAATATGTATACTTACTAAGATTGTAAGTGCAATACAAAATACAGTTCTGTTGTGTTCAATAAATTATATTACACTACCGTTCAAAAGTTTGGGTTCAGCAAGATTTTTATTTTAATAAATTAATACTTTTATTTAGCAAGAATGTGTGAAATTGATCAAAAGAGACAGTAAAGACTTTTAGATTGTTACAACAAATCTATTTCAAATAAAATAAACAATGATAAGAAATGTTTCTTAAGCACCACATTAGCAAATGATTTCTGAAGGATCACAGGAATAAATTGCATGTTAAAAAATAGGTCAATGAAAACAGGCAGTTTAAATCTTAATATTTCACAATATTACTGTTTTTACAGGGGGGTTTTATCAAATAAATGCGGCCTTATTGAACATAAGCGACTTCTTCTAAAAACTTATTTTTAATGGTAGTGTAAAACCTTGATGTATTGTAATATTTAAAGTACAGGAATTGTATGTGACCATTGTGCTTGTGTGTACATTATGTATTGCATGTTTTTTTGTCTTTATATGATGTTCTTGTACAGACGCATGTTTTAGCTCAACTTGTCGTTGACACCGAGCGTGAAGGTGAAGGTGAGCTTCCTGCTAAGGATCCTGTGTCAGTGCCAGTGCCAGCTAAGGAGCCTGTGGTAGAGGTGCCAGTGCCAGCTAAGGGTCCTGTGGCAGAGGTGCCAGTGCCAGCTAAGGATCCTGTGGTAGAGGTACCAGTGCCAGCTAAGGATCCTGTGGTAGAGATACCAGTGCCAGCTAAGGATCCTGTGGTAGAGGTGCCATTGCCAGCTAAGGGTCCTGTGATAGAGGTGCCAGTGCCAGTGGAGACGGTGCCTACAGCTGAAACTGTTGCTGCAGTTAAAACTGTGACAGAAACAGTTGTAACCGAAGTTGAGCCTGTTGCCGACATCGCAGTGGAAGTCGACGGACATGTTGTCGGGGTTGTGGGAGAGCCTGCCATCGAAGCCGAAGCCGTAACTGTTGAAACTGAGCCTGTTGAAGTCCACAGACTCGCAGAAGTCACGGAGGTGCCTGACACTATACATCTTCATGGCACATTGCAATGGACTCTTTGCATGAGTTAATTTGCATGCACAACAGGTGACTTTGTCTTGTCAGTTCTGTGCACTTGTTTGGATAATTGGGCATGACATGAGCCTCACTCTTCCCATTCTTTTTTAATTCCCTTGGTCAGTTCGGTCCATGTTTTTCAGGCACACTAAACTAACTAGTGCTAGCAAATAGCAATTTTTTAAATATGTTTCTCCTCCTTTTCTACAGGATGTACATGTAGAGCCTGAACCAGAAGAGTTTCCAGTGGTAAGTTCATTTGATTTGAATTTTTTTTTTTTTCTGCATTTTTGGGAAAAGTTCAGCCAAAAAGATTGGCAAATTCTGTCATTGTTAACTGTGAGGAACCAGAAGTAGGGGCGATTTCTGAATCCATTTGGGGGAAGTTTCCAAATTTACAAATCCACAGTTTGGATTAAAGCGTCTGCAAAATCAATAAACGTAAAAGTAAATCCAAACAGTGAGACAGAGAGGCATAGTCGACGAGGCAGGTAAAAGTCCAGTAACATGTGGAACAGCCCAGCCATGCAAACAAAACAGAATAATAATCCACAAAACATGCACAAAGGTAATGGAATGAGAATAAAAACAGCAGGCAATGAAAACGCTTGGTAAGGCAGTGTGAAAACTAGCAATACTTCACATTGGATTCAGGCAAGGCAAGGCTTTAAAGGCCTTTTAGCTTTTAGTATGAATATATTAGCCTTAAGGTTATGAATAAGCTGGTGTGTTCCAAAACAATGACAAAATTCACATTTAGGAGATATAAGCGTTCAAGATACAGTCTCTCATTTCCGCTGAAATGGATCACAGATTTTTATGACATCACCACGGACTTCAGCTTCTCATCACATCTTCTGTCCAATCAAATAATCTCTAGAATGTAAGGCGCCCTGCCCCATATGCTATAAATACCACCTGGCCAAAGCAACCGTTGACCCATCACGGAGCAATATGGGTTGGAGATGTATGTTCGGTTGCTCAAACGCTCGAGTTTTATTACGTTTAAAAAGTGTATGCTGGTTAAGAATGAAATTACCAGAATTTATTCACACCTCTACTATTGAATCCAACGTATCTTCAGCGCTCGGATTCACTTCCAAGGTGCTGTCAAGTACGACTTGAAGTCTGTGAGGTAAACTAAACGCTATTGGCTATGTGAAAAGGGGGAGGAGCCATTCAATATGTCCTGCCTTAGCTTCCTGTTTCCATCATACAAAGCTGCACGTTCCAAGGCACTTCAGTAGGCCTTTAATGACAAACAGGAGACATAGAATAAATGGTACATGGTCAGTATTCGTGAGAGGGCTCCCTCTGGTGGCCGGGTGAATGGCCCCCTAATGTCGTTCTAAACCTGTACACTACACTGAACACTAGGCCTTCATGATTAATCGCAATTTACATGAAATCGCACTTAAACCGATTTGGGTTATAGCGATTATGAAATCTCAAAGGCTTGCGATTATTTTTTTATGCGCAGCTTGTCATTGATATATGGCTCTGTAAACGCTGCTCCATCTGAAAGCACTGTGAGTTTGAGTCACTTATAACGTGCATTTGAAAAAACAACACGCGTCAAACATGAGAAGCATTTATAAACCTCGTCCAACAAAAGACAACATTTAATAACATGCTTTTACTCCAAACTCACTTCATAACTACAGTTGAGCATCCTTCTATGAGATGATGTGGCTTCTTACACAGAATAAGGCAGTCGTGTGTTTTTTAGTCATGTTTAATCAATCAAAGCATTTCAATCTTCTGTTTATTCAGCTACAGCGATAGTATGATGCCGATAGGGATTTCCTGGAATGAGGTGTGTTATTGTACTTGGCGGGCGTGTCTGTGTGAGAGCGCCCTCTGGCGTTCAGATGGAGCAGCATTTACTACCGATCAGCCATGCTGCACTGACAAGCTGCGAATAAAATAATCGCAGCCTTTGCCAAATCGCGTGCGGTTTCATTGTGATTAATCGTGCAGCCCTACTGTAAACTAGACTTCTTACTCAGTATTTTTGTTTTGTTTTCCAGTACAAATATCTAAAGGCCCGTCCACACCAAGGACGATAACTATAATGATAAAGATATAGTTCTAAAAAAAAATCTACATATAAAAGAATAGCAGAGTCCACACCACAACTATAACGATAACGGCACAGAGAAAAGATATCGTTGAAATCACTTTCAGATTGATTTTTTTCAGCCGATGAATGATAACAACATCGAAAGCCAATCAGAATCCATTCCACTTAAGAGAACTTTGGATTTAAAGCAGCTGACGTCAAACCTGCAGCACGTGCTTGGAATAAAATGAGAATTATCATTTGTTGGTTTGGACTCTAATAAAGTTATCATTATGGTTGTATAATCGTTTTTTGGTATGAATGGGCCTTAAACATTCTTAAATCAAGATGGATTAATTAAAGGTGCTCTAAGCGATTTTGGGTGACGTCACTTCTTGTTGACGTTGGAAGTATTGTCAAACAAAACGGAGCCTAGCTAGACCCTCCCTCCTCCTCATCCGCGTACTAACCCCCCAAATCATGGGTGTCGGAACTATTGTATATGGGTGGGACAAGACCCACCCACTTTTTAAGACCAATGATATTGGACCCACTCACTTCTCCCGTCTCTAATTCAGCGCATATGGCTGTTCACTCTTCAGAGCGACGTCAGTCAAATCCATTCCACTTGAGAAAAGCCCTAATAAATTTAACTCCATTCCGCGTTTTAGATACTGCGTTGATTTCCACGCTGCTGCTCAAATCTATTCCACCTGGTTCATTCAGAGTCCCACCAAACACTTATTTTTCAGGCCAGACGAGCCAATGCGCATGTGCTGTCCCAAGCGCGAGTCTCAGGTTCCTATGGGAACCGGAGCTTCTAACAGTTAGAATTCAGATCATACTAAGTTTAAAATGTTTAAATAGACCAAATCAAGTAGTAATTAATTAATGTAGCCTATATGAATCTTAGTTGATTATTGGATATTAAAGCTGGTTTGGTTGCTGAGACGGAGACGCGCAGAGATGGCAATAAACGCGCTGTTTGATTTGTGACCGTGCTGTGCTTATTCCATTCATTCGAGTAGCCTATCAGATTGTACAAGGCTTACATCATTTAAATATACATACAATAATATACGATATCATATCGTAGAACATGTAGTAGCCTATTTGAGTTGATATTACTCTTGCCAAGCTTTGATTTCTGAGAGATGCACGCATAGACGGATTTGCGTTCGTTTCATTTTACTCTCACTCATTCACTTCACTCATTATTGCATAGAGATTTTAAAAAAGGTATTTGGCTTCGGGAACATACGGAAGCCCTGAACCGCAACGTAATAAAAAAGAAAAGAAAATCGGTAAAACAAATTCTAGCATTTTTAGAATAAAGTCGAAATGTTTTGAGATTAAAGTCGAAATATTTCGAGATTAAAGTCTCGAAAATCCCCGCACTTTTTACTACGGAGCCCGGGAAGTCACCCGTGGGAGAAAAAAAAAATCCGTGCATGGCGACGGTTTTGCAATCCGTCCCCTCAGTTAATAAACTGTGGGCTACTCACGAACTGTTCCCTCGGTTTAACAAATCGTGCCCAAGGATTAATAAACCGTACGCTTTCTAGTTTCTAATCCGCGCTCTCAGATTTGTAAACCGTGCCTTCAGTTTTGGCAATCTGTAGCCTACCCACAAATGCATAAACCGCGCATGCTTTCAATCTGTTCCCACGGGTTTGTAAACATGGATTTGTGGTCCCTCCCTCAGTCTATGCCCTCTGATTCAACCAGGCCTCCTGTTTGCGGGATGCTTTAAACTTTATTTTTCAAAATGGATAATTTCCTGAATTTTTTAAAAAAACGATTAAGGTAGCCTATTTAGGCTACATATTTAAAAAACACTTTTATCCAACCCGATTTACAAAAAAGGAACAATGCACTTTGTCAAATGTCAGTCATACAGGTTAGACAATAATAATAAAGGGCTAAGATTATCACAAATACACACAAGATTTTGACGCAAATCATTCAATCGTCTTCTCTATTCCAAAATATTCCACCATTATTGCGGAGCGCGAGCTGCATGACATGGAGGCGCCGGAGCGATCACTTGCATTCTCCTATCAACAACAGTGAAACAACTTAAAATACTACATAATTTCTGGTCATACAGAAAAGAATAATACATCAATCGCATCCACTTTTATTTGTGTAAACTCACAGGGGTGGTAAAAGTACTCAAAAATTATACTCGAGTAAAAGTATATATACCTAAATAAAAAATGACTCCAGTAAAAGTGGAAAGTCCTCCATTCAAACATCACTTGAGTAAAAGTACAAAAGTATCCGATTTAAAACGTACTTAAGTACCGAAAGTAAAAAGTAAATATTCAAACTGTAAATATTAATAACTAAACAGATCAATTGTTTTGGGAGTGATATGCAATGTTTTAATTGAACAAATTATTCGATGCTGCAATTAAGAATTTGTTAGATTTGCAATCAGTCAAGAGACAATGAAGCACCTTGCATCAATTCTAAACAATTTCATTAAGTTTAGTGACAGCATATTATGGTGCAATGACTGGTAGGCCATTCTTTGATACAAATTTTACAATTTCAATTCAATTATTGTGGTTTGATTCCGATCTTGATTCAATATAGATTCATTTTGATAAATATTTGGTACAGTAGATACATGTTAATTTTTAAATTAAGAAAAACTCACCTAATTCTGTAAACATAGGCTACAGAGAGCCCTGTTAACTGGTATTATTACATGTTACAAATACATGTGATTTTTATTATAATAACAACTTTATAATATTTTAATGATATAAGTAAAAGATATAATAAATATATAGTGCACATATTTAGCAAAATACTAATTTATACTAATATTAAATATATTATAAAATACTAATTTTTCTAGCCAACTAACGTGCTATGGTCATTAATTTTTTTTTTTTTTTGGAGGTAGCCTAAATGTAACGTTATGTGACATATTGTTCTCCAGCTGTTTTACTGACCTCTTTCTGCGGTTGAAAAACACTGATTTATTGATATTATGTATAAGGTATATACATTTCGGTAAGTTGTACTGTATCTTTCAACATAGGCTACCTATTATTGTTCATTTGTGTTTAATTACAATTAACTAGTAGTAAAGATATTAACGGCACCCTGCATAGCAGGCGCTATCGGTCACGTCACATTTAAAAGCTCCAAAACGGTATTTATTGTTTGAACTTCGTAATAAAATTGACAGAATCTGAGAGCTGAGAATTTATTTCATATCAAAAGTAACCCACTCTGTCCTGTCTGTCGGTGTCAATTTCCTCTTTGCTTCGCGATTTTCTCTGCGTGAGAAAATGGATGTGTGTCGTGAGAGCGTTTGGAAAGTGTCGATTGCGTGAGTCTGAATGAGTGAGAGTTGGCAGCTCTGGAATAGACATGTAACATAACATTAGCTGCATCAAACAGAAGATGTGCAAGATACAGTGTGAGCGGGAATCTCTGGGTCATTGCTGGGCAGAGCTGCACCTTCACCTGTTTCTGCGGTCATCTTCCACAATGGCGAACTGACTGCTATGTGAGCTTATGCTGGCAAAGAGCTTGTGCGTTCTTTTTTCAAAATAAAACCAAGTTTTTCATTGGTTTGGAAAGCCAGTGTATTAAATACGTGGAGCAGGCATGGGGAAATGTAATGGAGTAAAAAGTAAACTTTGTCTTCAATATTGTAGTGGAGTAAGAGTAAAAGTAGATGCAAATAAAACATACTCAAGTAAAGTACAGATCCCCGAAAAAAATACTTAAGTAAAGTAACGAAGTATTTTTACTTCGTTACTTACCACCACTGTAAACTCACAATAACAAGAAAACGTTGTGCTTTTGTAAAATAAAATAAAACAATCAGGGCGCGCTTTCATGTTCTCGGTGAACTGAAGTGCATCTCATAAATCAACTGAAAAACAACGTATACTACTAGCCTCACATACATGAGAAGTATACCTATATAAAGCTTGAAATTTCCACTTTTAAATTAACAAATTCGAATCGACAGCAAATACCATCTGATTATGTAGTAATCCGTATGAATTGTGCATCTCTCTCTAAAGGCGGCGGCGCATCCGCTTTATATTGGAGATGGAGATATGTTTGCAGTCGACACTGATTTAGAAAACATTACTTCATTAATAAACAATTAAAATGCCTCGTTATTTTTTTAAACACATTTATTATCATTAGCCTGCTTTATCGGACAGATTTATGCAAGTCGTTGAGCGCGGGATTGGCTATATTCGTCCATTAATATAAACGAGTGATTAGTCGACTAATTATTATTATTAAATGAATGACTACTCGTCGACTAGAAAAATCTTTAGTCTATTTCAACTCTAATCAATACATTTAGCTTACATTATTTACTTAATAATTAGTATCCAGCTCTTTATATTAAATTAGTTTTTAAGGTGACAATCCTTTATACACGTGACGATTGTACTGTATCTTGATGATTCTTGTATTGTATTGTTTCTGGTTCATTCAAAGGAAATGTCAATTTTTCTGTCCCAAGCCTTTACAGAAATATTACACTTGAAAAACACTTTAGGGTTACAAATTCTTTATATTTTAAAATAGGCCTAAATAAATAAATAAATAAAACATAATCTCCTTATTTGTTGCATTATTATTATTTTTCTGTAACTCTGAATACATGTGCTGAAAATAAGAGAAATAATATTTCATAAAAACCTTTAATATTGCCAAAGAAGTAAGGTAACACCAGTGACAAAAAAAAATTGTACATGCAGTCTTTAAATAAATGAATAAAAAATATTTAAAAAATCATTAAGCTGTCATTTATATGTATTCATAAAGTCAAAGGGTAATCTAATAATGTGGTATAAGTTTAAATGTTAGAAAAATAAATACATTTTAAGACATCTTGCCAGATCAAAAGTGGACCCATCTTCTGTTATAAAGATGAAGATTGACATTGTTAATAAAAAATTTAAAAATAAACAACTTTCTGTTAGATGTGTTTTGAATACATTTTGTATTTTGTATAATGATATCTCTATAGGTAAGGTATATTAACAAAAAATATTATATAGGCTATATCATATATAAAACTTAACATATGCCTATATAGGCTATATTTTTTAAAAAGGGCCTCATTGATTAATTTTGCCTGGGGCCCCCACGTGGTGTTCACCTCACCCCATTCCCGCAACAATTGAGAATCTCTTTAAGCAGTTAAGAAATTTTTTCATGTATTCCACTTAATAAACAATATACAATAATGATTCGTTAACAACGTACCGCTTTGTGTTCTTCTAAAATGGGGGCGGGCCACAAATCCATGAGTAAAACGGACGACTTTATTCTCGTAGTGTCTTTCAACTTTATTCTCGTAGTGTTTGAACTTCATTCTCGTAGTGTTTCGACTTTATTCTTGTTGTGTTTCGACTTTATTCTCGTAGTGTTTCAACTTTATTCTCGAAATATTTCGACTTTAATCTCGAAATATTTTGACTTTAATCTCGAAATGCTATAATTTTTTCAGTTTTTTTTTTTTTTTTTTTTTTTACGTTGCGTAGCAACACCCCTAATGTACTCCAGTAAAATAAAGAAATCTGGAAGATGACCCACCCACATTTTTTTTTGCTTCCGACGCCCATGCCCCAAATCCTTCTTGTCGGTTATTGGCTGGAACAGTTTGTTATGTTTTGTGGTGCGGGTTAGCCCAGTTTGTTTTTGTTGCTGTTTGTGTCTGCATAGACCGCGTTTTTTTACAGTGTGTTCAGGGGACAGGCAGCTAGCGGATAGTGAGAAGATGTTTGCTGTATGTGACAAAAAATGTTTTGGCCAAAAAAAAAAACGTGTGACATCGCTTAGAGCACCTTTAAGAAGCAAAATGACACCCAATGTTATTTTCTATATCAAATGTATCAAAATTAAGTTAGTTTTTGCTTAAAACAAGAAAAATTATCTGTCAATAGGGTCAGAAAAATAATCGTTTTATCTTTGAATTAAGTTTATTCTTCTGACATTGATATTTATACTGGATCTGCATAATAAAAGTCAGAGGGGCACAATGTTGTTTTGGGCCCAACCGACTTTTTACTGTAGGGACAAAAAACAGCTAAAACATTCTTCAAAATATCTTAATTTGAAACAAGAAAGTAATTACTGTAAAACTTTCTTCTGTGGAACATAAAAGCAGATATGTCTAATTGTTTTTGTCTATACAGTGGAAGTCAAAGGGGCCTATGTTGTTTTGGATCACATTGATTTTTACTGTATGGACAAAAAGTATTCCTCAGAATATTCTTCTGAAACATTTTTCAAAATATCTTATTTTCTGTTCTGTAGAAGAAAATCAGTCATACAGATTTGGAACAAGTAACATGATGGTGATTAAAAATGGCAGATTTTGTGTGTGTGTGTGTGTGTGTGTGTGTGTGTGTGTGTGTGTGTGTGTGTGTGTGTGTGTGTGTGTGTGTGTGTGTGTGTGTGTGTGTGTGTGTGTGTGTGTGTGTGTGTGTGTGTGTGTGAACTATCCATAAAGTAAAATGTTCCTTTGTAGTGGTGAAGAATTCACTTTAAGAACATTGCACTTCAATAACATTTGCAATGCATGCCAAGGGCCATAAAAAAATAACGTGCATTCTTTTCATTAGGAAGCTGCAGTACCTACAGAAGCTTTAGTGGAACCAGAGCCTGAGCAGCAGCAGCACACAGTCCCATTGGAGGAACCTACGGTATAAAACTACTTTTTATTAACTCCTTTTGTGGGATCATCTCAAGCATTTCTGCTCAGAATCCTTTTAGATTGAAGTTTAATTTTAAACATGGTCTTTTGCCCTCGGGTTTTCACATGCTGAAGCCTTCGGTCGAGTCCACTGGTGACCCCATCGCTGAAGAATTAGTTGTGAACAAGACAGTCGTAGCTGTTGCCACAACTGTTGCAGAGGAACAGGTGAGCAGTTGGACACACCTACAATGTGCACATCAGGCGTCAAATTCTATTACCTACTTGGATGGATCTAAATAGAAAATATGGCCTTTTCCCATAGATTCCTGAAACAACAACAGATGCCCCTGAGGTTCCATCAGAGACACTGGCAGAAACGATTCCTGCTCCTGAGCCTGTGCCTGTAACAAAGGAGATTATACAAGTGAGCTTTTAACTTTTAAAATGGTTAACATGACTGCATACACACACACACACACATACATAAATAAATATATAAATATAATGTATTTTTTATGTAAAAACAGAAATATTGTGAAATATTATTAAAGAAAATTCTATTTGAATATATTTTAAAATGTAATTTATTCAGCATAATTACCCCAGTCTTCAGTGTCACATGATCCTTCAGAAATCATTCTAATATGCTGATTTGGTGATCATGAAACATTTTAGTTATTAGCTAATAGCAATGTTGAAAGTGGTTGTGCTGCTTAATAATTTTGGGGAACCCCTGATAGTTTTAGTGTCAGGATTCTTTAATTAATAGAAAGTTCTAAAGAACAGCATTTATATGAAATCTTCTGTAACATCATAATCTTCTTTACTGTAATTTAACTTAATGTATCCTTGCTGACTAAAACTATTAATTTCTTTAAAATATTTTTTTTACTGGCCCCAAACATTTGAATGGCAGTGTGCATAATTTGAGGATGAAAATTTAAAAACAAGTTGAAGAAAAAAGACCTGAATGTTAGGGGGGAGAATTTTCCAAATGAGCTCCAGTTCCTCAAACGACAGTCTTGACTGCAATCACTCTAAATTGCTGATAAACATAATTTGAAGCTTTTTGTGTTTTAGTGTTCTCGAACTATAAAATTCAATATATATATATATATATATATATATATATATATATATATATATATATATATATATTTCAGGCTCAAGATGAATTTATGGCACAAGTAGAAACTGAAACCATAAAGGTATTCTTCCCTCAGTATTTTATTTATTTTCATCCTTTTGTTGTTTAAAATACAATGTTACCATCACTACACCAATAAATAGTATTTGTTTTAGTTAATGTTGTTTCTTATTTACATAGGACTTGGCAGTGACTGGTAGCCTAACTGTGGATGCCATCAATGGATGTCTGGGAGCTACTGAAGTTGCAATTGAAGGTTAAAATGCCTATGGTGAGGATGAGAAGCTCTTAAATAATTTGAATACATTTAAACATGAACAAATGAAATAAGGCTCATGAGCCAAGGGAACAATAAAACATCTGTTGTCTTTGTTTTACAGTTGGCTGAAACGTCATGAAACATTGCAAAGTGCCTTAATGTGCTGATCGTCATCTAAAATATGACACGGTTGTGTGGCTGTTCTTCGCTGGTGGAGTTTTTCCGAGCTTCTAATATTCTTCAGTTTCCATATGCATGTACAGTAGATTTGCAGGTGTTATGCATTGCATACTTAGTAAAGTAAAATGAAGGGGTGTTGCAAATTTTTCTGTTTTTACTTGGATAATTTTATAATGGGGAATGAATACTAGTTGTATTTTTTTTTTCAATAGTGCACAATTTCATACTATACCATCTTCTGTGCCCCTCAACCATTCACATGTGCCTTTCTCCACATGACAAATAAAGGGAGTTTGAAAAACGTTTTGTCTCCCCCAAAAAATTTTGCATGCATTTAGTTTGAAAATACAGATTAAATATGTCATGCGCCTATTGAAACTGTATGGGATGCAAAATCTTGACTTATAAAGTGAAGTAAAATAGGTCAACTTTATGGTAATGAGCTAAGCAGTTCAACGGCAAACAATCGGAATGTAGAAGCAAAATAGAGGAGAGGTTGATCATTTGAATTTGATAAGAAGGCGCGCAACACTATTTATAAGCAACATTTTCGCACTAGAACACTTGTTTTTCAGCAGGAATGCAACGTAATGACGAACGCAGTTGCCCAGCCCTGTTTGTTTGAACCGCGAGAGGCGTCAATTGCCATCATTACGTTGTGAAATCAAGTTCAAGGGTTTTGGCCTACTCTTTTGGCGTAAATCGATGCGTATGGGCGTCTGCCGGAAGCTAGTTATTATAGTCGATAAAGTTTTAAATATGGATATTTTTCTTACACGAACGCCTCCACAGAATCGTGTCGAGCAATTACATCATGAATAGATGCGCTTTAATGGACTTCCAAAGTCATACAGCCATTCACTCCCATTATGAAGCTTGGAAGAGCCAGGACATATATATATATATATATATATATATATATATATATATATATATATTCGTTCGGGTCACATGACGTCACTGTAGCTTTGCGCCGCCATCTGGACGACCGACGGTGTCAGTAATGTCTGCAGTATGTTGTGCAGATTATTGGATTTATTACCGGATTATTGAAGCCTTCGCCGCCGTCGAAAAGCATACCAGCGGGATTGCTACGAGGACGTCGGCACCTTCAGCCGCCTTCGAACGCCATCCTACTGAGCCATCCGGCGTGTCACACACGCAAGTATCTTTACATCTGTTCGCCCCGCGACACTTGTAAAAGAGCAATTTTCTGAGGCGTTGTTTCAAATGCCTTCCTGCGCGTCGTGCAGAGACCTTCTCCCGGACGGGGATCGTCACATCATCTGCGCTCGCTGCCTGGGCCGGGACCACGCAGAAGCTGCTTGACCAAGGGCGGATGCCCGGAATGTGATGACCTGGGTCTCTCCGCACTGCGGGCTCCCCTCGCCGCTTTCGCCGTGAGCGAGCCCATCGCCGCCACCCCTCTGTTTGAGCCTCTCAGCCCGCGCCTCATGCTGACGCTCGACGCCGCTCGCGCTCCCACAACCGCAAGCCGCCTCCTGAGCGACGGGGTCCTCGGCCCAAGATTGTGCTGAACCCTGAGCCTCGAAAGCCGTCCTAGCCACAGAAATGAAAAGAGAGAGTGCGTGTCTCGCAAAAGCCGGACCACTCTCTCTGCAAAAGCTCAAACATTACCCAGTCCCCTTACAGGCGGCTGGAAATGTCCATACAGCAGTCAATGGGCCAGTCACAGAGCTCGCTCACCTGCAAACAAACGCCGTTTTTACGGCGACGCACAGAAAACACAAAACAGTCTTTTTCTGCCTGTGTCACTAAGGGTTCACATGTCCACAAAGTGTGCATTCCCAGATACTGTCAAAACAGTGCCAAATTCATTCCCAGCTCAGGCTGCGCGCCCCATGAATGTAGATCACGTGCCTACGGTCATGTACGCACCACTACACACAAGCACTGTTCACACAGTTATGAATTCATCCCCAGTAAAAGCGGGAAACATTATAAAAGTGTGCCTACCACTGTTTATGCACCCCCACTTATAAACACTGTCCTTACAGTGTCAAACACAACCCCAGCTCAGGCCGCGAGTTTTACAGACAGCGCGCGCTGTTGTAAGCACACACGCGCCCATTCACTCAGCTGCTCATCGCGCGCCCGCGCCTCTGAGAGCTACGAGCTCAGGCGATTCGCTGGCCGGGTCCCTACGTCACAGCGGCCCGCCCCTAGCCTGTATTCAGCCCATATCTGTACACGCAGCGGTATGGGAAAACATTCCAGATATGCCGAAATGGGTATTGAATATAGTAAAGCACGGATACTCGCTCCAGTTCGCTCGCAGACCACCACGTTTTACGACTGTGGTCGAGACGAAAGTGAGAAAGGAGTGTTCACAGGTTCTACGCACCGAGGTGCGCAAACTAATAGAAAAGGGCGCTGTGGAAACTGTTCCCCCCTCTATGAGCGAGGCAGGTTTTTACAATCCGCTATTTTCTCGTCCCGAAAAAGGATGGTGGTCTCCGCCCCATCCTAGATCTCAGACACCTGAACAAAGCACTAATGATTCGCTCGTTCAGAATGTTAACAACCAAGCATATCCTCGCGCAAGTACGCCCAGGAGATTGGTTTCTCTCAGTGGATCTGAAAGATGCTTACTTTCACATTCCAATAGCGCCTCATCACAGGCCGTTTCTGAGATTCGCTTTCGAGGGACAGTCTTACCAGTACACAGTACTTCCGTTCGGCCTGTCCCTGGCTCCCCGTACATTCACGAAATGTATGGACACAGCACTTTCCCCCTTGAGACGAAGGGGAGTGCGAATACTGAATTATCTCGACGATTGGCTGGTCCTAGCACAATCAGAGAGTCAGTTAATAACACACAGATCTTGGATTATCAGCCATTTAGAATGCCTGGGTCTAAGAATCAATTTTGCAAAAAGCATACTATCTCCCAGCCAGAGGATTTCTTTCCTGGGAATAGTTCTAGACTCGATGCAAATGACAGCGCGTCTCTCATCAGAGCGCGCGCTCACCATTCGGCGCCTTGCAACATCATTCAGGGCGGGCGCGCGCGCCCCCGTCAAGCGGTTTCAGAGGATGCTCGGTCTCATGGCCTCAGCATCGGCCGTACTCCAGCTAGGATTGTTGCATATGCGCCCTCTCCAACGCTGGCTCAAGAGCCGCGTCCCTACTCACGCGTGGCGTTCGGGCCACTTTTTAATCAGAGTGAACCACGGCTGTATAAAAGCCCTGACGCACTGGAAAGCCGCCGACTGGTACCAGTCAGGCGTGAGTCTGGGTGTGAACACAAGGAGAAAGATGATAACGACAGATGCCTCCAAAATAGGTTGGGGGGCCCTTTACCCGGGCAGGCCTGTCTCCGGCTTTTGGTCAAAACCGGAGAAGCGCCTACACATAAACTGTCTGGAGATGAAAGCGGTCGCTTTGGCTCTCAGAGCCCTGCTTCCACATCTAAAAAACGAACACGTCCTGGTCCGAACGGACAACATGACGGTAGTGTCGTACATAAATCGCCAGGGTGGACTCAGGTCGAGCTCCATGCATTCAATGGCCAGGAGACTCATTTTATGGTCCCAGCACAACTTGCGCTCGCTGAGAGCAGCGCATGTGCCAGGCGCCCTGAACCAGGGGGCAGACATGCTATCCAGAGACAAGATTCTCCCAGGAGAATGGGCTCTCAACCCGCTGACGATTCAATGGTTATGGAAAACCTTTGGCAAAGCGTAGATCGACCTCTTCACCTCCAAGGAGAACGCGCACTGCTCTCTTTTCTTCACGAAGAGCACGGACGCGCTCGCCCAGAGCTGGCCGAGCCGCCCCTTATATGCCTTTCCCCCGATCGCGATGCTGCCACAGGTCATCAGTCGGGTCAGAGAGGAGAAAAACGCAGTGCTTCTGATAGCCCCACTCTTGAAGAACCAAACATGGTTTCCAGATCTGATGCAAATGCAATCTGCACCACGGCCGATTCCACTGAGGCCAGACCTCCTCAGTCAGGCCAGCGGGATGATATTTCATCCCCGCCCCGATCTGTGGGCCCTTCATGCATGGCCCCTCAACGGGTTCCCAGGAACCTCACGAGCGGAGCGCTAAAAACCATCGCTGAGGCGCGGGCGCCCTCCACGAGACGCTTATATGCCCAGAAATGGAAAGTGTTCAGTTACTGGTGTAATGCCAAGGGCCTGAACCCTGAGACATGCGAGATTACGAACGTACTCGCTTTTCTACAAAGGGGTTCTGGAGGCGGGCCGCACCCCCTCCACGCTCAAAGTATATGTGGCGGCCATCACAGCGTCAAACAACCCTGTAATGGAACGTCCATTGGGAAGAAACGACCTAATTATTCGTTTCCTAAGGGGCGCTAGGAGGATGAACCCTTCACGCCCCCCCTCAGTGCCGATCTGGGACCTAGCTACTGTCCTAGACGCTCTTAAAGGGCCCCCGTTCGAACCACTCCGAACCGTGCACCTTAAACAGCTCTCGCTCAAGACTGCGCTCTTGCTGGCACTCGCCTCGGTCAAGAGAGTGGGCGACCTGCACGCGCTTTCGACAAGCGCTGCCTGCCTAGAATTCGGACCTAACGACTGCAGGGTCGTCCTTAGACCGAAACATGGGTATATTCCTAAAGTGCTCACCACTCCCTTCAGAGCACAGGTTATCTCCCTAACTGCGCTATCGTCTCCAGCAGACGAACACGACGCTAATCTACTCTGCCCCGTTAGGGCTCTCAGAGTGTATTTGGAGCGTTCTGCCCTATTCAGACAGACAGAACAACTGTTTGTATGCTTTGGCGGCCGTACGAAAGGTTCCGCCGTTTCAAAGCAGAGAATCTCTCACTGGATAGTTGAGGCTATAGCGCTGGCTTATGAAGCTAAGGGACTTCAATGCCCCTGGGGAGTCAAAGCACACTCCACCAGGAGTGTGGCTTCTTCCTGGTCATGGTCGAGCGGGATACCGATCGAGGATATTTGTGCGGTGGCAGGCTGGGCCTCACCGTCCACATTTATCAGGTTCTACAACCTACAGGTCCCGACATTGCATTCCAATGTACTATCAGCATGATACTAGTTGAACTACGAGTTCATATCTAGATTATGTATGTGCTTGTGTCACACTGAGCGCCTTCTAGCCGCTCTGTATTTTTCCCACATATAAAGCTCGCCTCTGCCGGCTAGTTGGATGATAACTTTGCTTTTCAGCTCAGGCACCTGCCTCTGGCTATCATAAGGCGAAGTTCAGCACGCACGGCGTTTTGCATGGTGTTCCCATAGCGTAAGCTACTTACGCAATAGGAGAGACCTCTCGAAAGGGAACGACTCGGTTACTAACGTAACCTCGGTTCCCTGAGAGGAGGGAACGAGTATTTCGTAAGCTGCCGTGCTTGTGCTTGGTTAGTTCGCTTCAGTCGTTTTAACCTAAAGAAGTCTCATGACGGGGCGCCCAATAAATAGCTCTTGGCCACGCCCATCTTGGCGGGCTCTGACGCGCGCGGGCGCGAAGCGCGCTCATTGGTCGCGCATTCAGAGTCGCCCCGTCATTGGTTCGAGCAAGTTGCCGCAGCACAGCCAATCACCGAGCTTCCTTCGTTCATTGCTGTCAGCTGTGCAGCTGCAATGCGTTTTACATAAAGACTTCAATATTCTCGAGAAAAGGAGTTTTCCCATAGCGTAAGCTACTTACGCAATACTCGTTCCCTCCTCTCAGGGAACTGAGGTTACGTTAGTAACCGAGTCGTTTTGGAGAGTATTCACTTAAAATATGTCGGTTATGTCTTAAACAGATTTGTCATCCAGTCTCTTTGGTAGAGATAGAGATGAAGAAAACAAACAAGCATGCAAATGGAAATGATCGCGGCCGGAAAAATTATTGAGCGATTAATTGATTTATTGACTATCGCGACAGGCCTAATCCAGATTAATGACAGCTAGCCGTGAGCCGTGGCTAGCAAGCTATTAGCTGTTATCCTCTTAGCTAGCTAACAACTCGCTACCTAGTCAGAGCAAACTACCAAAATCATACATTTGAATTTTTTTTTAATAATACCTACATTCCCCATGATTAAATATAAATCCTTGGTGGCCAGGTGCCGCACTTTTACGTTACGTAACCCATCCAGCAACAGCAAATTGATACGCGTCTGTACTCTTGAAAGCCTTCAAGCGACCCCCACTGTATGAGGAGGGGTTATGCACAATATATATATATATATATATCATGGAAGGCAAATTGGGGCAAGTCTGGGGCAGATAATAAAGGACAAAATAAAACTGGGGGTAACAAATAAGGATCGGAGCCTAAAATGTAAATGCTATCCATGTATCTCTGTCTTTCTCTCTCATTCAAATGGGCAGTTTGGGCGGCCATATCGGGCGAGATCGTCGTCAATATGGGGTCGTTCTATTTCTAGTGACATAGGTGGCATCTATGAATATATATATAACTTCGATTGTATTCGTCTGAAAGAAGAATGTCATATACACCTAGTATGGCTTCAGGGTGAGTAAATCGTGGGCTAATTTTCATTTTTGGGTGAACTATCCCTTTTATTGTTTGGTTTAGAGCAGAGCCATATAGAGAGATTACTCACTCTACATGGCTCTGGTTTAGATGCGCATAGGTTTTTGTATTCTTCGAACGCTGAGGACATCTGCTGGTCAAACACGTACATAAAGAAAGAGTCGAAACAAACCAATCCCATTTCTTTAAAATTTTCCAATATTTATTTTATCAGTGTCTCTATATTGTGTTGTATTATTAGCAAATTTTTGTTTGTGGTTATATGCTGAAAACTGTGCATAGACATATTTAAAATGATAATCAATAAGGCCTATTGTATAATTAATTAGGCCTAAAATTAATCATAGGGTAAAGCATGCTTTATAATAAATGCACTTATGCACTTATACGTGTAAATTTTTTTTAAAAGAGAAAAAATAAATGTAAAACAGATATTGTGTGTCTGGCACGTGGCACGTTTACACGACAATGATGAATGTACTAAGAACAGTTCTGAACATTATAAACTGAACATGTAATGCGCATGTAGAAAATGGTGTCTTGTAAATGGCCCCTAAATGGGGACATTCCATAGATGCAGTATATGGTAGAATGGGGGAAGATGCCCCCATAAGTACAATGTGTATTTACTAGGGATGGATGATATGGACTTAAAACTACATCACAATATTTTCTGGAATGTATTGCGACATTATTAACAATGACTATATACTGTAAACATAGTAGCCTACCATTCACCACTGTTTTTGTCTACAAGTGATAGCTGCATGCAGTCTTGAGAGCCTCAGAAACACATACATGGATATAAAGGTTAAACTTACCAATCATCAAATAGGCTCCTAAAATATACCAATTACATAAAAGAATAAAAAACAGTAAAAATCCAAACACCCGCCCTTGCAGAAGGTTGCAGATATAACCTACTTTTCTTCTGTAAAAGTGTAGATAATGTTTAAATAGTGCAACTGTGCTGAAAAAAATGTCACGATAATTCAAATAATTTAGAAGTTTGAAATGTAAACATGGTGCAAACAGTGACAAAAATAGTGCAAACGGCAATGCATTTCCACCAGCACTGAATACCCTCTCTGCGCTTGTAGTTGTGGCGGGGATGCACAAGTACTTTTTTTCTAAACACCTGGTGTGCCTTCCACCATGTGACAGGATTGCTCTCATCATCTGCCAGTGGATAATTCAACCTTCTTTGATGCACACTGGAATTCTTTTGTTGATTCAGCTGATGTTTCAGGGGTAGCAGAGCCAGATTCCAGAAATAGATTCCACCTCTCTGAGAACTCTGGCTTTGATGACCAGGATCTCTTCTTGACTCATACTGAGTGCGGAAGTGTGGATCAACAATTGTTGCAATGTTGATCAGTTCCTGAACCTCTGGGTCACTGTATTTGGTGTTCATGCAGTCCAGTATTGAACTTTAAGTTGTCTTGGTAAGATCTGTGTCTTCATCTTCCCCTGCAGCAGCTCACTGTTGAATAAGTGAAGAATTGGCTTCAAGCATGACACTGTGACATAGTTTTTAGAAAAGAGGGCATCTGTGAAATCAAGAAGTGGCCCAAGTGCCTTACTGACAGAGTCCAGGATATCAATATCTTGCCATATAAACAGCAGATGCCTGGTTGAACTGTCAGCAGCCAGGACTTGGGTGATGACCTTCTCTTGCTCAAGCAGCCGCTGAATCATCTTCTGCCTTGATCCCCATCGTGTTGGTGATTCGTCACGAGTTTGTGTGGAGGAAGGCCAAGTTCCACTTGAGCATCTTTGAGTGCTAGCTGCTTTTTCCAGCTGTGCGAGAAAGCACTTGATGACCTTCTTACAAACTACCACAGCTCTGTCAATCTTGGTATACCTCATGGTTCTGTCTGCAAAACAATTAAAAAATAAAATATATCTAAAAACAATGAATGAGAGTTCTTTTAAAAATTATTCTGAAATGTTCACAATATATCAAGGCTCGAAATTGCGACCATTTTGGCTGCAAATGCTCCTGAATTTGAATCTGTGCGACCTCAAAGTTTATTTGGGAGCATTTGTGCGAGTGTAAATAATTTGTTCTGGTGCGACCTTTTTTCTAGAGATGCACTGGTCGACCAGCCATAAATCGGAAGAGAAAATACCAGGCACAGCAAGATCACTTTTCATGATGCTCGAAATATAGGACGAAAAATATAAATATTAAATTGGGGTGGGGTGGGGGTTTATATAAATGTATGTCTGAAGGGAACTGGCTGTCTTCAGAATAGTCTCGATGGCATTTACTTTTCCTCATACCTCCTTATAAAGAAGTCTTTATAAGTGCAGGTGCTTTGTTTACAACGCCCAAAAAAAGGGGTACAAAGTCACACCATTCTGTATTTGCTCTAAGTCTTGAAATTATGCAATCTAATTTAAATAAACAATTGCTCCATGCTATGTGTGTAGCATCTTTGTTTGGATCATGATTCAAATCCAGTGGCTGCCTCTAATTTCAAATGGCTACAGATGTTTTTTAAGGTCAGTTTGGCCTGTTCTTGTTTGCAAGGTCGCAGACAGACAGATGAAGATCAGGGTAAAGTTCAAATGCAGAGTTTAAAATATACAACAGGCAAAATAACAGAAGGTAATAGCAACACATTCACAAATGCACTCAAGCCCGACGCTTTCAGTGGCCCAGGAAAGCTGAATCTTCTTCCCCGGAGGACTCTAGCTCACCCTCCGATAGCAAAATCTCGAGGCGTTTGGGACTGGTATCCAATGATGTCGGTCCCTGTGGCTGTGAAAATGTTGCTAGTGGTCTCAGCGCTGTCAAGTCCAGTGGTCCCAAGTCTGGTGGTCTCAGCACTACCAAGTCCACACTCAGAAGTCCTTTCACTATCGGCTGTGCTTCCTGTGATGGCCTCTGCCATCTTGTGTGTTTGCGCCATACATTGCTCTACAGCTCCTACCGAGGCTGTGGCGGTGTCCTCTACAGCGCCTTCTGAGGCGATGGCGTCTGCTTGTGAAATCTCTGGGAGGGCGTCTCTTAACTTTATGTCTGCCCTGTTACAGCCAAGGAGACCATGATCCACATCTTGACATGTGGTTCCTTTGTCTCTCTCATGAGTCATGTTTTGTTGGTTTCATTGAGTTCATTGCTTTTAGGTGTGTCTAATGTCATTAGTCCTTGTGTTTTTATAGCCCTCATGTCCCCATTGTCTTGGGTCTAGCTTCGTTCTATGTAGTTGTTGGTCAGTTTCTGTATATGGTTCATATCCAAGTATGCTGTCATGATAAATGATAAACTCATGTCATTGTTTGATTCTGTTAACTCTGTCCCCATTGTTAAATAAAACTGCACTTGGGTTCACATCCACTGTTACATGCAGTATTTGAACTTTTTAATTGTATGGGTCTCTCTTTAAATTAAATTAATAATTTGATACAATGCAATTATTACATGTTTTTACATTGTACTTCTATTTCAAAAATACAGGTGTAATTACATCTAATTACGCTGTTGACCCTTCCCTTACATCTTAACCAACTTTAAACCTACCCATTTCACCAAACCTCTCCCTAACCAACCAGAATCCCACAACAGTAGCAGCAAAAGTGATTAGCAATGCAACATGAAAACAATAACTACATTATACCTAACATTTTTATAAGTGCGTAGTATAACCCCAGTTAAAGACATCTAATATAAATTGTGACTAATTTGAGTTTGATTATTATTATTTTTTTAAACATTTCAAACATCTGAATCATTTGTCCTACCTTCTGATCAAAATCCTGACAAGGAAACAAATAGGGAGGTCATAAAACTTGTATTGTGAGTTATTAGTTTCCTCCTACCTATAGAGAACAAAAGTTTAGGCTTCACTTAAAAATGTCTGCAGTCAGACAGTCAGCATGAATCTTCTCTCTTAATAAATAAAACATCACTAGCTGAAACTGGACACCAAATCAAGGTAAGACCTGGTTTAGGATCTTTTTCATCGAGATACAGTAAGTTTAATCAAACAAATTATCAATTATAATGAATGGTGGAGGAATATGGTGACTCTGTAAAAGATGTTACCTTATAATTGCTTCAACAATCAACAACGTAAGTTCCATCCCAATCATTTTAGAAGGTAATCATATTGTGAATATGTGCAAGTACAGCTATCACTGTCAAGTTTGTTTTCTTCAGATTAATCTGTTTACATTTCCATTTAGGAAAATAATGCATACGTAAATGCCACTGGCAGGTTAGAACTTTGTTAGAACAAGTTATAACTTGTTTTTAAGTAATTTTAAGGCAGTTAATGGATTCACATAAGTAAAAATGAAAAGTATTTTTCTTTCTTTTTATAACTTTTATAACTTATAACCAAAATTAAATTATTAATTCACCCTCAAAATTATAAAGATCTATAAAGTTATTAGGCTTAAAAAGAAAGATATTATCATAAACCACCCAATGTTTTTATTTTATTTTGTTATTTTCTTCCACACAGGCATGGAACCTGTTATGATGAAACTGAGAATCATAATCATGTTGTATGTGACTTCTTTGGAAATACTAAGCCTGAGCCATGCAGTGACAGTGAGTGAGGAAGTGCTTGGAGTAAATAAGTGGCATATGATGCTGGTAAGTATGCTTAATGGAATGCAAAACAGAACTGCTTTGTTTTCTTTATTTGCATTTGGCACTGATAAACCACATTTTTTAATAGGGTGAAGTCAAAACCATCTTTGCAGTTATTTGACATATACACTCTTTTCCTTATTTGGATAAGAATGTGTTGATTGCACTGATAGAGATGTAGACACATTTTGCTACTGATAAACTTCTGTCTTCTGTCCCATTCTGTCTTTCCTCTAAATTCCAGCCACCTTACATGGATGAAAGTGGAAATAACTTAAAACAAGAAGGACAGGGTGAGTGTTAATGAACGATATGGGTGGATTGCTCAACTAAGTTAAGCTTGTGATTTAGTGTTATTTGATTATTAAACAATTATTAATTGAAAGAACAATATATTTCATAAAACACTGTAAAAAAATATTTGGTTAAAAAGCAAAGAAACATAAGGCATTGAGATTTTTGTATAATCTCAGAAATTGTGGAAGAAAACATTTTCAACTAGATTTGTATTTCATTTTGATGGGGGCCTTAAAGAAAGTAAAATGAGATTTAGACATAGGCCTATTGTAAACCTAAATATAAACAGAGGAATATCATGTAGTATCCTATATACAGATTCTGTAAATAGATTTTTTACTATAAAATTAGTAAATGCACTATAGTAACTCAGTGTTTTAAAGAAATATTAACATTTTAACTTTTATTTTAGCTTTAATATTAATTTTAACGGCATATTTGTCATGTTAATTACCACAGAAAAGTATAGAAAATAGAGTACAGAAAATGTATGAATGCCTTTTTATTAATATTTCTTCTTCGTTTTTGGCAGTGAACTGGAAATCATTCAAATACTTGATCAGCATCAAAATAAATTCTTCAAGAGTAATGGTACAGGATCGCTTGAGGACACTTCTTCAAGGATACTCATTTCCATATAGCGTCAGCCAAAATGTCATTGTTACCAATATGAATCTCAGAACAAGTAAGAATCTTCAGTAATATTGTTCTTTATAAATTATAATGCTAAAATAGTAGAATACTAATACTAATACAGTTACTCTAAAAGTGAAATACAGTATATCGATATACCGTATACTGTACAGTATACCAGAAGGGGAAAAAAACACATTAAATGTGTGCTATCAGGCAGCATTCCATGGATATTAAATTCTGATCTATATTCCCAGCTCCTCCTCTAAAACTGTTCAAATACACAACTGACATAAAAATCAATGCTTCAAGGGAAGGAGTGATAGAACAATTGAGGGACCTGATGCGTGAACAGAAATTTCCTATGTGCATCAAGAAAAGCATTAAAATCTCCAGTGCAAATATCACTACAGGTAAGTCAAATATATGTGGAATAATTCCATTCTGTCTACATTTATCTGATACGGTACCTACATATACCTAATTAATTTTCAGTGTGTCTGTCAAATTTGAGCAAAACTGAGTGCAAGTGTCAGAATCAATGCTGTCCACATTCACCAGAATTTTTTTTTTTCGAGTCTCCTTTAAAATCTCAATTATTTGTTTAATTTTCAGTGTGTCTATCGAATTTGAGCAAAACTGAATGCAAGTGTGAGAATCAATATGCTTGGCCCTCTGAACAATGCTCTGAACATGGCGTTTGTGGGCACAGTCAAAATGGTACGTGTGGATGCATCGCTTCTCTTCCAACTGAAGGAGTGTTCTGCCGGCCACCAGCTGGTAAAGAGTCTCTCTATTTCAGATCCAAGTTGGAGATTGGCGTGATTGTAAAGTCTGATGTAGTTTATGACCGGTGTATTATTTTTATCTTTTCTTAATGTTTGCAGCTCCACTAAAGTCATTCAAATACACCATTGACATAAAAATCAATGCTTCAAAAGAAGCCGTGATAGAGCATTTGAGGGCGTTGGTTCGTGGACAGAACTTCCCCATGTGTGTCAAGAAAGGCATGAAAATCTCCAGTGCAAACATCACTACAGGTAAGAGAAGTATAAGTGGAGTACTTTTGTGCTGTCCACATTCACCAGAATTTTTTTTTTTGTGTTTCCTCTAAAATCTAAATTATTTGTTTAATTTCCAGTGTGTCTATCGAATTTGAGCAAAACTGAATGCAAGTGTGAGAATCAATACGCTTGGCCCCCTGAACAATGCTCTAAACATGGCGTTTGTGGCCACAGTCAAAATGGTACGTGTGGATGCATCGCTTCTCTTCCAACTGAAGGAGTGTTCTGCCGGCTACCAGCTGGTAAAGAGTCTCTATTTATTTCAGATCCAAGTTGGAGATTGGTGTGATTGTAAAGTCTGATGTAGTTTATGACTGGTGTATTATTTTTGTCTTTTCTTAATGTTTGCAGCTCCACTAAAGTCATTCAAATACACCATTGACATAAAAATCAATGCTTCAAAAGAATTTGTGAACGAGCGTTTGAGGGCGTTGATTCGTGGACAGAAATTCCCCATGTGTGTCAAGAAAGGCATGAAAATCTCCAGTGCAAACATCACTACAGGTAAGAGAATTATAAGCGGAGTACTTTTGTGCTGTCCACATTCACCAGATTTTTTCTTTTGTGTCTCCTCTAAAATCTAAATTATTTGTTTAATTTTCAGTGTGTCTATCGAATTTGAGCAAAACTGAGTGCAAGTGTGAGAATCAATACTCTTGGCCCTCTGAACAATGCTCTAAACATGGCGTTTGTGACCACAGTCAAAATGGTACGTGTGGATGCATCGCTTCTCTTCCAACTGAAGGAGTGTTCTGCCGGCCACCAGCTGGTAAAGAGTCTCTCTATTTCAGATCCAAGTTGGAGATTGATGTGATTGTAAAGTCTGATGTAGTTTATGACCGGTGTATTATTTTCGTCTTTTCTTAATGTTTGCAGCTCCACTAAAGTCATTCAAATACACCATTGACATAAAAATCAATGCTTCAAAAGAAGCTGTGATAGAGCGTTTGAGGATGTTGATTCGTGGACAGAACTTCCCCATGTGTGTCAAGAAAGGCATGAAAATCTCCAGTGCAAACATCACTACAGGTAAGAGAAGTATAAACGGAGTAATACCTTTGTGTTCACATTAAACCTATTAATTATTCCTCTGTTTCTCCTCTAAAATCTAAATTATTTGTTTAATTTTCAGTGTGTCTATCGAATTTGAGCAAAACTGAGTGCAAGTGTGAGAATCAATACGCTTGGCCCTCTGAACAATGCTCTAAACATGGCCTTTGTGACCACAGTCAAAATGGTACGTGTGGATGCATCGCTTCTCTTCCAACTGAAGGAGTGTTCTGCCGGCCACCAGCTGGTAAAGAGTCTCTCTATTTCAGATCCAAGTTGGAGATTGGTGTGATTGTAAAGTCTGATGTAGTTTATGACCGGTGTATTATTTTCGTCTTTTCTTAATGTTTGCAGCTCCACTAAAGTCATTCAAATACACCATTGACATAACAATCAATGCTTCAAAAGAAGCTGTGATAGAGCGCTTGAGGGCGTTGATTCGTGGACAGAACTTCCCCATGTGTGTCAAGAAAGGCATGAAAATCTCCAGTGCAAACATCACTACAGGTAAGAGAAGTATAAACGGAGTACTTTTGTGCTGTCCACATTCACCAGATTTTTTTTTTGTGTCTCCTCTAAAATCTAAATTATTTGTTTAATTTTCAGTGTGTCTATCGAATTTGAGCAAAACTGAATGCAAGTGTGAGAATCAATACTCTTGGCCCTCTGAACAATGCTCTAAACATGGCGTTTGTGGCCACAGTCAAAATGGTATGTGTGGATGCATCGCTTCTCTTCCAACTGAAGGAGTGTTCTGCCGTCCACCAGCTGGTAAAGAGTCTCTCTATTTCAAATCCAACTTGACAACTGGTGTGATCATAAAGTCTGATGCAGTTTATGAATGGTCTAATATTTTCGTCTTTTCTTAATGTTTGCAGCTCCACTAAAGTCATTCAAATACACCATTGACATAAAAATCAATGCTTCAAAAGAAGCCGTGATAGAGCGTTTGAGGGCGTTGATTCGTGGACAGAAATTCCCCATGTGTGTCAAGAAAGGCATGAAAATCTCCAGTGCAAACATCACTACAGGTAAGAGAAGTATAAGCGGAGTACTTTTGTGCTGTCCACATTCACCAGATTTTTTTTTCCGTGTCTCCTCTAAAATCTAAATTATTTGTTTAATTTTCAGTGTGTCTATCGAATTTGAGCAAAACTGAGTGCAAGTGTGAGAATCAATACTCTTGGCCCTCTGAACAATGCTCTAAACATGGCGTTTGTTGCCACAGTCAAAATGGTACGTGTGGATGCATCGCTTCTCTTCCAACTGAAGGAGTGTTCTGCCGGCCACCAGCTGGTAAAGAGTCTCTATTTATTTCAGATCCAAGTTGGAGATTGGTGTGATTGTAAAGTCTGATGTAGTCTATGACCGGTGTATTATTTTTGTCTTTTCTTAATTTTTGCAGCTCCACTAAAGTCATTCAAATACATCATTGACATAAAAATCAATGCTTCAAAAGAAGCCGTGATAGAGCGTTTGAGGGCGTTGATTCGTGGACAGAACTTCCCCATGTGTGTCAAGAAAGGCATGAAAATCTCCAATGCAAACATCACTACAGGTAAGAGAAGTAGAAGCAGAGTACTACCTTTGTGTTCACTTTAAACTTATTAATTATTCCTCTGTTTCTCCTCCAAAATTTTAATAATTTGTTCCATTTTCAGTTTGTCTCTCAAATTCAAGCAAAACTGAATGCAAGTGTGAGAATCAATACGCTTGGCCCTCTGAACAATGCTCTAAACATGGCGTTTGTGGCCACAGTCAAAATGGTACATGTGGGTGCATCGCTTCTCTTCCAACTGAAGGAGTGTTCTGCCGGCCACCAGCTGGTAAAGAGTCTCTCTATTTCAAATCTAAGTTGGAGATTGGTGTGATTGTGAAGTCTGATGTAGTTTATGACCGGTGTATTATTTTTATCATTTATTAATGTCTGCAGCTCCACTAAAGTCATTCAAATACACCATTGACATAAAAATCAATGCTTCAAAAGAAGCCGTGATAGAGCACTTGAGGGCGTTGATACATGGACAGAAATTCCCCATGTGTGTCAAGAAAGGCATGAAAATCTCCAGTGCAAACATCACTACAGGTAAGAGAAGTAGAAGCAGAGTAATAACTTTGTGTTCACATTAAACCTATTAATTATTCCTCTGTTTCTCCTCCAAAATTTTAATAATTTGTTCCATTTTCAGTTTGTCTCTCAAATTCAAGCAAAACTGAATGCAAGTGTGAGAATCAATACTCTTGGCCCTCTGAACAATGCTCTAAACATGGCGTTTGTGGCCACAGTCAAAATGGTACGTGTGGATGCATCGCTTCTCTTCCAACTGAAGGAGTGTTCTGCCGGCCACCAGCTGGTAAAGAGTCTCTCTATTTCAAATCCAACTTGACAACTGGTGTGATCATAAAGTCTGATGCAGTTTATGAATGGTCTAATATTTTCGTCTTTTCTTAATGTTTGCAGCTCCACTAAAGTCATTCAAATACACCATTGACATAAAAATCAATGCTTCAAAAGAAGCCGTGATAGAGCGCTTGAGGGCGTTGATTCGTGGACAGAAATTCCCCATGTGTGTCAAGAAAGGCATGAAAATCTCCAGTGCAAACATCACTACAGGTAAGAGAAGTATAAGCGGAGTACTTTTGTGCTGTCCACATTCACCAGATTATTTTTCTTGTCTCCTCTAAAATCTAAATTATTTGTTTAATTTTCAGTGTGTCTATCGAATTTGAGCAAAACTGAGTGCAAGTGTGAGAATCAATACTCTTGGTCCTCTGAACAATGCTCTAAATATGGCGTTTGTGGCCACAGTCAAAATGGTACGTGTGGATGCATCGCTTCTCTTCCAACTGAAGGAGTGTTCTGCCGGCCACCAGCTGGTAAAGAGTCTCTATTTATTTCAGATCCAAGTTGGAGATTGGTGTGATTGTAAAGTCTGATGTAGTCTATGCCCGGTGTATTATTTTTATCATTTATTAATGTCTGCAGCTCCACTAAAGTCATTCAAATACACCATTGACATAAAAATCAATGCTTCAAAAGAAGCCGTGATAGAGCACTTGAGGGCGTTGATACATGGACAGAAATTCCCCATGTGTGTCAAGAAAGGCATGAAAATCTCCAGTGCAAACATCACTACAGGTAAGAGAAGTAGAAGCAGAGTAATAACTTTGTGTTCACATTAAACCTATTAATTATTCCTCTGTTTCTCCTCCAAAATTTTAATAATTTGTTCCATTTTCAGTTTGTCTCTCAAATTCAAGCAAAACTGAATGCAAGTGTGAGAATCAATACTCTTGGCCCTCTGAACAATGCTCTAAACATGGCGTTTGTGGCCACAGTCAAAATGGTACGTGTGGATGCATCGCTTCTCTTCCAACTGAAGGAGTGTTCTGCCGGCCACCAGCTGGTAAAGAGTCTCTCTATTTCAAATCCAACTTGACAACTGGTGTGATCATAAAGTCTGATGCAGTTTATGAATGGTCTAATATTTTCGTCTTTTCTTAATGTTTGCAGCTCCACTAAAGTCATTCAAATACACCATTGACATAAAAATCAATGCTTCAAAAGAAGCCGTGATAGAGCGCTTGAGGGCGTTGATTCGTGGACAGAAATTCCCCATGTGTGTCAAGAAAGGCATGAAAATCTCCAGTGCAAACATCACTACAGGTAAGAGAAGTATAAGCGGAGTACTTTTGTGCTGTCCACATTCACCAGATTATTTTTCTTGTCTCCTCTAAAATCTAAATTATTTGTTTAATTTTCAGTGTGTCTATCGAATTTGAGCAAAACTGAGTGCAAGTGTGAGAATCAATACTCTTGGTCCTCTGAACAATGCTCTAAATATGGCGTTTGTGGCCACAGTCAAAATGGTACGTGTGGATGCATCGCTTCTCTTCCAACTGAAGGAGTGTTCTGCCGGCCACCAGCTGGTAAAGAGTCTCTATTTATTTCAGATCCAAGTTGGAGATTGGTGTGATTGTAAAGTCTGATGTAGTCTATGCCCGGTGTATTATTTTTGTCTTTTCTTAATGTTTGCAGCTCCACTAAAGTCATTCAAATACACCATTGACATAAAAATCAATGCTTCAAAAGAAGCCGTGATAGAGCGTTTGAGGGCGTTGATTCGTGGACAGAAATTCCCCATGTGTGTCAAGAAAGGCATGAAAATCTCCAGTGCAAACATCACTACAGGTAAGAGAAGTAGAAGCAGAGTAATACCTTTGTGTTCACATTAAACCTATTAATTATTCCTCTGTTTCTCCTCCAAAATTTTAATAATTTGTTCCATTTTCAGTTTGTCTCTCAAATTCAAGCAAAACTGAGTGCAAGTGTGAGAATCAATACTCTTGGCCCTCTGAACAATGCTCTAAACATGGCGTTTGTGGCCACAGTCAAAATGGTATGTGTGGATGCATCGCTTCTCTTCCAACTGAAGGAGTGTTCTGCCGGCCACCAGCTGGTAAAGAGTCTCTCTATTTCAAATCCAACTTGACAACTGGTGTGATCATAAAGTCTGATGCAGTTTATGAATGGTCTAATATTTTCGTCTTTTCTTAATGTTTGCAGCTCCACTAAAGTCATTCAAATACACCATTGACATAAAAATCAATGCTTCAAAAGAAGCCGTGATAGAGCGTTTGAGGGCGTTGGTTCGTGGACAGAAATTCCCCATGTGTGTCAAGAAAGGCATGAAAATCTCCAGTGCAAACATCACTACAGGTAAGAGAAGTATAAGCGGAGTACTTTTGTGCTGTCCACATTCACCAGATTTTTTTTTCGTGTCTCCTCTAAAATCTAAATTATTTGTTTAATTTTCAGTGTGTCTATCGAATTTGAGCAAAACTGAGTGCAAGTGTGAGAATCAATACTCTTGGCCCTCTGAACAATGCTCTAAACATGGCGTTTGTGGCCACAGTCAAAATGGTACGTGTGGATGCATCGCTTCTCTTCCAACTGAAGGAGTGTTCTGCCGGCCACCAGCTGGTAAAGAGTCTCTATTTATTTCAGATTCAAGTTGGAGATTGGTGTGATTGTAAAGTCTGATGTAGTCTATGACCGGTGTATTATTTTTGTCTTTTCTTAATGTTTGCAGCTCCACTAAAGTCATTCAAATACACCATTGACATAAAAATCAATGCTTCAAAAGAAGCTGTGATAGAGCGTTGGAGGGCGTTGATTCGTGGACAGAAATTCCCCATGTGTGTCAAGAAAGGCATGAAAATCTCCAGTGCAAACATCACTACAGGTAAGAGAAGTAGAAGCAGAGTAATACCTTTGTGTTCACATTAAACCTATTAATTATTCCTCTGTTTCTCCTCCAAAATTTTAATAATTTGTTCCATTTTCAGTTTGTCTCTCAAATTCAAGCAAAACTGAGTGCAAGTGTGAGAATCAATACTCTTGGCCCTCTGAACAATGCTCTAAACATGGCGTTTGTGGCCACAGTCAAAATGGTACGTGTGGATGCATCACTTCTCTTCCAACTGAAGGAGTGTTCTGCCGGCCACCAGCTGGTAAAGAGTCTCTATTTATTTCAAATCCAACTTGATAACTGGTGTGATCATAAAGTCTGATGCAGTTTATGAATGGTCTAATATTTTCGTCTTTTCTTAATGTTTGCAGCTCCACTAAAGTCATTCAAATACACCATTGACATAAAAATCAATGCTTCAAAAGAAGCCGTGATAGAGCGTTTGAGGGCGTTGATTCGTGGACAGAAATTCCCCATGTGTGTCAAGAAAGGCATGAAAATCTCCAGTGCAAACATCACTACAGGTAAGAGAAGTATAAGCGGAGTACTTTTGTGCTGTCCACATTCACCAGATTTTTTTTTTCGTGTCTCCTCTAAAATCTAAATTATTTGTTTAATTTTCAGTGTGTCTATCGAATTTGAGCAAAACTGAGTGCAAGTGTGAGAATCAATACTCTTGGCCCTCTGAACAATGCTCTAAACATGGCGCTTGTGGCCACAGTCAAAATGGTACGTGTGGATGCATCGCTTCTCTTCCAACTGAAGGAGTGTTCTGCCGGCTACCAGCTGGTAAAGAGTCTCTATTTATTTCAAATCCAACATGATAACTGGTGTGATCATAAAGTCTGATGCAGTTTATGAATGGTCTAATATTTTTGTCTTTTCTTAATGTTTGCAGCTCCACTAAAGTCATTCAAATACACCATTGACATAAAAATCAATGCTTCAAAAGAAGCCGTGATAGAGCGTTTGAGGGCGTTGATTCGTGGACAGAAATTCCCCATGTGTGTCAAGAAAGGCATTAAAATCTCCAGTGCAAACATCACTACAGGTAAGAGAATTATAAGTGGAATAATGCGTTATTCCTACATTTGAGCTCCAAAATTCTTAATCTTTTGTTTCAATTTCAGTGTGTCTCTTAAAATCGAGCAAAACTAAAGAAAGTCTGGTAACACTTTAGTTTAGGGTCCAATTCTCACAATTAACTTGTTGCTTTTTAAAATGCATATTATTAGGATATTAGCTTTTTATTAGTACTTATAGAGCACATATTAATGCCTTATTCTGCATGGCCATATTTTACATCCCTTAGTCACCCAATACCTAAACTTAACAACTACCTTACTAACTATGAATAAAGCAGTAATTAGGAGGTTAATGAGGCAAAAGTCATAGTTAATAGTTAGTTGATAGTTGTACTCTAATCTAAAGTGGGACTGAAAGTCTGTTTAAAAACATCAATACTGACATTTAGTGTGATCGTAGAGTTTTTGACCAGTCGATTATTTTTGTCACCCCCTAGTAAAGAAGCCTCCCTATATTAGTTGTCAAAACTGACAAATAATGTGATCGTAAAGTGGTGTGCAGTTTGTAGCTTTTACATCCAATTACATGTGCCATCTGGTATTTTTTTTCACGTGGTTCCCATCATAGGGCTTCTCTTTCATTTCTATATTATTTTTCACTGTTTAGTGGAACACTAATGTAGCTTTTACTATTACTTTTGTTAATATTACTTGTATTTATTTTGATAGACAGCAGTCTTTACATTGATGAACAGTTTTTGAAAATAAAAGTAATGCAATCAGATTAATTTATATCTTTGCTTATCATAGGCTGTCCCATACCTTCAACCACAATGCCAAACACAAGTATATCTTCAAAATCTACACCATCAATGCCAACAGAAAAAAATACAGGTATTCCTTTTTGAAACGAGCTTGCAACATACTTAATATGCTAATTTGTAAATTTGACTTATAAAAAAGTCATGCGTATTATTTAATAAAATGTACCATTTCAGAAGTGTTTTTTAGCAGGGTGCCCACAATGGTTACTATGTTTCCTAGTTGTCACACGTTAATTGTGTTTCTTATACAACTGATAATTCGTGAATAATTAAAAGTGGTCTGCTAGTATATCTATTTTTTCTTAATAAAATGTAAAACATTTCATATTACATTTATATGTAAATGTAAAAAACACAGCTTAAACACTCTTATTACAATTTTTCTATTACAATTTTAGGTATTGTTCTTAGACAGTGATCTATTTTTTTAAAGAATAAAAAAAGTTCAAATGAATTGAATCTGATTAATCAGTCCTTGCATTTTTGCAGATGTTACCACCCTTACAACATCAATCCCAAACACAACTCATGAAGTAACATCAATAACAAGTCTTCCATCATCCACTCCAGTTGCAGAAACGACAAGTGATAATACAATTCTATTTACCTGGCATATTCACCAACACATTTTAAAGAAGGCTTTAGCACTTACCATGTTTACATATTATTTAGTAGTTGCCTGGCGATATGAATTCCTTCTTATCTCTGTTTAAATTTGATTTTTGATTTTGTAGATGTTACAAGCCGTTCAACCCTGATCCCAAACACAACTGACAGTACAACAATAACAAGCGCTCCAGCATCTACTCAAACAGTACAAACAAGTAAGCGATCATATAATTTAATTAACATGGTATGTCACCAAAAACCAAAACCTTCAGAGATGCGTTCATCACTTACCATGTTTACTTATTGTACTGTAGTTGCCAGAAGATATACATTACCTCTTTTTGATTTTGTAGATGTTACAAGCCGTTCAACCCTAATTCCAAACACAACTGACAGTACAATGATAACAAGCGCTCCAGCATCTACTCCAACAGTACAAACAACAAGTAATCATATAATTGTATTTAATTTCATCATCATCAACAACTAAAGCCTCCAGAGATGTTTAGCACATACTATATTTACATAATGTTCAGTAGTTGCCAGAAAATATTTATTACTTCTCATGTCTGTTTGAATGAGATTTTTGATAATTATTATTTTTTTAGATCTTACAACATGCAAGTTATTCATTTCTTCTTTTTGATTTTGTAGATGTTACAAGCCTTTCAACTCTGATTCCAAACACAACTGACAGTACAACAATAACAAGTGCGTCAGCATCTACTCCAACAGTTGAAACACCAAGTGATCATTACATTTTATTTACATGGCATCATCACCAACAACTAAAATCTTCAGAGATGTTTAGCACCTACAGTACCATGTTTCATTTTTACTCAGTAGTTGTCTGAAAATATTCATTACCTCTTTTTGATTTTGTAGATATTACAAGCCGTTCAACCCTTATCCCGAACACAACTGACAATACAACAATAACAAGCGCTCCAGCGTCTTCTCCAACAGTACAAACAAGTAAGTGATCATATAATTTAATTAACATGGTATGTCACCAAAAACCAAAACCTTCAGAGATGCGTTTATCACTTACCATGTTTACTTATTGTACTGTAGTTGCCAGAAGATATACATTACCTCTTTTTGATTTTGTAGATGTTACAAGCCGTTCAACCCTGATTCCAAACACAACTGACAATACAATGATAACAAGCGCTCCAGCATCTACTCCAACAGTACAAACAACAAGTAATCATATAATTGTATTTAAATGTCATCATCATCAACAACTAAAGCCTTCAGAGATGTTTAGCACATACTATATTTACATAATGTTCAGTAGTTGCCAGAAAATTTTGATTACTTCTCATGTCTGTTTGAATTAGATTTTTGATAACTATTATTTTTTTAGATCTTACAACATGCAAGTTATTCATTTCTTCTTTTTGATTTTGAAGATGTTACAAGCCTTTCAACTCTGATTCCAAAAACAACTGACAGTACAACAATAACAAGTGCGTCAGCATCTACTCCAACAGTTGAAACACCAAGTGATCATTACATTTTATTTACATGGCATCATCACCAACAACTAAAATCTTCAGAGATGTTTAGCACCTACAGTACCATGTTTCATTTTTACTCAGTAGTTGTCTGAAGATATTCATTACCTCTTTTTGATTTTGTAGATATTACTAGCCATTCAACCCTAATTCCAAACACAACTGACAGTACAATGATAACAAGCGCTCCAGCATCTACTCCAACAGTACAAACAAGTAAGTGATCATAAAAATGTTTTTACATGGTTCGTCACCAAAACCTTCAGAGGTGCGTTTATCACGATTTACTAATTGTTTACTTACTGTTCAGTAGTTGCCAGAAGATATATCCATTACCTCTTTTTGATTTTTGATTTTGTAGATGTTACAAGTCGTTCAACCCTGATCCCAAACACAACTGACAGTACAACAATAACAAGCGCTCCAGCATCTACTCCAACAGTACAAACAAGTAAGCGATCATATAATTTAATTAACATGGTATGTCACCAAAAACTAAAACCGTCAGAGATGCGTTTATCACTTACCATGTTTACTTATTGTACTGTAGTTGCCAGAAGATATACATTACCTCTTTTTGATTTTGTAGATGTTACAAGCCGTTCAACCCTAATTCCAAACACAACTGACAGTACAATGATAACAAGCGCTCCAGCATCTACTCCAACAGTACAAACAAGTAAGTGATCATAAAAATGTTTTTACATGGTTCGTCACCAAAACCTTCAGAGGTGCGTTTATCACGATTTACTAATTGTTTACTTACTGTTCAGTAGTTGCCAGAAGATATATCCATTACCTCTTTTTGATTTTTGATTTTGTAGATATTACTAGCCATTCAACCCTTATCCCGAACACAACTGACAGTACAATGATAACAAGCGCTCCAGCGTCTTCTCCAACAGTACAAACAAGTAAGTGATCATAAAAATGTATTTACAGGGTTCGTCACCAAAAACCAAAACCTTCAGAGATGCGTTTATCACTTACCATGTTTACTTATTGTTCAGTAGTTGCCAGAAGATATAGATTACCTCTTTTGATTTTGTAGATGTTACAAGCCGTTCAACCCTGATTCCAAACACAACTGACAGTACAACAATAACAAGCGCTCCAGCATCTACTCCAACAGTACAAACAAGTAAGCGATCATATAATTTAATTAACATGGTATGTCACCAAAAACTAAAACCGTCAGAGATGCGTTTATCACTTACCATGTTTACTTATTGTACTGTAGTTGCCAGAAGATATACATTACCTCTTTTTGATTTTGTAGATGTTACAAGCCGTTCAACCCTGATTCCAAACACAACTGACAGTACAACAATAACAAGCGCTCCAGCATCTACTCCAACAGTACAAACAAGTAAGCGATCATATAATTTAATTAACATGGTATGTCACCAAAAACTAAAACCGTCAGAGATGCGTTTATCACTTACCATGTTTACTTATTGTACTGTAGTTGCCAGAAGATATACATTACCTCTTTTTGATTTTGTAGATGTTACAAGCCGTTCAACCCTAATTCCAAACACAACTGACAGTACAATGATAACAAGCGCTCCAGCATCTACTCCAACAGTACAAACAAGTAAGTGATCATAAAAATGTTTTTACATGGTTCGTCACCAAAACCTTCAGAGGTGCGTTTATCACGATTTACTAATTGTTTACTTACTGTTCAGTAGTTGCCAGAAGATATATCCATTACCTCTTTTTGATTTTTGATTTTGTAGATGTTACAAGTCGTTCAACCCTGATCCCAAACACAACTGACAGTACAACAATAACAAGCGCTCCAGCATCTACTCAAACAGTACAAACAAGTAAGTGATCATATAATTTTTATTAACATGGTATGTCACCAAATATTAAAACCTTCAGAGATGTGTTTATCACTTATCATGTTTACTTATTGTTCAGTAGTTGCCAGAAGATATACAATACCTCTTTTTAATTTTTGATTTTGTAGATGTTACAAGCCGTTCAACCCCGATCCCAAACCCAACTGACAGTACAACAATAACAAGCGCTCCAGCATCTACTCCAACAGTACAAACGAGTAAGTGTTTATATAATTTATTCATATGGCGTTGTCACCAACAACTAGAATCTTAAAAAGATTTTAGCCTTTCAACCCTGATCCCAAACACAACTGACAGTACATCAATAAGTTCTTTATCTACTCCAATAACAAAAAAGACCAGGCATGTGATCATACAAAGCTTTCAAGATTTTTGTTATATGTATGACAAGTTTGCTTTGGTTATAGTATAGGTTTGACTTTATTGACCTCTACCACAATTGTTTCAACAGCAATTATTATTGCTACAACAAAACCGGCAACACATGTGAAAATACTGGAGTTCTGGTTTGATATACTGTAACACATAGATATTACATACACACACAACTAAAATCAGCTGTCGTGTGTTTAGCAGTGCTCCTCATTTAGATTAGATTAGTATTAGAAGCTTAGATTCTTAAAAAACATGTTTCCACTTAAACAAAAGTCTTGTTTTCACAAATGTCAAAAGACCTACAATCCTAATCAAACAGGCAGCAAAAAAACTTAAAAACACACTTTGGTCCTTGATAGTGTTGCTCCAGCGTCTTCTCCAACAGTACAAACAAGTCAGTGTTCATAAAATTGTCATTACATGGTACGTCACCAAAAAACAAAACCTTCAGAGATGCGTTTATCACGATTCACTTATCATTTTTACTTATTGTACAGTAGTTGTCAGTAGTGAGATTCTGTATGGAGGAATGGTCTCTGTTCTCTTGTCAGGTGTTCTCCAAACTCAGCAGGCATTATAGGAGAAAACTCCGAGCTGTTATCTTGTCAAGAGGAGATTGTAAAAAGTATTTAATAAAAGGGTGCCAATAATTGTGGCCAATGTGTTTTGGAGAAAAACATTTATTTCATAATGTGATTTCCCCTGCACTTTCAATTATTTTACTTCAATGAAAGGTTACATTTTTGGCAACTGCACAAACTTTGTTTTCAAGTTATATGTTTGAGTTCCAGAGGAATTTGTGACTTTCACCTGTTCAACCACATCAAAGTTTCGTAATTAGTAAGTCCGTGCTTTTTCTCTTTTTTCTTGTGTGCTGACTGCTGAGGGGGCCGCTGTGCCTTGGTGAAACGGTGTTTGTACATATGTGTTTAATTATCGTTGCAAGCAATCATAAAATACAGCTTATTGCAACAACAAAAAAGGTATTTCTATGAGAAACAGACCTCGGTTTCGGGTCGGGATGGGTTGGGTTAAATGATTTCGGGTACGGGCCGGGTTCGGCCTTCAGTTTAAAGCCCGTGCAGATCTCTATTTCATTCATTCATTCATCTATACAAGGGAATCTTCTACCAAACCTGGTGTACACGGCGTATTGCAGCGGTCTCCCCCCCCTCCCCCCCCCCCCCCCCCCTCTCTAAAGCACAGATAAGTGCAGAGAGCTCCCCTTAACTTGGTGACCAACTTTGCTCTCCGAGCGACGAAGGTCACGGCGCGCACTCCCAGTAAGGCAACGTCCACCATGGTGACCCAGGAACAACATCTCTTCCGCTTCCTCGTTCCCTGGGTCACACAGACTGCAGCTCAAGCATACTGGATGCGAGATTGTCGCCTCCTCATCTCAGGTCTCGACTCACACAAAGCCCCACACAGGTCAGTGCGACACATTCAGGTCTGGTTAGCGCTTCCCAACCCATCTTGCTGGCACAACAGGACAGCCAGACTCGGCTATGCGTTTCAGTTCGCCAGGCACCCGCCCAGGTTCAACAGAGCCCTTTTTACTTTGGTGGCAGGCAAAGCTGCCTCTGTCTCGACACAACGTCTTGTTCCCTCTATCAGGGAACAGAAGTTAAAGTAGTAACCGAGACTTTGACTAGGTACCAGACTATCCTTAATTCTTGACCATCAAGCTTGTACTTTTCTGATCATCAAAACCCTTGCTTTTCAGACTTTACTTTTGTTAGGGGGTGTACAGTTAAAGACCCAGGACCAGATATGAAGAATGAAGACCCAGAGTCAGAATTATAAAAAATTAAAGAAAATATTTACTGAAGATAGTTTGCAGTTTCATCAGCAGAAGTCAGCTTCAATACTCGCACAGGAGTTCGTAGGCCGCCCCGCTTACAGTTACAAAGATCACAGCAGTTATACGATTTCCAAGGTCTAAGCTACGTCATTGCTTACAGGATGAATGATTCTGGGTTGCTCCCATTACCAAATCAGTTTTCTCCAACATAGTCAGTTGTTTTCTGGAGCTTAGGAAAGGCACATTCAAGAGTCACCAGAGCCATTTTGGACTGCCTAATAGTGTTAACGCAGGAAGACAGGTTAATAACAGCAGTATTTAATCACTAAAATCCTTTTAACATCTTAAAAGCAGCAACCTAGCACTGCTTAGATTCAGTGAATTTAGTTCACATCCGTCTATTCAGTGTACTGTTACATCTGTAGCCGGAGCCATCGGCCCTGTTCCATGGTGGACACTAAAATGAGACAAAGAAGTTACTGGTCCTAAAATAAATTAATCAAAAACGTCACTTCTATCTTGTAAGGTCTGCATTATTTTGAAGACTTCTTTAAAGTCATTCAGTTTTACTTTTAACAATTTTAACATTTAAATACAAATTGCCCTCTGAATGGTAATGATTTCTTTTAACATCTCTGTGTCTATGGTTTTCAACTGAAACACTGTGCTTTACTATAAATAGCTTATTATCACTTATGACACAGGCTCAGATAACAGCTTTTAGCTGACATTGAATGAGAGAGACTCTGAGGCATTCAAGACTGGTACACTGCCCTCTCATAAACTTCTAACATCAAACTTTATCTACCATATTTTAACTCTAGCCCAGCGTAAGGCCTCTTTGCCAGAAATTACATACGTTTTCAAATAAACATAATTTTATAGTTGTCTTTTGCCCATACATCAGGGAATTTAGACATAACAAATTTCCACTCAGATTGAGTCTGTCGCACTGGCACTTTCAGCGACAGCACACACCAGATTCAGATAAGTAAACTGTTTCAGCCAAATCACAAGCATATCTTTTGAAAGTAAAACATCAGATTCTAGTTCTTTCCTGGTCAACACTTTTCAAGCTGTTTGTTTAATCAAATGCCTTTCTACACATTTTACATTTTAGCAACCGTACTACTGTACTCGATTTTAGTTGTTAATTTCTCAATTACCATAGTTTAATATCTGACTTAAAAATATTTTTCTTTTTTTTTTTTTTTCCTAGGAGTTTATCAATCTCCAGTTAGGATTCACACTAACTTTTACGAGGCTATCACGCTCTGCTTATGATACATTTTGATACACATACATCTTTTGCAGTTATCATTTTAAATCATCCTTTTAGTTACTTTTACAATTTGCAACTCATTTTTTTTAGTCATTATCTGTAATTTTACATTAACCTGTATTCATCAGTTCACTTATAAAAATTACTATTATAGATCTTTTCTTCAAAAGGATTCACTTTAAGACTTCAATCTTTTGACCTTGTTTTTATCTCTTACTCTTTCTCAGACGAAAACTTTAATATCGTTATATAAACACTGATCTACTTTCAAACCCACATTATTACCAGAAATGTGTCACTATCACATTTTCAAACACCTTCTCAGTGGGCATTTACATTTACATGTTAGATGGTCCTGCTGACCACAATTAAAACACTCTCTGTCGGCTCCAACTTACTGCACACTCTTGAAGCAGTGTGTCCCAAACAAGAATGCAAACCGAGCTGATAAGCAGTTCTCTGTATTCTTTTACAGTCCACCAGTGGCGGATTCAATCACAATAGCCGAATCATAATCTTCATCATTATCATTGGCAGCACATTAATTTTGATAAGCTGCACTGAAAATCACTCAACATTCTCTAAGGTTTTTTTTTTTTTTCAAAGTTTCTGTTTAACTTTAGTCACACTTGTCCAAGGAAATGATCTTCGACCCATAATTTAATACACTTGCTTTTTGTAATCATCGTAAGCAATACAAGGCTAAACATTTAAATTTTTCTGTTTCTTTGTTTGTTTGTAGCCAGTCAAGTTGTTGTTTAAATTTCCAAACAGAAGCAAAACTTATCAAGACAACCATTTACTTAATAATTTCTGCAAATTTCTCTGAAGTGAGGGCTTCAGAGCACAGCTGCTTACAGCTTTCGCTCTTTTCTGTCTCACTATTAGTTTCAGGACTGTTCAGGTTACTGATCAAGTTACTCAGTTTGTCTGCCATATCTTAATAACAGTTCAAACTCACCTGAAGTCATTGCAGTAATGTAGGCGGCGATCTTTGAACAACACAGCTTGGCTTCTTCGTGATGAAACTGCAGAGTATACTCCAAAATCACAGTTACATACACAGTCCATGCCAATTTGGGTCACAACTTTTTTTTTTTTTCTCTCGGGATCGTTCCTGATGCATCCCTGGCAAACAACCCTATTTTTGTTAGTATCCCTAACTGCCTGATTCACTAAATTCGGGGATCCCCTATCTGAGATGGAAGAGATTGAGCAGGTTTACGGTGCCACTGGACCTCCCGTCCAGGGACGTACTCTGCTGGGGTGGTGCTACACCATTAATGCCCAGCGGGGCCCCCACAGAGCACGCTTCGCTTGCGCTGTCTGCTGCCGTTACCCTTAACGACGCTCTCAGCGACTTCTTATCCTCTCAGCAGTACAACTTACTCCTTCACTCGCCTCATCGGAGTGAAGGCTCTCCCGCTCTCCTTCAAAATCTCTTCCAGTCAGACAGCCCTAACAATTAATAAAAGCTTACTACCTTGTGTGTTGATTTGCCAGAGATGTCACCACGGAATGATTGCCCGCCGCATCCTCCACCAAACTGTTAGGGGGTGTACAGTTAAAGACCCAGAACCAGATATGAAGAATGAAGACCCAGAGTCAGAATTATAAAAAATTAAAGAAAATATTTACTGAAGATAGTTTGCAGTTTCATCAGCAGAAGTCAGCTTCAATACTCGCACAGGAGTTCGTAGGCCGCCCCGCTTACAGTTACAAAGATCAAGGCAGTTATACGATTTCCAAGGTCTAAGCTACGTCATTGCTTACAGGATGAATGATTCTCATTGGCTATGAAATAGATAAACACAGTAATTTTCCACACATATACAGATAGACTGAAGCATATCTCCATCGATTATGCAGCTGAAGTTAGGCACGTCATGACCTTCCAGGTCGCTGATTTGGGTTGCTGGGCGCCAGCATGTCCAGAACAACAACTCAGTCAATCTCCAATAATGCCAGTGGTTCCTTAACCTGTAACCAAGAAGACTAACACACACACCGACACACAGCTTTTCCAAGGTTGGATTTGGCCAGGCTCTCACTATAAACAGGAGAGTCCTCTCAAAACATCAAGATAATGCGTTCTTTCTCTCAAGGATAGCTAAACTTTAGTCTAACTGGAAAGAAAGGCTTTAACAAAGAAATGGCCCCTTAAACTATTGGCTTCAATGACCCCTATATGTTTTAACACATTGAAGACCTTTCTCAAACACAAAACAAGTCCCTATTTCATTTCTGGAAGCTGGGTTAAATAAGCAAGCACTGCATTCAGATATCAAATACAGACATTAAAGAATACATGAAAAGAACATTTCAGTAATCACACTGGTAACTTATATAAATAAAGTAAAATCTCCAGAGAAGTCATTCAACTCATTTGATATTTAGAAGGAAAAATATTGATTAATACCTTAATTATAATCATTCATTACATATACATTGAAGCAGCAGTGGATTCCAATCCACCCCCTTCACTTTCCCTTCAGCCCCAAACACAACAGAGCACGACAGCCGTGACAAGTGCTCTGATGTCTACCTCAACAACAGTAACAAGTAGGTGATCCTACAAACCTCTTCATGTAGGACAAATGTTTCTGTGTGTGCTAAATCAGACTCCAGTTTATATTATTTATTTTATATTTTGTTTATTTCACATTATTGTTCTTATTTGTATTGCTTGTAAATTTGTTTTTAAAATGGTAATTCCCCACAACAAATCCACTTACATTTCCAAATGATTTTATGATGTGAAATTAATGTAAACACAGTCAATTATGTGTTGGACAGCGCAAAACATCTGATATGTTAAAATAGATCTGTGGATAAGTGCGAATGCAACTTATTAGACCTGCTGCTCTCTATGATGTTATCAGTAATACTCAAATGGCAATAATGCTGAGAAAAAGTGAAAATAGGATCAGATCGTGAGATGTGCCTTCATAAGAGGCTGGAAACAAACTGGAGCTGACATACTCTCTAGTTACCTCAGGCATCCCGAGATGGGCATCCTGGGATAAAGCAAATGGAAAATAATTAGCGTAGCTGCTGTTCATAACATTAAATAAAGCTAATCATGTGCATTTGAACAGATACAACTGGAGTACAAGGTTATGATATGCATTATGTTAATGCTTAGCTACAGAGATGTGTCTTTAATCTAGACTAAACTGTGAGACTGAGTCTGAGCCCCAAACATTATCAGGAAGGCTATTCCAGAGTTTAGGAGCCAAATGCAAAAACACTCTCCCTCCTTTAGTGGACCTAGGTACTTCCAAAAGCCCAGAGGTTTGTCACCTTACAGAGAATGATGGATTGTAGGGCGATAAAAGATTGGTTAAATACACAGGACCTAACCGTTTAGGGCCTTATAGGCCAGTAGCAATATTTTGTAATTGATAAGGAACTTAAAGGTGCTGTATGTAACTTTTATACTATACTAAAGCATACAAATACCATATTATGTTTGCAGATATTTAGGAAACATGCTAAGTTCACATACTCGTTTCTCTGAAAAACACTTCTACAGCCAGTTATTTTACTTGTTATTTTACATGTTCCGTGTTGTCAGTCGGTTTTTGTTTTGGTCTGTGTGATCTCGCCCACTGCCGATTCAAAAGACCGCTGTTCGCCAGCAGCAGCGGTCATCTTCTTTGTTTTCAAGTAGCAGGGAATTCACACGGAACCGTCACAACTCTGCCGTCATTATGTAAAGCCCGCCAACTCTATACACGATGTGATTGGCCTGACTAGAGTTTGGTTTTTCCAGCTCGAAAGCCAACGTTGCTACACTGCACTGGCTGCAAAATACATTTTGCTGCCGCTAGGGTGCGTCTAGATTTCTAGGCTACGCGATCACGAATTTAAAAATGAAAGTAAAATATCGCATATTGTTTTCTTTCAAGGCATTTGATAATTCATACTCATTAAGTAGACCTAAAATTACATGCATTAGAAGACTATTAGTTAAATGTTAAAACATTTCAAAATGCACCTGCAGAAAATTTTTCCAGTCTTGAATTTTGTCATTGAGGATTTCTGAAAAAAATCTTGTCTCGTCTCGTTCTCGTGAACCCAATCTCGTGTCTCGTCTCGTCTCGTGAGATACGTGTCTCGTCACACCCCTAGTAGTAATGCATTACACTAATCTAGTCTTGAGGTCATGAATGCATGAACTAACTTTTCTGCATCAGAAACAGATAGCATGTTCCATAGCTTAGCGATGTTTCTGAGGTGGAAGAAGGCTGTTTTTGGAACATATGACATGATTTTCGAAAGACAATCATATGTTGTCTAATATAACACCCAGGTCTTTATCTGTAGAGGATGAAGTAACAGTACATCCTTCTAAATGCAAATTGTATTCGAAGAGATTCTGTGTACAGGTTTCTGGTCCAATGAGTAAAATCTCAGTCTTATCTGAATTTAACAGAAGAAAATTACAGGTCATCCAATATTTTATATCTTTAACACACTCTGCAAACTTGGATAATTTAGAGTTTTCATCTGGTCTGAAATATAAGTATCATCGGCACAACAGTGGAAACTAATTCCATGTTTTCTTATAATATTACCAAGTGGCTGTATATATATTGAAAATAGCAAAGGGCCTAACACAGATCCTTGTGGCACTACATAATTTACTGGTGTTATCTTAGATTTGTACCTGTTTAAATAGACAAAATGGTAACAGTTTTATAGGTACTATCTAAAACAACCTTAATGCCTGTCCCTGAATACCAGTGTAATTTTGTAGTCGATCTATAGTTTGAACATAGCACTAAGATCAAGTAAAACTAGTATTGAGATACAGCCTTGGTTAGAAGCTAGAAGTACTTTGTAATTTTAACTAGTAGTTTTCATGTGCTATAATGGGGCTGAATCCAGATTGAAATTTTTTATTGATATAATTTTTTGCAAGGAGCACAATTGAGCGGACACAACTTGTTCTAGTATTTTAGACATAAATGGAAGATTTGAAATGGGTCTGTAATTTGCTAATTCATTTCGATCTAATTGTGGTTTCTTGGGCCTGTTTACACCTGGTCCTTTCATGCGTTTTTACTGATCGGATAGCTATGATTTGTTAAAACGTCCAATTTACATTTGCCCACATAAAGCGAATATAAATCCGATCTTCAATTACCTCACTATATGCAAATTTAACGGGAGTTCACATCAGCGAAAGCAACAGATTAGCTGCATTTCATTTATCATCAGCTAATTTCAAGATTAAAGAAAGGGTAAGATCATTTAGTCTCACTACATTTAATGAAGATGATTGTGTTTTGAACGTCTGCGACTTTCTGTTTCATTTGCGTGAGTTTGCGCTTTGGCTTGCTGAAGAGATACACAGAAAGTATCTAATAGCATGCTCTTACACGTTTTTTTTTGTGTGTTTTTATTTTGGGAGGAGTAAAATCTGTGGTTTCAAAAACCAGATGCATTTACATCTGTCCCGTTTCATCTGGAATACATCTCTGAGACAACCTTCTTAAGTGGTTGGTACGGAATGATCGAATTTAAATAAAAAAACGCATAAAGTAACCAGGTGTAACAGGCCCATTAATGAGAGGCTTGAACGGTCTTGGGACGTGCCTTAGAGACAAAGACGAGTTAATAATATTAAGAAGAGGCTCTTCGAACTCTCTCAGTATTTTAGTGGCTATGAACTAGTAAAAATGTTGCTGGTTTAGATCCAATGATAAGTTTAACTCTTCCCGTCCTATAGGCTAGTTGTAAAACAGTGTATTTTTTCTTGAGTTTTTTCTTTCTCATTACTACTAAACTGTGATGGAATATTTAATTCAGATGATGTCTGTTTATTTGTTAATATAGGCACTGTACTAAATAAAAGCCTTGGATTGTTTTGGTTTTCTATGAATGATGTCAACATTGCTGATCCTTATTAGTGGTAGAGAGAGACTCTACATTTTAAATGCATATATCCTCTAAATGCAGATTTTGTCTTTGTTTTGGAGCACAAACATATTCATACTAACAGCCAGAAAACGTCAATTTTAATTTCAGGGGGACAACATTTTAAGTTTGTAATTACATATTAATATATGGAATGTACATATTTTAATGGAAAAATAAACCCTCTATGCTTAGGTCAATCTACCACAACAAAACCACCAACAGCAATCGTACTAACAACAAAAGCAACAACAGCTCTACTAACAACAAATCCATCAACAGCTCCGCCACCAACAACAAAACCAATAACAACAAATCCACCAACAGCAACACCGGTAACAACAATACCAACACCAACGTTTGGTAAGTACTGATTACACTCTTGAGTGAGTATAAGGTCAAAATATTGGAAAAAAATGTCTGCCGTCATGCAATCAGTTTCAACAGCTATATCTATGAGATCAATATGGTAAAGATCATCATTACATTTAACAATACTTGTTTGCAAATCCCAGTTATAACTTATGGCCTAATGGGGTTATGGTCTTTTCATGCTTATAAAATCTGCTTGTATCAACATTTTTTTATTGCTTTTTCTTTTTCTTTTACTCCAGTAAAACGTAAGATATCGATGTCAATAGACGATATTTTTGACGCAAACCTGAATAATCAGAACAGTGGCAAATTCAAGAAATACAAATCAGATATTGAGAAAGCAGTAAGTGTTACAAAAACATCTTGTACCAAATGCAATTTGAATGAAATATAATCAATGTTCTTGTGTTAGGGTATTAATTCAGCCATATAGTAAAATGCTCATGTGTTTTACTCCAGTGTTATTTGTCAAGAGACTGTAATTAGATGAATGTATAGAGAAAAGTGCTTGAAATTTAAACATTTATAAACAAAAACTGTAAGAACATCATTGTAAGAACACAATATTAAAAGAAATTAATTTTTACAATTCTGACACGACTTTGTTTCATGTAGATCGATAGCAGCTACAAGGGTATAAAAGGTTTCATCTCTGCTACTGTCACTGGTTTTAGGTATGATATTTTTTCTCCCTAAGATTTTTGCTTTGACGTAATCATTGTACTTTTGTTAGTTCAAATGCATAATAGACATTTTCTCATATGTTTTTGTTTGATCAGGCCTGGAAGTGTGATCGTAGACTTCTTTATTACGTCAGCTGAGGTGATACAGATTTCTGGGGAGATAAACCAAGCAATTTACACCAACATGAAAGCGGCCAATTTCAGCGTTGATCCAACTTCAGTCGCTGAAACTGGTAAAAGATTATTCTGTACTTTTCTGTAGAAGAAATATGCAAAATTATGTCAGATATACAAGAGACAAAAGACATGTTGTTCAATAACCAGTATATTTAAAAATAATATTTAAACACAGCAGTATTTGTATGCTTCTTGGAGCTCTAAAATCTCCATATCTGTCCTTGTATGTTCCAGATAACACAAACCTACGACTAAGAGATCCTGTTTTTCCTGAACAAGATATAATACTCTCCTGCCCTGCCACCAACCACATTGGAAATGTAGACTGGAAATTTCAAGGAGAAATCGTACAGCAAGGCAGTCATTATGAGTTTTATTTAGATCGTCTCTCCCTCAGAGTCAAGAGTGTTACCATCAGAGATAACGGTGAGTCTTTGCGCACATGGCAGATCAAAGCTGCTGAAATATATAGTATATTATCTCAATCACAAAAGAAACAGCAACATAAATGTAGCTCCCTCTCTCTTCCTCCACTGTCGTCACTCTGAAAATCTGTTTTAACCATTCTCATGTCTTTGAAACTGAAATGAAATGTATGTCTGTTTTTGCAGGTCGTTACGAATGTGTGTACAATACAACCACAGGGCTGCATATTATTTGGGACAGGATTGACTACATTAAGCCATATCCTAGTATGCAAGTATCTACTAATAAGACATACAAATGTGAAAATCAGTTGGTTGAGCTCGTCTGCTGTGTGCATCCTGATTACTCCATTGAGTGGGTGCAGGACAAAAAAAGGCTGAGCAGCAGTAAGTGTCAGAATTGGAAACAGTCCTTTTGTAATTTTACAAATTCAGTCTTAAAACCACAATGGGACAATTTTATTTATTCATTTTTAATTGAAGTATATTAGTAGCCACATCTGTGATGTCTTTCATCTGCATCTTGTATTTCCAGAAACTGATACACTGAAATGTATTACACAACAGTTTAATATCATGAGTGAAAGTTCATGTGGGAAAAAAACCATATTCACCTGCAAATTGGACAATACAGATCTACTTAGATTCTCATACAGCTCAAGGGCTGTGGAACTATTGGTTTACAACCCTCTACCCTCAGACAGCAGTAAGTTCAAATTCTGTTTCCACCAATTCTGGGCCGTCACTGAAATTCACAGGGTCCAGAGTACCATAGATGTGGTGCCTTAGTGGTGCACGCGTTCATTCACCCACAGGGACAACTCTAGACCAATATGTTATCATGTTATTAACTCATATCAAATATTATGTTTTATAAATCAGTAATTAGTATAGGCCTATACATAATTTTCTGCCTCTTTTCATAGCTGTCACATGCTTTGATAAAGTGTATGGTTTTGGAAAATTTGGTGATCCGCCTACGGTGGGAGACTGTGAGGAAAATAAAGTTGGCTTCAGAGAAGGAGTGTGTCAATCCAATGGATTTTGGAAAACTGTAAAGGACAAATGTGTTCTTCGTATCATTGATGCACTGGAAAAGGAATCAGAGGTTTGCTTTTCAGTTTTACTGCCTGCCATGTTGCTTATGTAACAAGTCCAGTCCTACTCGACCCGCTCCAAACGGGACTCGAACTGGCGGGTGCGCTAACAAGTACACTAGAAATTGCAGTCTCTAGTGTCAGTCGCCATCGCGCCTCTTGAGATCAGGGCAGTGAGGTTTACACCCACAGCTCTTCACTTCAGCTCTTCTGAGCTTTTCACTCAGAAATTGCTAGTATATTTTACAAATGATTACAAATAATTGGCAAGTAACACATTGCATTAAATGTGAGATTCTGTAGTAGAAAGACAAATAGTATTTTCTTGTAAAACTCCAATAATTATTGTTTTATTTAAAACTTCTAAAAGGTATCCAATTTTTGTAAATGCTTGTATGTTAAGTAGACCTGAAAGACGAAATAGGGAAAGTGATATTTGTTAATGACACAATTATCGGTTATTATCTGACTCCATTTGCAAAATACAGCAAACCCTTTTGTTGTTGCTTAAACCTTTTTTTGTTTTCTTTTTCAAAAGGTTGTGGATCCTACAACTTTATCAGATTTTCTGATTAAAGTGAAAAATGCCACCACACTCAATAGCAGAGATGTAGTTCAATCTCAAGCTACAGTTTCGACAATTGTGGGAATACTAAACAATATTGCAGGCGTCTCCCAAAATGTTATGCTGGATGAAGTTATGTTAACGGTAAGCTCATATTTATTATCGCTTTACTTTGCTGTAGTTCTATATATGCCACACGCTAGTTGACATGAGCTTGTAAAGTGGAAGTGTCTGTGAATCTAGTATTTTTTTTATTTCATGCTGGTGTCTTTTTTTTTTAGAAGAGAAACTGCAAAAGCTAAAGATGAGCCTCTAATATGTATTTTTAGGTAATCTTAATGTGATGCCTTTTAACATTTTCCAATCTTACATCATTTATCTTCCAGAGTTTCCTCAATATCGTGGATGTCATTTCATCAGAGTCAGCGAAACTTGTATGGGTAGAGTTAAATTCAAATGCCGCAAGCCAAGGCAACAGCTCTCAACTCCTGAATTCCATTGAAAATGTTATAAAAGCGACATCAGAAACAAATTTCAACATAACGAATCCATCCAACTCATTCCTGTTCAAAAAAGTAACAACATCCGAAGACTTTAGGGATGTATTGAAGCTCAACTCAACCGCTGAAATATTCATCCCAGATATTACATCCACTCGTAAAAATGTTACCATCACAGCAGTGGCCTTCTCTTCCTTGGGCAACGTTATGCCTGCAAGAAATCGTAGAGATAACCTAAATAAGACGGAAAATGTCATCAATGGACTCATTGTTGTAGTGAATACAAGCAGACCTATCAACAACATAGAGCTGAGCTTTGAAAAACGCAGTAATACGGTAGCTCGAAACAATAATTCAGTAACATTAGGGAACCCTCAATGTGTTTTCTGGGAATTTAACCTTTTTAATAGGACTGGAGGATGGGACTCAACAGGATGTAAGGTCATACAGATAAGCGGAACTGTCACTTGTCGTTGTAATCACACCACTTCATTTTCAATATTGATGTCCCCTGAAGCTCCTGAAGATCTTGCCTTGTCTGTCATTACGTACGTTGGTGTTGCTATTTCGATAGCCAGCTTGGTTGTGTGCCTGATCATCGAAATGATCATCTGGAAGGAAATATCCAGAAACTCTACGTCATATATCCGGCATGTATCCTTAGTCAATATTGCTCTTTCTCTCCTGATCGCTGACATATGCTTCATTATCGCGGCTGCTATCGCAAAGCCCGGGGAGGACTATATTAACTCGTGTAGCGCTGCAGTGTTTTTCACCCACTTCTTCTACCTGGCCCTCTTCTTCTGGATGATGGTCTCAGCCCTTCTGCTCCTCTACCGCACCACCGTGGTCTTCTCTCAGATTTCCACATCGGTAATGATGGCGGTTGCCTTCATCATGGGCTATGGCGCACCTCTCCTCATCTCAGTTATTACCGTCGCCTCCACCGCCGGAAGTCGAAAATACGTCACACAGAATGGGACATGCTGGCTGAACTGGGACATTTCCAGGACCCTTCTGGCTTTTGTCATACCAGCTCTGGTCATTGTGGTTGTCAACATTATTGTCGCGATTATAGTCGTGGTGAAAATGCTCAGGGGAAGAGTGGGAGAGAGCAGCAGAGATGAAAAGAACATCTTGTTGGTCATTCTCAGAAGTGTGGCCATTTTGACGCCCCTCTTCGGCATTACATGGGGTCTCGGATTGGGCATTATGTTACAGCCTAAAGCTTCGGCCCTCCACTACTTGTTTACAATCTTCAACTCCTTGCAGGTATAAATGATCACTTAGATATAAATCTTAAGAATCGATTCATTTAAAGATATTCTTGGTTCAGTAGTGAGGCTCAATTATCTATCGAGTGTTGATTACCACAAAAATACATTTCAAGCTTACTGTGAGGCATGCACTGAGCAAGTGAATGGGCAAATCCATAACGTTTCAAATATTCACAGTTTCAATAGTATAGCCACAAGATGTAAACAATATGAGTGGTAAAGGGACAGTTCGGCCAAAAATTAACATTTTGTCATCACTTACTCGCCCTCATGTTGTTCCAAACTTGTTTGCGTTTGTTTCTTCTGTTGAATACAAAAGAAGATATTTTAAAGAATGTTGGTAATCAAAGAGTTGAGGGTAGCCATTGACTTCCATAGTAGTTAATAAAATACTATGGAAGTCAATGGGGCCCAGTAACTGTCTGGTTACCAATTCTTTTTTAAATATCTTCTTTTGTGTTCAACAGAAGAAATAAATTCATACAGGTTTGGAACAACTGGAGGGTGAGTAAGTGATGACAATTACCATTTTTGGGTGAACTATCCCTTTAACATGACTGCTTTGTTGACATGATAACATGGCAATGCTGTAAACCCTACAACCATAAAACAACTGCTAAAATTATTTAAACAACTTGGCATGCCTCCGTCCAATCAACAACCGATAGATTCAGTCCCCACACTACATTTTTTTCTCAATTTTCACAATTTATTACACTCCGATGTTGCTTCATCGCAACTTTAAAGAATTCAACATTATGCCACAAATGCTTGTACTGATCCTGGAATATTCCATCAAAGAGTCTTATTACAGTTTATTAGAAAAAAACAACTAACTCGTATGGTCTGTTCACTAATTTCAGGGCTTCTTAATATTGGTCATTGGAATACTGATGGAAAAGAGGGTAAGAGCTGAGTTTCTTGCTTTATAAGCTGTTCTTGACATTACGTTTTAATTATTTGTTGTCTGAGATACTTTATTTTTTCCCAAAAGGTTCGGGAGACACTTAAAGCGAGATACACTAGACTCACTGGATCCCATACCACATATGTAAACACATTTTCCTCATTTGTTTCCGTCAAGTTTTTCCTGCAAAAACGTTTATTTAAAACACAATGCCATCTTTCCCTATCATAGCGCTTTGACACCCCCAACAGTTCATCCAACAGAACGACTCTCACAGATGTTTTCAACAACATTCTGAGAAGAGGGAGGAGTAAGTTGAATGTCAATGTTCTCCACTCCGTTGATTTCTGGTGCATATTGCCTGAACTTTTATTGTAATGATCTTATGTTTTACAGATGCTGGGGCAAATATAAACTCCTCAAACAGCGCCCAAAGGTTTCTGAACACTTAGCTGGACAGACAGACAGACAGACAGATGGCTTAATTTCCTGTTTGAATGCTTCACTATTGCAGTGCCTTGGGCACAACTTCTTACTGAGAGTGTTTGATTTCTGTCTTGACTTCTTTATACAATCCCTTCCTGAATGCTACAACTTGAATATTCAGTACTATACTGTTTTCTATTGGTCAACCAGATTTGCCAAGTTATATTAAAAACATCTATTTTTAACCTGTACACACTGTTTTATGAAAATGGAAATTAAATTCTGGTTTCTGTTTGAACACTGTTTAGTGTACCAACACTTTATCCTTCCTCTCTATTAAATCCATCAATGAATAACACTTGTTTCAACTCTCATTATTAGGGGGCCTTGCCAAATCAAGCATCCTGATTATTTTGGGGGAAATCTGATTTGAAAGTTTTTCTTTTTAGAAGAGAGAAAAACATTAATCATACTTAATGTTTTTTTTATTATTAAAACAATAAGGCATTTTTTTCTATTTTATTTCCTCAAGGAACTCACGGCATGAAACTTCTCTGTAATGTCAATTTGGTGGGTGGTAAACCTTTATAATAACTGCATGCTATGAATCATTAGTTAAGCATTAGTCAATAGTTGACTCTTTATTTGTAAGGCATTGATAGAAAGGAATAGGCAGTTTATGAAAACAGCTATAAATGTTTTATTCTTGATTCATAAGCATATATACACTAAACAAAATTATAAACGCAACACTTTTGTTTTTGCCCCCATTTTTCATGAACTGAACTCAAAGATCTAAGACTTTTTCTATGAACACAAAAGGCAAATTTCTCTCAAATATTTTTCACAAATCTGTCTAAATCTGTATTAGTTAGCACTTCTCTTTTGCCGAGATAATCCGTGGCATATCAAGTATGATTATTGCACAGGTGTGCCTTAGGCTGGCCAGAATAAAAGGCCACTCTAAAATGTGCAGTTTTATCACACAGCACACATTGGAATTGGCATGCTGACTGCAGGAATGCCCACCACCACCAGAGCTGTTGCCCGTGAATTGAATGTTCGTTTTCTCTACCATAAGCCGTCTCCAAAGGCGTTTCAGAGAATTTGGCAGTACATCCAACCATATTTTCATTAATGTGTTTAATAATTGTATTTTCATACTTTGTTAATTATCAATTTATCATTTTTAAATTATTACATTATTTACAAACCTGTTATTCAGTTGTCAGTGGTTCATAAAATAATTTAGAAAGTGCAAGTAAATGATTAATAAACTATTTAAATGTACATTTATACATCTTATTGTTTAGACAATATAATAGTTATTCACTGAGCCTTTAAATCTCCTCTGTAAAAGCTTTACGAGGCATAAATAGTCCACACTTTAGATTAGCTCAAAAAAAGTGAACTGACAACTTCTAAATGTTTTATAACTACCTAAATTAATCATGAATTACAGTAGTAATACGTGTTAATAAAGCATTTATTAACACACCGAGTAACTATGTTACTACATCTAAATAAAATGATATTAAGTGTGACTTTAAATAGTTTATTAATCGTTTACTTACACTTTCTAAATTATTTTATGAACCACAGACAACTCCTAAATAACTGGTTTGTAAATAATATAACACTTAATTTAGAAATGATAAATTGATCATTAATAAATTATGAAAATAGTTAACACATTATAGATATGCTTATAAATCAAGAATAAAGCATTTATAACTGTATTTATTTACTGCTTATTAATTTCTATTTATGCTTTACAAATGATGAATAAACTGTCTACTAATGCTTAACTAATGATTCATTGCATGCAGTTATTATAAAGTGTTACCCACAAATTTAATGTGAATAATGCTTGAGCTGAGTTCAGATAGTTTATCTCTACATTAATACAACAGTAATTTCAAACAAAATACATTTGCATTCATTTTTTTTAGGAGCAAAGTTTATACAAATCTGTCAATAAATAAACATCGTATACAAATACATTATGGTTTAGATATCATATAGTTGTGAAATAAATAGCCTACCTATGTGTGCTTACACAGTACATTCATTACTGAGGCAGCGCATGACATTTGCTTATGGATAAACATAAATTCATCTAATTGATAGCTCTACATGCAGTTTCTTTTAACCATTTTAAATAAAAGTAAATGATAATCAATGTTACAGTGCCCATGCTATCGTATAATTACAAGTATCGAGTAGGACTCGACGCATGTAATTAATATAAAATTACTTTGTTGAACAACCTGCATTTTCCAACTGTTACATTAATAAGTCATTTGCGGATCATGGAAAACGAGTCACACAGTGTTAATTTGCCGTTCTCGCTCTGTCCTCTAGAGGGAGCTGTGCCTCTATGTCAGTCTGGTCTGTCTTGCTTGAAGAGTTTCGTCCTTCTTCCGGTCTTAAATTTAGGAGCATTCGTCATATCTAGCTTAAATTAAACAGAGTTCTCAGAGCCATAGTTTTTGTAGGGTGGTGATGACTTCCGACACCTGTGAGGTACAATAAAATGACATTTAATCATCATTCATACAGTGAATGCGCTATTGTTACGTCATAATATTGCAAATAAACAAAGCATTTGTTACTTGTATGATAAAAGACTAAATGTTGTATTCCGGATTTTACCTTTTCTGTAGGCAGAAGTACATCAGTCCAATGATGGCTCCCAGTAATAAAATTACACCACAGCTAATTCCAATGAGTTCCTCAGGACTTGATAACTTGTGGGTGTCCAAAAGTAAATGTTCACAGCGCACACCACTGTACATGTGGTTGCACCTAAAGACAGTGGAAATCATGTTTGTCAGGAAGGTCTCAGGATGTAGGAATCATTTTGAACAGTATAAAAAGGGCTTGTTGACTAGAATGATTGTCATTACACTAAAAAAAATACATTTTTATTCAGAATTTGCAGGTACATTTCACAAACAGTTAAAAAGAAATAGCAAGTAACAGTGAAATAGTATTTTCTTGCAAACATACACCAATAATCTGCTTTATTTACATCTTCGGGGGGAAAAAATTTAACAGAGTATGTTGATTCTTAGTTTCAAAAAGAAAATTTGGGAGGGACATATCAAAAGGATCATCCCATTTTGTAAATATCTACAAGGCTGTATTTACATCACAGCCACAACCCAAGCTTTGCAACTTGCTAGTTTGCTAATTAAACAAACATGAACCAGAAAATCAAGGGTTTATCAGGTTCAAATTGATGTGGTTTTTAATGTATGATTATAGATGAACTGATTTTGATGGCTGGTCTCACCGGCAGATGGGGGTTTCCAGTTCGGTGGAGTAGGAACACACACCATTGAAACAGAATCCCTCATGTTCTGGACTGCAGGGTGTTTGAATAGCCAAAACCCGTGGTTGCTCTTCACTACCTACTGATAGACACACACACCCAGACAGTTTTACTGGATACACATGAAAGGATTGTGAGTTTAACTGATAGGTATTCAGACTTGTGTCCACATGCCAAAGAACCTGCATTCTTAGCACAATGCATATTTAAATGACATGTTTGCATATTTCATACACTTAAGTTCTGAAATAACAGTCTTTTGAACAAATTAGCACCTGAAATATTAAGAACGACTACACAGGAATGAATATATAAAAGGTCTTTTAATAATATTTCACAATATTACTGTTTTTACTTGGACTTCTTTCAAAAAACTTAATGGTAACACTTAACAATATGGTTCATTAGTTAACTACCTTAGTTAACATGAACTAAGAATGAACAATACTCCTTAAGCATTTATTAATCTTAGTTAATATTACATGAGCAAACTATGAATAGCTGTATTTTTATTAACAAAGATTAACAAACACTGTAACAAATGTATTGCTAATTGTTAGTTCATGTTAGTTAATATATTAACGAATGAACCTTAAGTGGTACCACATTAATATGTATTATTTTTTAGGGGTACTTACCAGAATGTGTTGTGTTGTATTGGAGCACATCATCTGAAATCTCCTTAGTGTCTCCAAGTCCAGAGAAGAGGACTAACACCATCAATCCAAGTACTGATGGAGTTTTAACAATATAAGTAACTTTAAATGTCACCTTTATTGTCTTTAGTTGAAAACAGTACATTTGTTGTAAGATCGTAAAAAGTATATTTGGACTCACCCTGATAGTGCAAACCCATTTTATCCACGTGTGTCATGCTGTGGCCCAAGTACTGTTTCAATTTGACTGGAGATTCTGAGTCTGCTCGGCTTTCGTCAAACTTCTGCTGCTCTCCGGATGAAAGGTTTTTCCTCACATTTTATATCATCCTTAACCTTTTGTTCGTCACTAATGGTAGCCAATCATTTGAACAGGTTACAGGAAGTGCAGACTCTTTTAGGCATACCTGTATTGCTCTGCATCACTTCCTTGTCCAAAGGCAAGCAGCGTGCACAGACATGATTTTCTTTTTTTTCTTTCAGTGACCAAAGTATTTACCAGCAGCTGTAAAAACTGACTCTTAGATACTTATACTGGCACAAGAGATATTAAAGAAAAGTCTAATAACTGATACAAAGTATTATTTTAAGTGTTAAATGTGTTTTACTGACTGTCATGTTCCATTACCCCCGTGAACCATATCAATAGTGTTACTCTTTTTTTATTATTAATTAGTAATTACTTCATTTGTATCTTTCTAAACACCGCAGTCTACATTATATTTGACTGTTACTGGTATTAGACATCATATTTAGCTGTTGGGCGAACACAATTGGCAAGAACTTAGAACATTGAAAAAAAACATGTAAAAGACAAAAACATGTTTAAACTGAAAAGCAGTAATTTATTATTTTAAAGCACTTATGTGGGAGGACTCAATGTAGCAATGATTAAACAAATATTTTAATGATTTTAGAAGATAATCAAGAGTATCTTCCATCTCACCCGCAAACCGGATGTTAAGTATCACATAAGCATGATTCTAAATTATTTGCCTAGAGGTTTTCTCTAACTTCTAATAAAATAAAATAAAACTATAATCAGATGAGGATTTTATATGTTTGGTACATTATCCATCCTAATGTTTTCACACAAAAAAAAGTTTTTACCCTATTGTTCATCTTTCAGGTAACACTTTAAAGGGAAAGTTCACCCAAAAGTGAAAATTATATAATCATTTACTCACCCTTATTTCCATCAAAACCTTCTTTCTTCAGCAGAACACAAAATATGTGTTTGTAACCAAACCATTTTTGATATTGGCTTCAAAAAAACCAAACAAAAAAACAATTCCTTCTCAAAATATCTTATTTTTAGCCAGTTTCACAGAGAATAGTCCCTATAGTCCCAGAATAAAATGCATGTTTGACCTGTTTTAACTGAAAGCAACTTGCACTAGCATATCTTGAAATATATCAGTGGCATTGTTTTGTCTCAAGATGTACATCAGTAGTTTTTTTTTTTCTAAGGCACATTTAAAAAAGCTACTTAAATCCCCAAACTGAACTAAGGCCTAATCCTGGCTTAATCTATCCGTTTGAGAAACTGGGCCTTTATACAGATACAGGTTCTACAGATACAGATACGAGTCATTCAGGTTTGAAACAACCTAAGCGTGAGGAAATGATGACATAAATGTAATTTTGGGGTGAACTATCCCTAAACTTTACAAGCTACAAGAACAGTTTCAGTAACACTTAGTTTTAATGGTCCACTTTAGAGATTCTAACAATAAGTAACTTTGCAACTACTTGTCATCTTATTCTACTAACTCAAACCTAACAGTCTACTAATATTCTAATGAGAGTTAGTTGACATTGAAAAGTTGTCACAAACTACTTTGACATTACTTTAAATGCATTATGTTTCACCGCCTTTTTGTAAGGCAAAATATGTCCACCTTTTAAAATTTGATAGGGAAACATCAGATAGGCTATATTTAATTCAATGTTTTTTTTTTATTGTCAGTCTGGATGCAAAGGATCCAAAATGCAAAAAACTGTTTGATGAAAAGAACATGCCATAAATAAAGAAATAAAATATTATGAAATATTTGATGCCGATAAAAATTATAAATACGAGCTTTATATACAAAAACACCCATTTCTGCATAATAAACCATATGTATAAATAATACCTTAAATAGGTAGATGAACAAATGCATATTAAATACAGCAGAATCCTTATGTTATTTTTTTGCCATTTTGTTGTTCTGAATTCAAATGACATTGTTAAAATAATTTCCTCAGAAAACGTGTTATTAATATCCTTTAAAACCCCACGTCTCCCTCAGTGTGGACAGATTCATCTGCGGGATATCTGAGAACCATCTATTACCCACCCATGAGGCCACCTGTTGAGCAGCCGAATAAAAGACTTCCGTCTCCACTGATGCATTGTCAGGGAGGTAATATTACACTGGCACGATAAAACCCATTTTTCTCAGCAAAATAATAACACTGTAGGAAGGGCAACGGCGAGGAGGCATCTCTCTAATCTTTCCAGGGGTTAGAAAAGAATTAGGGTGTAGTTTCTGTCATAGATATGCATGGCTGCCGAGCCAGCTAGAAGAGCCTGTTTCAGCTTGCGGATGGGCAGGGAAGGAAGTTGTAGGGAAGCAGATATGGACAAATAGTGCCAATTAAAGTATCTAGACAGTAAAGTGCTTGCATCTTGTCCACCTATAATGACAGTTCATTTTGTGTGTGCTCAGTATGCTGGGGCATTTTTGGCAGCTGTGACTGTGTTTTTCATCACCATGGCTATGGTCATTGGGCCGACTCCTCCAGGCACAGGAGTGATGAATCCAGCCTTCTCCTTCACAGCTGATTAGAGAGACAAAAAACATACCACGTCTTAAATAACACTGACAACTCTGGCTGAGCCAAGTATTTCTTTTATGCTTCTAAGAGAGAATAAACTATAAATCGCGTTGCTAAGCGGATTCTGTAGCCAACGAACACACAATGAACTCGAAACAGAGCCTAGAGGGATTGAGAAATTATATTAGATACATCGAATGACGTTCATACAGAATTCTTCTTAATTTTAAAGCAATAAATCGCTCAAAGAATGATCGAAATTCTGTCATTCCATTTCCAAGCCCATTTGAGTTTCTCACTTCCTTTCGTAGCACGCTTTGTGTGATAAAGTCCAAATCCTAAAACATTCTTAAAAGACAAATCCTTTTAAATCAGATCTTTTCAATAAATCAGCTGACGCACGGTTCACAAAATTTGAAAGGTTCAAATCACCCATTTCCTTGACTTCAGGTGAAGACAGGTATGTGCCATTTCACATGAAGCCACATGCACAATAATAAAAGGGTGTGCTCGCTTAGGCAGTTAGGTAATTTTAAGTTTTATTTTGATCTTTTTTCTCTGAAATGTGTCACTTTGGCTTTCAGTGGCATTGCATAGACATAACTGTCATTTTTTTCTATAAGGTCCTCTTATGATGTTATCATATTTTTTACATCATAATTTAGTAATAGTAAATATAGATATTTTAAAATAGCAATTTTCTGTCTTTCAAACACTCTGTTTTGATGGGTGTTGTATTTTCAACGTCCCCACCATTACACGAGTGGAATTGGTCTGAAAACTTACGATGTTGAAAAAATATCTCGTCACATAGTTGAAACATTTGCCAACAATGTGAAACTTTTATTTGTAGTACATATTATGCACGTGACGTGCTTTATAAGTTGTGGCAAAAAAGTTTAAGTATAGCCTACTTAAGAGTAACTACAGTTATAGTTGACAAATGATAACTTACAGTGTTTTGTATAAATGGAATTATGAATGAACGTACCTATATATTTTTCACACTGTCATTCTTATAGGCTATCCATAGATCATCCTTTTCGATAAAGTGAAAAACGTATACATTGTCATTTCCAGTCTCGTGTAATGAAAAATATTGTAATGTCTTACTGATGACAAAACAGAAGATGTCACTCACTGAAGCTTTTATTCAGGCTTGCAGCGAACGGTTTCGATCAAAAGCAGCTTTCTCTATGTGCTTTGTTCCATATCCGATAATCCAATGCATTAACCAATGAATGCAACAGAAAAGGAAAGAACAGCAAATCACAACTATTCTGTTTAACTGTGGTGCTACAGTATAAATACTTAGTACAGAATCGATCTGTAACAGACAAAGCAATAGTGACACATGGTTGAAAATAAACAGTTACTCACACTTGTGTGTTGCGACATTACTGTCGGATTCAATGTAGTCGAATCCGCATAAGCGGGCAAACGAATAGTGTCTTATTGATGCAATCTGACAAAAACTTCATTAAAAATATAGTTTGTCTATGCTTTCTTAATGTTAGAATCACAAGTATGGCAATGCAAAGACTGTTTTTCCACAACTTGGCCACTTCGAAACGTCTTGTAATCCTCAGCGGCATCTCTATGGTTTTGTTGCACGAGTAATCCTGTGTTTGCATCCGTCTCGTATTTACTACTACATGACGTGCGTGAATCAGTGGGCGGGGCTAAAGAGATGTAGAAGTAGACGTTGATCTTCTTCTGCAAAGGCGGTCTTTCATTGCACTATGACGTAATAATGTGACAAAATCCGAAACGAGACGTTTTCTGAGCTTTGTTTTTAAACTAAGGAGGAAGTTTTGAGTTCTGAAACTTTTTTATTGTACAATGACCTCTTATTTGTCAAAAGATCAAAGAAAATTTGATTCCGCAATTCATGACCCCTTTAAAGTTGCAAAAGTTCTGATATGATTTATCGAGTTCATTTTTTACATCACAAAAAACAGCTGTTTTAACAGGGGTGTGTAGAATTTTTAAATCCACTGTAACTGAAATAAAATAAGTTGAAATACTAAAATGCCTTAAACTAAAATAAGAATCAATCAAAGATAAATAGAAATATCAAATTAAAATGACAAAAGCACATAACAAAATGACAAAAATATGAATGAACCAAATTCTAGAGCAGTCATGTGTCATATACCTTCAAAATCCACATCCCCAACCAGACGAAGTTTACCAGTGACAGGGTCCAGCATGCGGTTGATGCCGACATCAATAACCGCAGCTCCTTCTTTTACCATATCTGCCGTTATTAAGTGAGGAACACCTGTTGTTATAAATTTAAATAGGCTGTTCAAAAAGACACACTCTCTAAAGTACATCATATTTTCTTTATCTTATAAAAATATTAATATTTATACACAGTCTACATTTTTAAATAAAATACAGATAGTGTTCAAACTCATTCCAACCTCATTAGTTTTGTATTTCTGTAAAAATAAGTGCACATCTGACTTAATATGTTACATAACCAAAGTCTAAGCAAGGGATAATATAGTCAGCTAGTCAATATTACAAAATGAACGACAACAAAGTACAGTTCTTATCTTATCCTGAAGGCGTTTATTTTGAGATAATGACAAGCTTAATGTACATTATCCCACTTTTTACATGACTACTTACCAAATAAATAAATAAATACATGGACGTAATAATAAACTAACAAATTAAAAAGTTAAGTAATAATTACACAAAAAATATCTGACCGCAGAATGCAGCTATTGACCAATAAGAATCAAGTATTCTAGATGGCCGTGCAATAATATTACAAAAAAAACCTGACCTGCAGCTGCAATCACAATGTCAGCCAGACTGGCAAGTTCCTTCAGTCGTGGTAGAGGAGTGCATCTGTGAGCCATGATAACTGTGGCATCACCTGGGAGATATATACACATCAGAATTATTTCATCATGGAATGCACTGTAGTAGGCCTTAATGTGAACATCACATATTATAACATCATATTTGTGAATGTAGGCTTTGTTTCATGTAGATCATTCATGTATGTGTATTAAGCAAAAAATTAAAAGTGCAGTCCATTTTTTTCCACATTAAAGTGCCCCTATTATCCTATTTTAAAGGTTCCTAATTTTGTTTTAAAAGTGTCTCCTTCAATAGATTTATATACATCAAATGTAAAAAAAAACACTACTTTTCTCATTATATACCTTCACCTTATTTCTCAAAGAGTCAGTCTCTTTAACCCCCCCCCCCCCTTCCACGGGCCTACACTGCTCTGATTGGCTGATTGGTCAAATGGCCCAGTCCTACAGCCAATTAAGACCATAGGCTGCCACTATGCAAATCTGTTCCATTGTTACATAGGTGTGTAACAGGAAGTGAGGCTGGAATTGCTGATGACTCATTTTGGTAGTTCAGAATAGATTCTTATTTTTAGGAGACAATAGCTTTAGTGTTCATGCACTTTGATCTTTAAAACTTTGCAGACCTTTTACATTCACAAACAGCTATATTACACACAGCATGAAAGGTAGGCCTAATGTTTGAAAAAAAACATAAAAGGGGCACTTTAATATCTGAAAGTCTTCCAATAAAAGTTGTTTTATTTTAAATGGAGTTGATCATGGTGTGACTAGTACAATACTAATCACTTTATATCAGTAAACCTCTGTTATAAAAAAAATCAGATTTCACTAGTAAATACTACTTTCACTAAATACAGTAGTTATGATCTAAAATCTGACTGCCAAGCACATCAGTCCACCTATATCTAAAATCAATGTTTTAAACATTTCATTAGCATTTAAATATTCAAACTATTAATTATCCAGGAAATTCATAACACTTCAAAATTTTGGTTCATGACACAATTTTGTTAAAAAAAATGTAAATGGTGGGTGGTTTCTGTCCACCAGCAAGATGACGAAATTCCTAAGCAGACATTCCCATAACTGTATATTTCCACATAAACTAAAAGCTTTGAAATTTGGCTAATTACAGGTTTCATTCTGTGGAATTGACTACTACTATGTGCAAGTAAGCTTATACTGTGTTACTGTATAACTACAATCTTAATTATAATGCAGTGATCATCACTGTCACAGGACCTCATCATTAGACATATCTGCTAAAACATTTTTTAATTTTTTTACTTGTAAGGTTGTGAGTCACACTTAAGCAAAACTTATTCATGGCTGCTTCTCTCATTGTTTAAAGAATTTCTTACATGTTAGAGCAAAACCTACTATCAAAATGATTGATTTCACAACTCAATTGAAGCATACCTTGCATTTTACCTGTTGAAATCGTCTTGCACAAACATAACCTTAATCTTTGATATCTAAATAAATGATTCCCTTCTAGCAATTATACAGTTCCAGAAAAAAAAGCATCCGGTCTCTCCTTTTCCTCTATTCCAAGAAGGCAAGAATTATTTTAAAAATGTTAAAACTTTAAACACCACTTGAGTTGTGACACCACAACTGACCATGTTATTGGAGAAATGCTAATGCTAGTGATGATGCAATATAAAAAAAATTAAATGTAAAAACTATTTTTTTAAACTACTCAAAACTATTTAAGCATAAATATGTACAACATTTTAATTATTGTTTAATACAATGCATTACAAAATAAATATTTAAAAAAAAGTCTTTCAACATGTCTATTTCTATTCTATTTTCACCTGAAGTATAAGGGTTTTACAACCTATTATATATTTGGTAACACTTTACAATAAATGTATCATTTGTTAACATTAGTTAATGCATTAGTTGTAAACCTGAATAAGTTGGCAAAACTCAAAAATTGAGGTAATCAGTTACATCAAAACTTTTAAGTTAATAAATGTACACTTTAAGTAGGCAGAACTCATACACTTTAATTACTCTTATCTTGAAATATTTGAATAAGCTAATTCATACATTTAACTTAAAATTATCATGCAATCTCAACTTAGATATTATTATTAGTGGAAACTTGGCTAGCTTTAACTAGCTAATTCAATAAATGCTAACTTGCTAATTGGTAATATACGCTTTATACATTAGCATAGCAGAGCAATTGCTGAATAAGTGCGGTAATGTAGAACATTTAACAAATACCTCTTCTGAAACCAAGCACATGCTACACTCTTCACCATGATGGTAACCCCCCAAAATAACCACAATAACAGAAACTCTTCTAAATTAGCATAGCTAAACATAAACACCACATAAACACTAATAAATTATATAAAACATTATATAACACTTAATTTTAGCATTTACTCTACCTTTCGAGTGTCATGGCAAAGTATGCTGGGAAACAGAAATCCCAACCCAGTTTCGGTTAAATTAAAGTTTGTCTACATTAAAAAAGTGCATAAAACTCAAAACAATGAAACAATTGAGATTACTTAAAATGTTTCAAAAGAAAGTTCTAAATAATCATAAAAGTTTCATTATTCATAGGTGTGGTTTGGGCGTAATGGGAAACAATAAGAGCTTTATATCACATCCCCTTTTAGAGCATGATGAACGAGGTGCACTTGTTCAATGGCGCAATACTATTATAACGGCGCATTTACCATGCGCGCTTCAGAATCGGTTCTCAGCCGAGGAGATCAATGTTCTCGTCAGGGCCGTAAAAGAAAGAGAAGTGACATTGGAGATGGGACAAACCCACCCAAATTAGCTTCGGTTAAACATGAATATAATAATTTGGGTAAATGCGTAAGCTTTTTTTCCCATCGTCATGGACACAACAATGATTTCCCTCGTGTTTTAATATCTTTCCTTATATTAATGTATCATTTGCAAAAAGGAAAATAAATCTGTGTAGATGAGAGAATCATCTACAGTGTATGCGCGTTGTTCACACTCTGTATTATGGCCAAGCATGCGCGCTTAAAATAGCATCTGAATGTACGCGCAACGCGCCACTGACTTTAGACTAGGTTTTTTCTGGTCAGTGGCGCAATTGTTTTCTGGAACTGCAAAATAGCACCAGGGATTGTTTGCGCCAGAACACGCCTCCTTTTTTGCGCTGAACCGCCCAGGGAGCGCAAGTTCATTCCCTAGTTTGCCGGCGTGCGTCTGTGCAGGGAAAAGTCCGCTTTGCGCGGGTGCAAAATACGAATGATACATGTCGGTGTACAAAGTCAATTGCGCTGGGTGCAAGATAGGGCCCATTATGTTTTTTTATTTTACTTAAAGCACTGATAAATACTTTGCTTGTTACATATACGTGCAACATTTCAGCCATAAATAAACTATAAATGTTAGCTAGATTATGTTCATTACCTGTCTATCGATGTATGTTTATGCTGGTTTGTATTTTAAAAAAACATCTATTGCTTGTCATTATGTGTGGTGAGTTGGCTCACGTGTTTTACGCTTTAGAACTTGCTTAAGGGAACATAGTGAGCATCGATTCTCCCTGGTTTTCACGGTGCATTGTGGAACGTTTTAGGAAGTGAACGATTCAGTCCTTAAAGTAACTGACTCCCAGATCAGTGCCCTTAATACTGAACTAGGGAGTTGATTGAGACGCACCCATAGTCTTTCTTGCCTATTGTGCCATATATCCAAGTGCAATGGCTTCTTGAAAAACAAGAAAAACTGTAGGGCAGGACTTGATTTTGTCCATCAGGAATTGATTGGATCCTTGGATTATTGTGGTTTGCTATTGCTGTGATCTCATGTGAGTGACAGGTTGTCCTGGCCTCATACCAGTAAACACATCATCAGAGAAGAGAAGAGATGTTGTTGCTAGGAGGAGGGGAAGTTATTTTGATTAAAGATTATGAGGACACATGAATTTAAAAATAATAATAATAATGTGCACAGATAAATCATTTATAATAACTACTGCAATATTCCATTAAAAAAATGTATATATTGATTTCATGGTGACTTTAAGTATATATAGGAATATGAATTGTAGGATGCTACTTGCCGCTTCATAACTGCAAGTACAATTCAAGTGTGTGTCCACGGCACATGTATTTATATACTCATAGGAAAACAACAATAATAAATACCTGTTTATCTGCAGGCAATTACAAAATAAAAATATGGAAATGACACTAATCTCACCTCCCGGCCGTTCATGGTTTCTATCCGAATGCAGAAGCATTGCAATAGGCATTCCTACATTCTTGGAGCGTCCAACAACAAGCACATTTCTTCCAACTGTTTCTATGCCTGAGAAAAAAAAGAGACATAGAATTTGAGTAAACATTATTAACTTACTTTTCACAAATGCACATGTCATGTAAAACCCTAAAAATATTTTCAAACGTGTAAGTAATATAAACGGACATCAGGTACTGTTTTTACACCTGCTGCTAACTAATGTAATCATATACAGCCCAATAACATCTCTGCTAGGAACGCAATATGAGAGGGCTGAGAAACGGACTGTATTTACATCTTGAAGAAAATTTGAATCTCAATTCTATGAAAGCTGACCCGTTCTTCTGATGATTTCCCACACTGCCGCTGCTGTGGCTGGCACCATGCACCTCTGGTCCAAGCAGAGTTTCCCAATGTTTACTATGTGGAATCCATCAACATCTTTTTCTGGGGCAACAGCATTGCAAATGGCTCTCTCGTTGATGTGCTCTGACAGAGATACATTCAAGAAATTGATCACAATTTCAAATCTGAACCAGATAAATTCAGCAAGCATGCATGTTTTTATTATACCAAAGGAAATAACTGTAACATTTTTGGAAAAGCAACACGCACGGATAGGAATTCTCTAAATAGACTTTAATAACACAACACTTTACATAAGATAATAACCGACAAGGGACTAAACGAAACAGGGAGTTTAAATATAAGACTGACAAATATTACAACTAAATGACTGACAGGTGATGATCATACGTAACATAGAAACAAACGAGGAGATAATCAGTAACCAAAACAGAACGGAGCAGAGAAATAGGAACTAAACAAATCACAACAATATATCAAAATAGGAGTCCTAGCCCATGACAATAACTGTAGCACTTTCACCATTAGGTTTTGTTTGTTTATAATTACTGAACAATTATTTATCATTTGCAGTTTCACATAATACCTGGAAGAGGGAGTTGAACCAGCAACCCACTGATGCTTTTTTCTCTGTTGAATTTGTCAATCAATTCCAACATCTCATCCTGAGATACTGATGATGGCCTGGAGATTGTACTGCTTGTCATGCCTTTTAAACAAGTACCATTAGTATGGAAGAAAATCAATGGCAAATGTATTTGAAACAAAAAAGCTTGTTGAATTGCACTAATAAAAAAAATGCATTTCATTAACTGAGCTTACCCTAATATGAATGCACCTTAAACACTCTCGGTCTTCCGCACTTTCGTGACATAATGCCACTTTGACTGTCGGGAAGAAGTCTGCTGCGGGGCTCACACATGTGCGGGCTTGACAAAAGTGCGCAGCGAGGGCGCATATCGACCGCAAAGGGGCCGCCGAGCACTCTTTAAAAATCTAAAATGACTAAATGCGACTAAATTATACTAAATGCTGCGCAGCCATTGTAAGACCGAAAGTTCATATGATGTGTGCCATTTACGACAGGGCCATTCAATCATAAAAACGGATTTAGAGGAATGTAGCAGGTAGTAAGAATATGTGATGATTATCAGACAGTCTCTGGATGGATTGTCTCTAAAGTTACATATGTATACATATGTACGCATTTGAAGAGAATGATTTACAGTAATAAAACCAATTGTAAAGTGTTCATGTAGGTGTCAGGCATGATGCACAACTTTTAGAATCTTGATATTTATTCACATAAACTGTCTAATCATAAACTGGTATAATCATCCCACTTAGTCCTAACGTTTGATTCATTTCTGTAAATCCTTTTTTGTGAATGAATGACTCTCTCTCAGTGTTGCCAGATCTCGCGAGACAAATAAGCAACTAGGCCCGTGAAAACAAGCCCAAAACAAGCGACTTTTTCTCATCGACAGTAAAAGAGCTTTTTTTACGGAGCCCCCCTAGGTTCCAGGAAGAGAAAAATAGATAAACTGTGTGCACGGTTTTACAATCCGTGGGGACGGATAGTTTTAAACTGTGGGTACAGATTGTCAATTTACATCCATGTGGACAGATTGGTAAACTGTGCACAGTTTTGTAAAACTGTGCATACGGTACAGTTTATTTTTCTTCAGTAATGAAGCTTGGCTGTCCGTCTAGTGAAAAATGTTGGTACTGCGGCCAAATAAAATCTTACTGAAAGCTCATTTTTGAGATGTCAACCGAAAAAATGGAACACACCGTCTCCAGATTTATGGCTTACATTTTCTTGCAGTTTTAGAGTAAAATATATTTTGTAATATATATATATATTTTATATAAAATATAAATAATGATATTTTTACATTGTTCATTTCCATAAACTCAAACTTGTAAAACTTTTTTTCTGTTTCACTTTCATCATTTCATAATACTTCACTTCAACAGTAACCTGGCAAATGTCTTCTTTAAAACAAGACCAACCATAGGTCTATATTCCAAAGCATTCTTGAATTACAACCATTTAAGTTTGAATAGTGATTTCCATGTCTATGCGAAAAAAGGGGGAGTGACAGTTAAAGGGTTAAACGATATTAAACTATAATATCTATATCTATAATATCTAAAATATAATTAATATATAAAAACACTCCTACAGTCCAGTCACCATCAGTCGCGACTCGCACGTATTTTCATTCAAACGTCACTCACTGACGTTTTCCCAACCAGAAAAAAAAACGATTGCCCTGCTCTGCCTCTGATTGGCTAGTACTCGTTGCCATCTGGGTCAGAGCCAATTAGAAGCAGGATGTGGGTGGGAAAAAACTGTGTATGGGGGGGGGGGGGGGGGGGGACAGAGGGAACAGGCAAGACAAACTCCAACGTTTAAATAACATATAGAAAATATCTGCTTGACAACGAGCTGAGAACAAGCCCAAATAAGCAACTACACTTTAGAAACAAGCCCAAAAAAAACCCACCCGCGACTACCAGTATTTGTAAGCGACTTTACAAAAAAACAAGCCCAAAGTCACTTATAATAAGTGGACTTGGCAACACTGCTCTCTCTAACTGTTGCTTTAGTCTTCGTCAACACGTGCGCCACCTGCTGGTGAGGTCGACTAACAGCAGATGGAGATCATGTATCTGTGCTCTACTGCTATTCCTGCTGTTCCCGGATGTGCAATGCTGAATTTTGTTGAATTTGAACCACTGAATTTCTGGAATTTAATTTGTTAAAGCGAAATAAAATGGAAATGGAAAATGAATGCAAATGAAATCTGAAAAGTGAATATTGATTATTGAATTGTTAATGATGAAAATCTGTGTGAGATATTTTGAATTGAATATAAATTTAATATACGACCCTGTTGAATGTCAGCCCATAAAAATGCAATGCCTATTTTTATCAATAAGTGCAATTCAACAAGCTTTTTTGTTTCAAACAGCTTTGGCATTAATTTTCTTCCACACATTTGAAAAAACAATATGCTTCATATTGTAATGTAAAATCACAGTGACTTCATGTAACAATCTATTTTCAAACATCCCAAATTTACATAAGCATACATGCAGATAAAGTTGTCTACTTTTGAAATCTACTCAAATTCTTTATATGAGTGGTTCTCAAACTTTTTGACTCAATATTTTTTTAGTCATTTTTAAGATGTGGCTCCGGGAGGGTATTTTAATTGTGAGGGCACATGAATTGTAAAAAAACAATAATGATGTGCAATTGAGCACGGATAAATCATTTGTGGTAAATATTGCAATATTAAGTTAAAAAAGTTTCATGGTGACATTAAGACTTATTGGGGCCTCCCCCTCCTGGAAATCTGACAGACCCACTTGTCCCTGGTTGAGAACCACTCCTTTAAAATGATAAAGTTTACGCTGACTCACCAAGCAGTGAAGCCGTCCGGGTTTTGTTTCTCACATAAGTGTGGCTGGCGTGATCATTTCCCACCAGGATAACACTCAGATGGGGTCTCCTGTTGCCTTGGGCCACTAGTTTTGCTATATCACTCTGGATTTCTTTATGGATATTCCGAGCAAGTTCTGTCCCTGAGACCACCGTGGCAACATATCTATGTGACAAACATATGTAACAATACACCGCGCAAGACATATCGTGAGCTTAGAATTATATGGTTCTATCTCCACTTTTGGTCGAAATTGAGTTTTTGACATAATCTCATCCATTAGGTGTTTATTAATGCCTGTGTGGTGTTATTTTTGTAAAAAAAAAAATATTTTGTCAGTACTTATTAATAAAATAAAAAGGTTCCATCTCACAAAACAGCAGGGATTTAAAAACGTTGATGCTCAATATCTCAGAACTACCCTAAACGGAGATAGAACTGTATAATTCTAAGCTCACGATTATGGAAGAGGAATCCACTATATTAAACCTATTATAATGCATAATCTACAATGTATTTAAAAACCTGCTTGAGTATCAGTGTCTATGACACCCACATGGTGGCGGAATATTCAAACGTACGAAATGTATTTGCCGAATGAATGACCTTCTGTAACAATGACTATATGCCCTGTGTGTCCTGTTTATATGGATTCAGGCTTAAAAAAACATGTTTATGAGCTGCTCGGTTGGAAAACACGCGTGATTTGTTTGTAAAAGCATGCAACCTTTGTTTATCTGAACCAGGGGGGAAATACAGTCCTAACCTTTTCAATGACTGACAAAAAGGGGTTCTCCGGTTGACTGTTTTCAGGTTAATCCATCGTTTTGATCGCCGACAATGCTGAAAATATGATGTTAAAGTCTGTATTCTAATATAATTTGCTGTTAATGCAGTGGGAGCTGCCATAGTAACTGATCACCTGCTCCTCCTCCTCACAGCTCGCGCGTCTCGACGCGTCACACTAACAACAAAACGATTTCCGGTTCTGTGTTAAACACGTAAAACGTCTGCAAAACACAATTTATGCTGGTGTCACTTTGTGATATAAAACTCCAACATCAAAATAATAATTTAATGAATGCACGTCTATTAACCTAACAGGAAATTTCGTTAAATCGGATCTAAAAACCAGCACAGACCTTTACACAGTCAGAGCAGACATAAAGCCAGGCATGTGATATAAAGATCGTGTATTAAATATCCTTGTTCTTTTTAAAGATTAGAATATATTCTGAATATATTCTAACCCAAAGTGATAAAGTTTTAAGTCAAGGTTTGTTTTGTAGATCATTTCAGTCTTAAATTAGATTATTTAGCCTATAAATTTAAACTTATATTAGAACTTCATTTAAATAGGCTAGACTATATGCTATATTACATATATGGGTTTTAAATATTTTAATAATTTGCGTGACATGGAGTTCACAATTTTAAAATCCTCCCATATTTCCATGTTTTCCATGACTGTGGAAAACTATCATTTTACCTACACTTTAACTCTTTTCTTTTGCTGTCTTGCACTTTTCCTTTAGGAAATGCAAATTATGTGTTGAAACTCAATAGGCGTTCAGTGTTCGCTTTCCAGGCCATTTACCAAAGAATAAAATCTTGCATGAAACAAGGATTAGTAGCCTAACTTTTAAAATCTGTTTGTTGCTCTAAAATAAAATGTGACTGCTAAATACTCAATATTTTAAAGAAAAATGTTTGGGAGCAAGGTTTGTAAATGTGTTTGACCTGTAACACTAACCCAAATGTATTGTTGCATAACAGGGAAATATGCAATATATCCCCATGAAACAAGCGTGTTGTGCAATGTTATTTTAGGATTGCAGATTTTAAAAAAATATAATATATTTTATTTGATAAATTATCATTGAGTTTATTATAATTTGTATTAATACTTTCATTCAGTTTTTATTTATATTTTCCAAATTATTTTAATTTTAGTTAAAGTTTTAGTAATTTTGTTGTGTGCTTTTGTTTTGTTTTGTTGTGTGTCATTTTAATCGTTTTTTGTCTATAGTTTTCATTTTTTTTTTTTTTTTTTTTGTTATTTAAGTACATCAAGTTAAATTAAATTAAAATGAGAAATGTTGTCTTGGCAACCTAGCTAAAATAAAATAAGTTTAAGTTTTTTATATATTTTATTTTATTTCAGTTAATGTTTATTTCATTTCAAGTAATAAAAAATAAATGTTATGGTTTTAGTTTTAGTTAACTATAATAAACATGGTGCACAGATTCATATCTGTCACATTCTATAAGCTTGCATGAGATATAAGCATAAAGCATAACTGTTGCAGGAAATAGGTCAATGTTTTTGATGTCAATGTGTCCAAATGCCCAAATTCTATGCCACAGACAGAAAGTGGCCAGTGAATGATGTGTTCTTGTTAAGCTCTATAGCTCTTTAGTATGCAGCCCTTGTCTTATGCACAGGCTTCATGATGGCGTTTTCTAAAAGAGAATCCACTATATAAATGGAGGGGGGGGGGGGGGCAAGCTTTTTATATGACCCACTTGGATTTCACCAACATCCAGTAGCCCAGCTATAGGTTCTAATTTTATGTTTGCCAAAATCATAAGACAAAGTTTGTCATCTTTTGTATTATAGCAAACTTGTATTTGCAAGTTTGTATTTTGGAAATTTCAAACATATCTCTGTGACTTTACCCCAGTCTATATTTCTCAGAGAAGGTTTGTTTTTGAAATTTCTTAGAAGTGTTGACAACATATAGGTCTAAACCTTATGAACATTTCCAACATTACTGCCAAAGAAAAAAAGAGATTTCATTGAATACTCATTGACCATCTCAAAGAAAATAGTCCTAGCCTACTGTTTATTATTATTAAGAAGATAAATAATAATCAAGTTAAGAAGTGTTGTTGATGTGGAAGATAGTTTTTTAATAGCCTATGTATGATAGCATTTAATCTTCTCACCTATATATAAAAAAAAGGATTCTCAAAAGCGAAATTCAATGAATAGGCTAATTTTTTGGGTAAAAACTCAATAAAAACAGCCATAAATTCAGTACAATTTAAACAAAAAAAGTTAACAAATACTTTTTTAAATAAAAATATACAATCATATTGCAATTTTTGTTTGGCGTGACTGAATTCACAACAACCAACAAACATTTAACCAAAAACCTAGAAAGAGCCCTGTCTCCCCTACATTGTAAAATCTGAACAAAAATTGCCCCAATAGACTTTGAAACATAAACATCGCATAAACATGCGATCTATATTTGTAAACAAGCACAGTCATGTGCAGTGCTGATGGCTCGTTAACCGTTGGTATGCTCCGTGCGTCAGTCAGCACGAGACCCGGGAGGCATAGGGTTAAAACTAAAAGCAGCGTGAGAAAGAATGTGTGCCAGTCTTTGACAAACTTACAATTCATTCAAACGTATATGCCACGCCCTCAGCGTAGACTCAGGGGCTCGACCAATTAGAGAGAAAGAATTTTTTCGTAGATATCTGCCGATGGTCAGATGACTGAAAAAAACTATTTAAAACTCTAATGAGCAACCTGATACAGGTTCATACACTTTCCTGGCACCTCAGTGAAGGATTAATTCGTATAACTTCCTCAGTTACTAAAGTTTGTCAAAAGAATAACGAAAGAATTTTACAGCTCTGAACATTATGGTAGACAAATCAATAAGAATTGCAATTTGCTTGTGTTTTATCCTGTGCCATTCATTCAGTGCCATAGCTGCTGCGGCCGGCAAGAACGTTCACTCGAAAGGTAAGAGAACTCTTTTAAGTCTTTAGTTTACTAAATAATTGCTGTTATCGGATTTTTAATACTAAGCGTTTACTTTAGTGTGTAAAAATTCCTCATCGATTTATATTTTTACGCTTTTCTGTTTACAATCATTCTCTTCGCGGACCATGGCAAACAGTCCCGATTTCATTCAAACTGTTGAGAAACGCGTTTTTCTCACATTCCAAAAATGACTACCTGAATGAACCTGTCGATAAAAAAAAAAAAAATCAAAAAGAAGTTAAAATATCCGCTTTCTTTGACGTGTCGGCGACACACAAAAGCAAAACCCGGACAATCCACTTTCTTTTGGATGTGCCCTTTAAACAAACGCCCAGATAAGTCCACGTTTTATCAACGGTCTGCCGCGTTGTCGACCGCAGTGACTTTGTGCTGGAAACTGTATGATTTTTAAACAACTTCCCTGCATGAGCGGTGGATTTGAACATAAATAAACAAAGAAAGCAATTATTACTTTATACGTTTGTGAACAATGAACGTTTGGAATACCGGGGAGCGCCTTAACAGATTTTGTTAAGTGTAAGGCTACTTTGATCTAAAATTACCCTATTTTATAAAAGTTTAGTAAGTTTTAAACATTAACTTCATGTATGTAAAACACACACCTTATGAAGATTAACCATGGTTTTATTATGTTAAAGTGTAGTAACCATGTTTTTTAGTGGATCAATTACCATTTGTATAGCCACAGTTTACTTCAAATATGGTTAGTGGATCAAAGCCATGGCTCATTTGTGGTTACCATGGTTTAACTACAATAACATGTTATTATTTTACTTATTATTATTTGTACTAAAACATGGTCAATTTTCGTTAGGTGTGTGTATAGCCTATATATACAGTAGTCAACATCTGAAGTGGATCAAACTCTTTCATCAAAGTTATACATGAATTTTGAACAATGGTCTTGTCTTAGGACAACTTTGATTAACTTTTGTGTGTGTGAACTATGAATAAAACCATGCTACATGGATAGCTACACATACCAAAACATAGGCTAACAACTCTAAAAACAAAAGACCCCCTGTTTGTAGGCATTAGTCTTGTAATACAAAGATGAGATTTACACAAATACAACTTCTATCACCTCAGGAGGATTGTGATCATGGATGTGATTTTCACCCCTGTAGCTCATTTCTAATTGGTTAAACTGATGGAGTTTCAACAAGCAATTGTTCAGCCCAAGTAAGGGAAGGAAGACCATGGTTTCGTCCTCTTGAAACTGCGTGCGTGGACTTTGTAAACTCTTACATCCCAAATCAAGACTATATTTGGCATTCTTATGGTCAACTGGTTCATAGAAAACAAGTTCTGGTCTCTCTACAGTAGCTCAATTGTTCAAGCTAGTCATTAAAATGAGATGTTGTCACAAGACTTGCCATGAATGAACTCGAGCTCAACACCTTATGAAACAATTAAGCTCTTTGAAATGTCTTAAGCACTATTTTTCCAATATTACATGTAGAGGTTAGAGATTTTACATAAACCTAATTAATAATGTTACTCCTCCTAGATGATGCAAAGGACAACTTCTCTATGGATCCTGGACAACTTCATGAACGAATCAAGTACAACATGCGAAAGTCTTTTGATCTTGATGACGACGGCTGTTACCTCCAACCTGGGAAAAAGGAAAGCATTGAGGAGTGTGGCTTCAATGCCACAGCCAAGACCATTCTGATCATCCACGGCTGGACGGTGAGACATGTCAGATTGTCATGTGCCTATGGTTTTAATATTGGATTTGACTTTTTAGGATTTTGACCCCAAAGGCTCCACAGCCTTAATCTTCAGGTGGTTCCAAATATTTTATCTTTGAAGCAATAATAGAGGTTTACCAGAAATTTTCTTTAGTGTAGCAATACATTCACTTCTCAGGTTTTAAGCAAATATTGGAATTTCCCACATGATTGCTGGATCTTTGCTGGTTTGGTTTGTTAAAGGATGTGTAATCTTTTACAGATGAGTGGGATGTTTGAGAGCTGGATGCACAAGCTGGTGGCTGCTGTTCAGAGGCGAGAGTCTGAGGCTAATGTGGTGGTGGTCGATTGGCTGGGACTGGCCCACCAACTTTACCCTGATGCCGTCAACCATACCCACCGGGTTGGACAGAGCGTCGCTACCCTTTTGGACTGGCTCCAGGTACGTCTTTATTATACAGCCCACTGGGTGTGTTTGTTTCTCTTTGTTTGCATTTGAGAGAACTGGCAACCGTGAAAACTCTGCTTGTGGCCTTATACATTGGTTCTTTGTTGGTATTATTCATCTTTTCTCAGGACAGCAGATGTCCTGGTGAAGTACAATTTGTCTTTTCCAGATGGGTCTGTTTAGTTTTTTTGTTGTTTGAGATGTTGGGAATTAGTCCATGGCATTATGGGTGTTCTCATGGAACAATACATATTCATGCATCAACGCTGGGTTCCTTGGACTCTAAGGAACTTTATACAGGAAAGATACAAGCAGTGTAAATGAGCAGCTGAACATATTAACCCCCCAGCACGTGCACACAGATGCCCCAGCTGGCACTGAGCATGGCACAGCAATTGTGCAAAAAGCATAATGACTTTTTTACATCTCAAAGCTGCTCTCATCAGCCTTGTGGCGTCTAAAACATTTTTCCCTCAGATAAAGTATTTTCTTTTTATAGCGCATTTTAAAGCAAGTTAGACGAAGCGAACAAATAAATGATTTATATTGAACAACAATATTATTAATACATGTTTTGCAGGATCTAAAAAAACTGTTTCGAAGTTTACCTATTGGATAGTCTTTTTTTTTTTTTTTTTAGAACATTTCACCTTCTGAATTTAGTTAGACGAAGCAAGCAAATAAATATTTTGCCTATTTCATTTTAATAATTTGTAGATTTTTAAATGTGGTTCCACGACACAAAGAATGAACAATAAATAAGACAAATAATTAATAAAATTCTATTTATTAACATATAGTAATAATTGTTATTATTGAATGTATGTCTACATTTGATAGGAAGAAGAGAATCTACAGCTTGAGGACGTGCACGTGATTGGATACAGTCTTGGGGCTCATGTTGCTGGATATGCTGGAACGTTTGTAAATGGAAATATTGGACGTATAACTGGTGAGTATTTTTATTTTAGGGGATCTTGACTTTTTGAAACAAAGCTTTGGAATGGCTTAGTCTTTTTGCACACATTGAGGCCTAAATATCTAAATCTCTGTCCTTTTTGAACAGGTTTAGATCCAGCCGGCCCCATGTTCGAGGGGACGGAGTCCCATAAGCGGCTTTCTCCGGATGATGCAGACTTTGTCGATGTCCTGCACACATACACAAGGGGAGCTTTGGGAGTTAGTATTGGGATCCAGGAGCCAATTGGGCACATTGATATATATCCCAATGGTGGGGATGTACAGCCAGGCTGTTCTTTAGGAGATGTGCTATCCACTGCTGCTGCAGGAAGTAAGTGCTTCAGTTTTGTTGCTGTTTTGGCAATTTCCAGCTCTCTTTTCATGGTTGCCAACCATCATTTTACCACATCTGTCTTGTCACCACACAGACTTTGTGGAAGTCATGAAGTGTGAGCATGAGCGGGCAGTGCATCTCTTTGTGGACTCCCTCATGAACAAGGACCACGTGAGCTACGCCTTTCAATGCACCAGCCCGGATCGCTTCAAGAAGGGCATTTGTCTCAGCTGCAGGAAGAACCGCTGCAACAGCATTGGTTACAACTCCAAGAAAATGCGTAAGAGGAGAGAAAGCAAGATGTACCTGAAGACTCGCGCGGACACGCCTTTTGGCGGTAAGTAATTATAGCGTCCTTTCAAAGTCACATGCTGTAATGATGAGTCACTTTGCTTGTTGCAATATTAAACTGGTTATTTTCTCTACAGGTTACCACTATCAGATGAAGATGCATGTGTTCGACAGGAAGGATGCAGATTCCGATCCCACTTTCTACGTCAAACTACACGGATCCCATAATGATACCAATAACCTCAGCGTAGACATGTAAGCAGCTCATGATTAAGATTATATTGCAAAAATATTCTACAATTAACTGGTAAACATTTATATGGGCTCTTTTGAATGTGAAGGCAAGGTTAAAATCTGACCTGCTTTCTCTTTTCTTTTTTTTTCTTTTTTTTTTTCACAGTGCTGAAGGAGTTGGTCTGAACCTCACAAACACATTTCTCGTCTTCACGGAAGAAGACATTGGTGACCTGTTAAAAATTTCACTTCGCTGGGAAGGTCCTTCCGATTCCTGGTCGTCCGTATTGAAACACATCAAGTCAACATTCTGGTCCTGGTCGAGTAAACAGGACAAAAAAGTTTTGGAGGTTCGAAGGATCAGAGTCAAAGCTGGAGAAACGCAGAAAAAGTAAGTCTTGGAGCTCATTGCTTGCAAATTTGTGCAATGACTCGTTTTAAACTTTTTTTTTTCTTCTTTTTTTTCTAAACTGTGTTTGTTAATGTTGTAATTGTTTCTTTCACAGGTTCACCTTCTGTGCTGAAGAGACTGAGATCTCACCAGGGCAAGAGATTACATTTGTTAAATGTCGTGATGGGTGGGAAGTGAAACCTAGGAAACGGTATGTATGCTTGGACTATTCACATTATGCATTATTGTATGTATGTGTACAGACAAAAAAAAATGATATACATATACATGTGTTTATATGCATGTAAATATGTGTATGTTTATATTCATATTTATTTATTTTTGCAGATTGCACTACTGAGAGGAAGCACTGTTACCCAGGGACCCAAGGTGGCACAGGACCTGAGCACTTTTGTTTGATTTGATACACATTTGGTGGCATAAGGCACCTTATCGGTTTCGGTGGGTAGAACACAACCCGTGCTGCTCATGGCCAGCTCAGATGGGTGATGATGGCTGGTTACTGGACTTGCTCAGGGCATTTTCTTTTTCTACCAGTGGGCTGTTTTGGATGGTTTGAGATTCTAGGTCTTCATCTTTTGATACTATTTTTATGTTTTACATTGTTGCATTCAGAACATCTGTTTTATGGATCTTGGACTCTTCCTTGACAACGCAATGCTTGTTATATATATTTTTGTATGTTTTTAAGTTATGAAGAAGGAAAAAAAAAAAGCACTGTAAAACCAAGCTTATTTATCAACCTAATGCACACCTTGTTCAAGGCATAAATTAATTCTCTCCCAAGTTATCTGGTGACCACTTTTACATTTGTATGTGTCTGTGGATTTCAATAGAAAGAAGGATTTTATGTGAATTCACAGTATTATTTAAGGTCAGAAGAATGGAGAGAGCCGCTCTGTTTGTCTTCATAAAAATGTTGCACATTTTTGTGCCTTGTTTTGTACATGTTTGTGTATATAATGTTTATATAAAATGTAAGAAGAAGAATTTGTAATAAACTTGTGTAGGTTATAAAATATGCTACAATCCAGAGTCTATCAGTTTGCTTGCCTAAGAAACAGCCTCTGTGACAGAATGATAGTGAAACGTGACATAACTTCAGTTTGTAAATAATCTCACATCGTTCCAAACCGGTATGACAGAATTTCTTCTGTGGAAGACAAAAGAATTTATAAAGATTGCTATTTGCTCTTTGTAATTACAGCGAATGTGGATTGAAGACTACAATCTTCTAAAAGATTTAAAAGCATCATGAATGTGGTTCACATTCAGATTCTTGCTTTATATCCTGCATCCGTGAGTCAAACCTGAGTAATGTATCAGAGTGGTTTTCGGAACTGTATCTGTCCTGAAAAGATCCAACTCCAAAGAATGATTTGTTCATGAAACAAACATTGCATTAACTATACTTTTATAGTGGTTTAGCATCCTTTTTGATTCTTGAAAATTTCAGACCCCCATTCATTGAAACCGCATGGAAAAGAACAGAGTGGTCGTCCAAGTTTCTTCTTCTATAGAAAATTAAGTCTTACATGTTTGGAATAATATGTATTATTAAAAAATAATATATTAAATATAAAAAAATTTATGGCTTTGGGACCAGTCCTTATCAGCTGCCATAAATACTAAGAGTATCTTCTTTTTTTAAGGAGTAAATAGACTAGAAATAGTCTAGAGTTTTACTAGAAGTTTCCTTCTCTTCAGAGGAGTGATCTAGAATGTTCTTGCAGTGCCGTTTGTGTGTGCTGCTTTCAGGAATGCTAAACCGGTCAAGTATTTCTGGTGAAAAACCTCTCAGAAATGATGAAATCCTTCCAGACGATTCATCAGTTACTGGTGTAAAAGGAAGCGAAGACACCAAAGAGATAATAGTTGATTTCAGTGGATAATGCTGTTACGTTACAGAAGGAACATTCTCACAAGCAAATGATGTATAATTTTTATCAGAGTAAAACAATGGTTTTCCCTATATGCTAATTAGGAAATACACATGGAAAGTCGAACCCTGAACCTAATCTTAAAATAAAGGGGTTAAGCAATTAAAACGGTTTGGCCCAACAGAGGGAAAGCACTGTATGACTCATCAAGCAGTGCACGTCACATAGGGGAGAGGGGGGCATAACGTAATAACGCCTTTTCACTGTCTCAGTTTGTGTAAACATAAAGTGTGGGTTTGTTTCATTAAAACAGTGTATACTTTTTTCCTGATTTACCCCAAAAGAATAGAAGTGAACTGTGACAACATGCCCCATAGGTGGGGTACATTGTAACATGACCATATGACAGATTAAAATGTTATCTGATTTAATTTAAAAAAAACATATATATATATATATATACACACACAGACAAACTCAAATATTTTCTCAAACCTTTTCATATAAAATAATGCCATTTTTTAATAATTAAAAATAAATACATTTTTGAGTTTGACAACAAACGCACTGCAAAACACAGCTATACAGCAAGTTCAAAACATAATAATAATTAATAATTTCTGAACATTGACTCTCAGTATTCATTCACCTTTCTCCTCAAGGTTTCTCAATAGAATTCATAAAAGTATAGAATAGAATACCATTGTTCTAAAATGTTCCCCATCTGCGCAACTGCACCTGGTTAGTGTCTTCTGTTAGCGAAGCATTAAATAATTATCTAAACTGTTAATTAACAGATAATAATAATAATAATAATAATAATAATAATAATAATAATAATAATAATAATAATAATAATAATAATAATATATCAGATTATTGATAATATCAGATTATTCTAATTTTAAATAAACACAAAAAATAGAGCTGAAAAATTAACATAAGAAAATTACTTTTGCTATGGTTAAATAAATGTTCAGGGATATCTTCCAAAGATTTCTGAATTTTGGCGCCAATTCTTTTTTCTATATAGTGTTGATATGGCCACTACATACACTAAGTTTCGTCATGCTAGCATGTGTGGAAGTATTTAAAAGTGTCACCGTCCCACAGGTGGGACGTTTGCCACTATATATTTAAAAATAATAATATCTTAGTAAAAACCTAAAGTAATATAGACAAACTATATATCATTTGAAAGCTTAAAATCTCTAGTTTTCATATTTGGTGACTGTTTTCTAAAATAAATTACAGAGGAGCAGTAATTTATCAATTTGCAACAAGAATATTTCATATTCATTAGGAGTATTTAGGCCTTTATTTTGAAATAGCAATAAACATGAAAAATCATGAAAGATTGGTAGAAACCTCAGTTTGTTTTCATGCCAAGAGTTCAAAAGATAACACCAATTCCATTTTATGAGAAAAAAAGGTCTGAAAATGTTTTAAATATAAAGAAAAATATTATGGATTCTCGATTTGTGATGCGGCTGCGAGCTATAACGCACATATGTGGTCTTTTTTTATGCATTTATTAGAGGTTGAATTCAAATCAAATACTGCCAAACCACCCATACTACTTCTGAATAGGATATCTACTTCATAAATTGTATGAAAATTATGGAAATACATGGTTCAGATCACTCAAAACATATATGAAAATGGAGGCGCCCTTATATGGGCAGTAATGGAGTCTGGTGTTCACCTAGTGAAAAAGTTGGGTACTGCGCCTGAATAAAATCTTACTGTAAACTCATTTTTTCAGATATCAACCTAAAATTTGGAACACAACTTGTTCAGATTTTTGGCTTTAATTTTCTTGCAGTTTTAGAGTAAAATATGTTTTGTAATATATATATTTTATATAAAATATTAATAATTATATTTTTACATTAAATTATTTCATAAACTTAAACGTACATAACTTTTTTTTCTGTTTCATTTTTAATAATTTCTACACTTCTAAAATAATCTGGAAAATGTCTGGAATAAAACAGGACCAACCATATGTCTATATTCCAAAGCATTCTTGAATTACAACCATTTAAGTTTGGATAATGATTTTTATGTCTATGCGAAAAAAAGGGGGGGGGGGGGGGGGGGGGGTGACAGTTAAGGGGTTAAAACAAGTGTGTTACAGCCCGCATAAGTTTGTGCCCCGCTCACACCATATGTCAGCGGTCAGACAATTTCCAGCACCCTTGAGATAAAGCTTGAACTTCCTAATGTAATTGTTGACAAACATGCAGTGCTCGTGTGAGTATGTATAGGTTATTATAAGCAGAACATGCTCTATGACTGTATACCCTTTGATGGCAGAGAGAAGAATGTTCCATTCAACCTTCTCCGAATGCTTTGTAACGTCATGCAGCAAGCCGTTTTGCAAACACAACAAGAGACCTCTTTGTCCAGCTGTGTGCAGCATGTGCCTAAAGCAGAACTGACCTATCGAGAAACACACGTGTTCTCCTTGCCATTTTAAACCTGTGAATGTGTACACAACATATTGGCCGTAATGCTAGCCTACTCAAGTAACTATTCGAACACAATGCACTTGGCATGTCACCTATTGCTCAATGTACAGTATGTGGGTGCAGAATGATGTATTCAGGAGATTATTGATGAATAATTATTCTTTATGTTGTATATATTACAACCCCAAATCAGATTGTTGATTTGGGACATTGGGACATTTTGTAAAATGCAATAAAATCAAGAATCTGTGATTTGTTCATTCTATTTTACCTTTTATTAGCTGACAAAAGTACAAAGAAATGTTTTCCAATGTTTTCACTGACCAACATAATTGTTGTTTAGAAATATGAACAAATTTTGATTTTCATGGCTGCAAGTTGGGACAGAGACCAAATAAAAGTGAAAAGATTATCCAAATTAGATTATCCAACTCTTTTGAAACAGGCCACAATGAGCAGGTGAATTGGTAATAGTTGAGGGTATCGTGTTTGGGTGTAAAAGTGATCCTCAGTCTTTTTAAGCAAAGATGGGTCATGGCTCATCACTTTGTGCCAAATATCTTTAGAGAATTGTCAAACAATTAAAAAAAAGTCACATTTCTCAATGCAAGATTGCAAAGAATTTATGTCTTTCATCATCTTCCATACATAATATTGTCACAAGAGTCAGGGAATCCAGAGAAATATTAGTCTGTGTAGGGCAAGGCAGTAGACCTCTGTTGAATGTGCGGGACCTTTGAGCCCTCAGATGGCATTGCACAAGATATCATCATGCTAATCCGTTAAATACAGACACATGTGCTCAGGAGTAATTTGGAAAACCGTTTTCACTGAACACAGTCTGATGCTGCATCAAGAAATGCCACTTTAATCTCTGTTGCGCAAGGAGAAATCTTTACTTCAGTTCTATGTGGAGATGCCGGCGAGTTCTCTGGGCCTGAGCTCATCTCAGATGGTCTAGAAGACAGTGGAAATGTGTGCTGTGGTCAGATGAGTCCATGTTTCAGCTTGTTTTTGGAAAAAATGGACACCGAGTTCTCAGTCCCAAAGACGAAAGGCACCAACCAGACTTTCACCAGCGACAGGTGCAAAAGCAAACATCTGTCCTTGTATTGAGGTGCATCATTGCAAACGGGTAACTTGCATTATTGTGAAGGTACCATTGACATGGAGGCATGTATTTGGATTGTACAGAGACATAACTGCCATCAAGATGACATCTTTCCTGGGAAGCAAGACAATGCCAGGCCTCATTCTGCACATGCTAAAACTGAGTGGTTTCTAGACACTCTGCACCATAGAAGGGATGTGCCTGCCTGTTTACTGCAGTCCAGAAATGTCTCTTATGGAAAATGTATGACACATCATGAAAAGGAGAATCAGGCAACGATGACCACAGACTGTTGAGCGGCTGTCTTATATCAGACAAGATTGGGCAAATATTCCACTAGCAAAACTCCAACAATTAGTATCCTCAATTCCCAAATGATTAAAAAGTGTAATTAAAAGGAAAGGTGATGTGACACAGTGGTAAACATGTCTGTTTCCCAACTTTTCTGGGGGTGTGTTGCAGCCATCAAAATCAAAATTTGTTCATATTTATAAAATACAATTATGTTGGTCAGTGAAAACATTGGAAAACTTGTCTTTGTACTTTTGTCAGCTAATAAAAGGTTAAATAGAATCAACAAATCACAGATTCTTGATTTTATTGCATTTTACAAAATGTCCCAACTTTTTCTGATTTGGGGTTGTACGTTTGATGGCTGTAATAAAGCGCACGACGAAAGGAATAGGGAAACAAAAGTGTCTTTATTAAATCTACACAGAACACTCAGGAGATAGAAGCAGAAGGATGTAACTTAACCACATAAACAATGATGACACCGGACACAGAACTAAGGAAATTCTGGGCTTAGATACATGCATGGGGAACGTAATCAATGTGAACAGAAACAGGTGTAGGGAAACTAACTAAAACCCAGGCAGGCAAAACAGGAACAGAACTTTTTTTATATTGCGATTTATTTTTATTTCAGTTTTAGTTAGATTTAGTTTTTATTTATTTTTGGTTAATAATTTTTAAACTTAAAGCTGCAGTCCGTAGTTTTTCTCTTTGTCACCATCTCTGTTCGAAATCTGCAATCTTTTCACTGGTGAATGTCGTTTGAACCTTTCTGGATCCGGCATTAAATTAATAAGTTTAATTATATAAGTGCTGTGAGAAAGGCTTCAAGTCTCCTCCTCCAACATCCTCACACACAATAGCCTACTAGCCCGGACACATTCTTTATGTGTACGGATGTGACGTAATGACGCAAAGACATGCTCGAATTTCTCGCGGAAATCCACCAGTACCACTAAAATTAAAAACATTATTATAAGCTTACCAATTTGAATCGAACTAAGGCAAGCAGTTTTAAACACTGGCTGGTCATGTACTTGCTCAAAAATTTATTTTGGATAGTTTTTAAACCAAAAAAGTTACAGACTGCAGCTTTAACTCAACTTAAACTTATTTCAGTTTATTGCCAATGCAACATTTCTAATTTACGGTTAGTTAGAATTTTAGAATGTTAGAATGTTGCAAAAAGTTTTAAAAAATTGAAATTAATCAGTTACATATGGTCCAATAGAGGGTATGCATTGTTGACGTCACTTTCCCAGGGGAACCGCCCCCTCAGCCGGACTGAGTGACTAAAGAGCTGCTGCGTGACTGGATTTAATAGGGGAAACTGCGGAAACGAGAGTAAAACAAACGATGGTTGGACTCGATATAAGTGTTCCTTACAACTTAGGCCTACCAAAGATCCAGCCCTAAAACTTGTAGCCTATAGTTTTTTTGTCAGTTTATTTAAAAAAGATCAGATTATGCGTAATAAGCCGACAACGCATGTGGTCATGTAAACGCGAAAACCCGTTTTCTTTTATCAGAGTATAGGTTCATAACCGGCTTAAGCATAAACCGGTCGACACAGGTAGTTTATTTGGCTCTTACTCAGATTTCGCATCATGTAAACGCATTAACCTGCTTTCTGTCGGCTTTTTGAAGTGCGCATGTGTGAAATGTGACAGAAACGCATCCTTATTGCAGATTTAAACACATCCAGACAGAGTGAGCGTTTTCCAGGAAAGGAAGAAGGAAATATATCACAAATGCAGACTCTTTCATGACCCAGAACATTATAAAAATGTCCTCTCATCTCGTGCAGAAGTAAAAGTTGTTCAGTCAAAACGCTACATCTGTTACTGCATAAGAGGATAATATACGAGCTGTAAGTTTCCCGCTGACATGTTGCAAGCTTTATTTAACATCAACCGACATAACAAATGAAATACTCAGAGTCAGATACGCAAATTAGTGTTTTATCGTCACACAGGGTCATGGCCTCATGTTGTTAAAGTCAAAAAGTTATTGTAAAAGTCATTACTTGCATTGGTTTTACTGGTTTGCATGTAAACCGCGGAAACTGGTTATTTCAATAAGCTGATATTTGTGAGTTATCAGCTTACTGGTGTGCATGTAAACGTGCTCAATGATAACTGCTAATCCATTTTTCTCTGCCTAGAGTCAAGTTGTTTCTATGAATTGCAGTGATCCATTTGCTGCTCTGTTCTGTACCTTTCGGCAGTCTGTAAAAGTATACCTCAGATTTCTTGTCAAATGTAGTTGTACAGTCAATCGCAAAGCTCGTACCCGTTTTAGATGTGTTTTTTGTGTTTTTCACGGCATTCACGCTGAAAACGAATGCTGCCGCTCAGTCTTTTTGCCACTCAGTGGGCGTGGCCTCAATCACTCCTTCTGGCGGTGACGTCAAGCGCATTCCCTCTATAGAAGGCAGAACAAAGATATTACAGTGTCAAAAAGAAATTTCCACTCACTCACTTAAAAAGAATTCGGTGGCCCTGAAGTGGCTCTTATTACCTCATTAAGTTGTTAATGTTGTGATAAGTGAAAGGAAATAGCTCTTATCTGACAGAGGTGTCACCTTTCTGATAACACTGATACATTGCATCATTCACATTAGTGTATTGTATCTCCATGTGAATTACATACCACAATAAACTGTAAAGTCTATAACTTTTGTAATGCTTTTTTATTAATTTTATTTTATAATCAATTCATAATTAAATTAAATTCATTCAGTTAAATAGCATTTTCATTTAAAAACAACAACAATCAAAAAACCATTTACATCAACACCTAAATTAAATCAATTGAAATATGTGTATTACAGTGTCTAGACTCTATATAGCCATCATTAGACTGGCCTAGAATAAAATATTATGAAATAGATTAAATGTTAGATATGAAGAATTCAACCAATTGATGAGCTCTAGAGCTCTTATTCTGAAACTGACTAAAAAAAAACAACAACAAAAAAACGTTTTGAGAAATCTTTAATTTCCTGTAAGAAGGAGATCACTTTTACTCTTTCATAATTTTTTATTGACTGTCACTTTATTATCACTTGTCTTTTGTAAAACAGATTGTTCACAAGAATAGAAAAATAGATTTTGGAATGTGGGTGTGTGAAAAAGAACCTGAATGTCAGTAGGGTGTGAGAATTATATATGGATTCTTGCACAAAATACTTGTATCCTTTGTGCCCTCTATAATGTCCCAAACAATTTTTATTTACTAAAGAAATAATAAAGAAAAGGTGTTTTGATAAAGTGAAAGTATGGCAATGAGATTTCTTGCGAAATAGAACTTTATTCAAGCATGTTTCTCCACAGTTTCTTCAGTTCATTGAACCCGCCTGAGCGGTTCTCGAAACTGTGTAGAAGTGTAACAGCCATGCATCATGTTACTTTCAATAAGTCAAGTACAAACAAGCAAATATTTAATTCCGCTATAAACTTCTGGGAATCATTGCTGCCGTCTCCCCCTCACCAGAGAGCTTTTATTTGATTTGTTTCTGACCTGCTTACCTATGAGCACAGCCTTAGATTTTTCAGATGGTGAAGGTTGATTCTATTATCCAGCATGGTGTAAATTTCAAAAGAGTATCTATAAGGATATTTTGTACACTTTCATGTTTTGGCCCCCCCTATTTAAATCTAACTTCCTGTTAACACTCCTTACAGTGATTCTGTCAGGTCAGATTGAGTCATTCTCTCACCCGGCTCTACCAACACTTCCTTGCACATGCATTATTCTCTGCTTAGAGTTGAATTACATGCATTCATAAAGAAGGTTAAAAAAAATGAAGAAAAGAAATGGCATGTATCACATTAAATTAAGTGTGAAATTTTGAAATAGAAACACTGAATTAGCATTCTTGTAAAACATACTCCAAAACACTGTAAAAATTATCAATAAGTTATGACAACATATGGTTTTATATTGCTTTAACTCATCAACATAAGTTAAGCAATTTTCAACGCATTTTAAGTCAGTTTATGTAATTGAAATTGAAATTACTTAAACATCCAAGTTTATTGTAGGCAGCAACTTTTTTTACAGTGTAATCTTTGTTTTATTTACAACTTTGAAAAAACATTTTCTAGTGTTTAAGATTCTAAAGTAACATTTTTAAGATGTATAAATTATAAGACATAAAGATTTGATTGGACGAGCTGCACTTTAAGCTATAAACTGTAATAGTGCGTGGCAACCATAAACAGAAGGGAGAAAAAACATAATAAAGGCAAAAACGCAGGCAGAAAACTAAAACGGTGAGAAAACAAAACCAACAGATTTGCACACAAAGACAAAACCTAAGGTCTAAACTAAACTCACGGCTTAAAAGATAATGAGCAACTCAACTAGAAACAGGTGATGAACATAATCAGTAACTTTGGTAACAAATAATGAGTAGGAACATGGGAAATAATGAAAACAGGAACAGATTACATGAAAACCAGGTCATACAAACTAAAAGTCCATAAAACAGAATGAAAACCCATGGCAACGTTCTACTCCAAATGCCCTTCATTCACTAAGTTCCCTCCATCTCGTGGACTCGGATGTGTTGCTTATGTTGCACAAGGTCCCACTACTGGTGGAACTCTGAGGTTGAAATGTAACACACTAAGCCCTCGATCACTTGGAATTCACTATGGAGCTGATTTATTATTTAAACCCCTTTTTACTTATGAATTCGTTTCATGCACCATTCAATACGCATACAAGTTGTTTGAGAAAATATGTAAAATCCTATAGAAATGTGAGCTGTTGGAGAAAAATAAAAATTACATAAATGGAAAAAATATATATCAATAGTATAAACTTTGACTGTGAACATAAGATGGCTACAAGTATTATGCGATTAATTCTCAAAATAATTTATATATCATACATTTTAAGTGCGATCTATAGTGACGTCACAATCAAGTTGAATTGTCGGATATAGAGCTGCTTGAACTGTACATCAGAGTAGACTCGCTCCCTCTGACCAGTGGCGTCATGCCCATTCAAAGTGAGGGGGCACGTGCCCCCTCAGATTTTTCCTCCCTGATAATTTTTTGGTCATAACTTCATTCCTATTATGCTCCATAATTACCAGAGCCTATAACAACTCAAATGTATTCTTCTGGATGTGTAATAAATCGGTCAGCATCAGCCCGCCCCTTTTTCCTAATATGGTGTCTGTGTATATCAAATCTAGAGCGCTACGCGCGTAGCGCTCTAGAATCTTTGTTGTGTATGTTCAAACAACTCACTCGTCTCGCACGTTGAGCTGGCAATGTTTTACAGATGGTCTTGAAGTGGTAAGTGGGCAAAGCAACAAATCGGCATTAAATTAGTTATCGAATGATATTAAAAGGTAGTGTGATTATTTGTGGTTGACCTGGAAATTTTAACTTGATCAAAACGTTATGGATTTGATATTAGCTGCGAATTCAGAGCATTAACTTAGGTTGTGTCAGTATAACGTTACCGATAGCTAGTCTAGTCTAACCGTGAAATAGTTGGCTAACGTTACTGCCTGCCATACAATTTGTACTCTTTACAAGTTCCTTATTTAAAATATAATAATGAGCAGTGTAACCACAGTATTGTATGATTTTACTAAAGTAATGTTACATACTACATTTGATTTGATTACTTTTTAACATTTCTGTCAAATATTAACCATTTTCAAATAAACGGGGTAGTGTTAACCTTATTCAGCACTGAAATCTGTCAAACTTCTTTCCTTCAGAAGTCCTTCATCACATATTAATATTAAAATAACTTAATTTCAGAGCACCACAAAGACAGACCTCAGCACCTTTATGTACCTTTAATGTAAGATCGTTCTTAGGTCACATACCACTTTAAAATCATAACATAAAAACTGCAATGGTACTGTTTTTAAAATCATGTGTAGTAGGCCTACGTGTACAGTAAGTGTGTGTAAACATGATTTAATGAAGTAGACTTCAAAAGCTTTTGAATTTGAGCTTACAGTTTTTCATCAACCTGTCTTTTACATAAACTTACAAAATCGATACTTTAACTTAGTCCTCAGATAGAGGAGGGTTGCTGCTAGCTCTGTTAAGGTATTTCTGTCCCTCCCAAACTGCATTGAAATGTATGTTTAGCAGCCAGAATTTAAAATTTTTCAGGGGGAGAAACCCCCTGACCCCTCCTAACATAATCCATATCACCCGTCAGAAAACAATTGCAACGTCTCAGATTGTGCCCCCCCCCCAGAATTTTGGCTTGCATGTTGCCCCTGCCTCTGACCCCTGTCAAAATTGAGGGGTCGAGGGCCCATCCACCTAAACTTCGCTCACCCACCTGACAAAGTGTAACAAACTTCAAAATGTCTGGGATTCCCCTGAGGCGAAGTTGGCGAGTTTATGTCTAAGCGAAGTGGAATGCATCCTAAAACTCCCCCTTCCCGGAATGCCATAAACAGAAACTAAACCTAAGCAGATGGAGGGGGAAAACAGAAACAAAGTTCATTGGAGAAGGGGAAAGGGGAAGAGTGGAAGAGTGGAAGTGTTTATCTCAACTTTCAGACATACACTTAGCCTGACGTTGTCATACTTAGATTCTAGTCAGAATGTGAGTCTGATACTGCTCCATTGGGCTGTGATTATGGGGCGTGTTTCAACCAAACCAGAAAAGAAAAAATGCCTCTGCATTCAATTTGATAGACCTAAAACCAATCAGAGCAACGGAGTAAATTACGTATGTTGAGCGACGCATAGTTGTCAACATAACTCAACTGCATGCACGCTGGAAGAAGATAGGTGATTACAGCCCCATTGACTCCCTTTGCCAATGCATTGATGAAATAAACAATTGGATGTGCCAAAACTTTCTTCAGTTAAACAAAGACAAAACTGAAGTCATTGCGTTTAGAAACAAAGATGAAGTTCTCAAGGTGAACGCATACCTTCAGTCTAGGGGTCAAACAACTAAAAATCAAGTCAGGAATCTGGGTGTGTCTCTAGAGTCAGACCTTAGTTTCAGTAGTCATGTCAAAGCAATAACTAAATCAGCATACTATCACCTGAAAAATATTGCAAGAATTAGATGATTTGTTTCCAGTCAAGACTTAGAGAAACTTGTGCATGCTTTCATCACCAGCAGGGTGGATTATTGTAATGGACTCCTCACTGGTCTTCCCAAAAAGTCAATAAGACAGTTGCAGCTCCTACAGAACGCAGCTGCTAGGTTTCTGAGCAGAACCAGACAATATGAACATATCACACCAGTCCTCAGGTCTTTACACTGGCTGCCAGTTAAATTGATTTTAAAGTATTATTACTGGTATATAAATCACTCAATGGCCCAGGACCTCAATACATTGCAGATATGCTCAGTGAATATAAACCCAACAGATCACTCAGATCACTAGGATCACATCAGCTAGAAATACCAAGGGTTCACTCTAAGCATGGCGAGTCCGCTTTTAGCTATGCCAGCCGCAGCTGGAACCAGCTTCCAGAAGAGATCAGATGTGCTCCTACAGTATCACATTCAAATCCAGACTCAAAACACATCTGTTTAGCTGTGCATTTACTGAATGAGCACTGTGCCACTGTTCGTCCGACTGTTTGTACTGTATTTTATTTTATCTTTTAATTATTCTGATTTCATTTGATTATTTCTGTATTTTATCTTTTATTCTAAACTGTTTTAATTATTTTGATTTCTTTAGATTTTTTAATTTATTCTATGTTAAGCACTTTGAATTACCATTGTGTATGAAATGTGCTATATAAATAAACTTGCCTTGCCTTGCCTGATATTTGCCGGTGTTGTAAAAAGAATTTTCAGATACACGGAAACAACAATGACCAAAGGGTTTTCATTGCGCCCCATCTTCTTAGCGACCATCGGGGCCAGCTGATAAATTAAACGTTTGCCGAATCCAGTAGGAAGGACGGCAAAAACAAAAACAACGGATCGACAAATGTCTTGATCGCAGTTCTCTGTTCCTCTTTTAAAATTAATGCAATGTCTACATATTCTATAACAAAAGCGATGGCTGAATCTACACATCTAAATTCTCCAGCGGTAACCATTCTTTGTTGTAAACTAATTTAACCCAAGCGCTCTTTGGTGACGTGGATGATTACGTTACTGTTGATCATCTGTCCATCATCGTATAATGCCCGCACTGACAATTTGATTGGTCCGTACAGCTTTGCTTCGGGCATACTTGTTTCACAACGGATCAAGTCCACACCGAACTCCCCCCCCTCAAATGTTGTGGGCGGGGCTAAATTTGAAATCCAGGCTCACATATACTCGCAAACTTCCCAAAACACTTCCCCTCTGTGGAATCCCCATTTTGTAGTGCTTTAAACTTCACCAAGTGGACGAAGTATATTACTGTAACATATTTGTGATATATTTAAAATGATGACAATACAATAATAAACTATAACTGTGTTTACAAAAACAATCAGATTATGGTAGATACAAGTATTAAATGCGGTTAATTGTCAAAATAATGCCAATATCTCACACTAGATTTGTGTGGGGTGGAAGTAAATTAAGCACGACCTGCTGTGACATCACAATCGTATTGCATTGTGATCTATGGATCTGCCTGAAGTATACATGTTGAGTAGACTCGCTCCCTCTGTCAAAATCGAAGGGGTCAAGGGTCTGTCCATATTTCCCTCACCAAATTGACAAATTTAAACACACTTCAAAATGACAGCGGGGATTCCCCCGAGGGGAAGAATTTAGGGAAGTTTGCGACTGTATTGCTGTGTTCCAATTCAAAGGCTGCAATTTCCCCCCAGACCTATTGCTGTCTTTGTTTCCATCGCAATCTAAAGTACCGTGAAAATTATGCAACTAAAGGCCTCATTATGCTTCTGCGTCAACTCCACGGTGTAGCTACGCCGTCAGTCCTACGGCGTCATGGCCGTTTTATGGTTCTGCGTCAGGTTGAGTTGCATCGCGGTGCATCTGACCAATCACAGCCCTTGTGGTCTGCGTCGCCTCGACGCGTACTTACAATTTTTTGGAGGTGCACGTCGAGCTACGGCGGAGGGGTTTGCGGCGACGCAGAGGGTTCTGCAGGGGTACGCCGTCGATTCGACGCAGTAGTCTGGTGACGTAGGCCTGCGTTCGACTTTCCAGTTGCATTTTGTCCTCCGCATGTAAGCTTAATAAAGCTTGAACCTCATCGTTGGTCCATCGGTCATATTTTTTAAACTTCATTGCTGATTCAAATAGCAAACAACTCTTACTGCACACACCGCAACAGACTTGAAATAAAATGCTGCGTGGAGGCAACCAATTAGGATGTTCATTGTTTCATTGTTCAAGTCCCTCCCCCGAAAGTAACTGAACTTTGAAAAGGTACTAGGCTGGTTCGACTTGAACCGGCGCTGCACGGACCGATCGGTTTATGACATCAAAGTAATGCGAGAGCGATCAGAGAGCAGAAGGCTCCTTATGCTTTTCAATCGCTCTCGCGGTACTTTGAGGCCATAAACCGATCGGTCTGTGCAGCGCCGGTTCAAGTCGAACAAGCCTAGTACCTTTTCACTATACTATCTCGCGAGCAGAATCTTTCTGAGGGGGGTTTCATGTTTCCTGTTGTCATGTGATTCCTTGTTGTAGTCATGTGATCCTGGCATGTGTTCCCTTGTCTTATGTGTCATGTTGTCATTGGTTCATTGTTTCATTGTTCATAGGTGTCCCATGTCTAGTCATTAGTCCTTGTGTATTTAAGCCCACATGTTTGCCATGTGTCCATGTCAAGTATTGTTTGTGTAACCACTGTTCGTAAGTCTTCTGTTCATATCCATGAAGCAGAAGTCAGCTTCAAGACTCACACAGGAGTTCGTAGGCTGCCCCGCTTACAGTTACAAAGATCATAGCAGTTATACCTTACACCAAGGTCTAAGCTACGTCCTTGCTTTAAGTTGCAGTTTCTGATTGGCTAAGAAATAGATAAACATAGTAATTTTCCACACACATAGAGATAGACGGAAGCATATCTACATCGATTATGCAGCTGACACTTGGACCCTGAAGTTAGGCACGTTGTGACCTTCCAGTTCGCAGATTTGGGTTGCTGGGCACCAACATGTCCAGAACAACAACTCAGTCAATCTCCAAAAAAGCCAGTGGTTCCTTAACCTGTACCCAAAAAGACTAATGGCGCTTTTCCACTGCATGGTACGGTATAGCACGCTTTGGCGCTTTTCCATTGCATGGTACGGTACGGCTCGGCTCGGTACGGCTCACTTTGTGGAGCTTTTCCACTGCATGGTATGGTACGGTACGGCTCGCTTCGGCTCGCTTTAAATGGTACCACCTCTGTTGAGGTTCCAAGCGTACTGTACAGATACTATAATGTGACGTGAAAACACTGCAGATCACTGATTGGTCAGACAGAATCGTCACTACCAGCGCCATTGTATTTGCGAGACATCAAACCCGCTAGATTTAAATAGCCAGTAACAGCCAACGCTGTAGCACCTGTTTTAAAGCTACTTGCTTGAAGAAAAAAGAAAAGAAAAAAACTTTCAAAAAAGAAATGGCTGAATCGTGGTCAGTGGACGAAGTGCAGATGTTCCTCTCGTTGGTTAAAGAGGAGCGGATAAAATATAACGATCAGTCTATAATCCCACCCACTTTGAAGCGGTACTAACTGCAATGGAAAAGCAAACCGAGCTAAAGCGAACTGAGCCGTGCTGAGCCGAGTCGTACCACGCAGTGGAAAAGCGAAACAAGCCGAACCGTGGAGCAGAGAGCCAAACTGTACTGAGCCGTACCAAGCCGTACCGAGCCGTACCCTGCAGTGGAAAAGCGCCATAACACACACACACCGACACAGCTTTTCCAAGGTCGGGTTTGGCCAGGCTCTGACTATAAACAAGAGAGTATCCTCAAAACATCAAGATAATGCGTTCTTTCTCTCAAGGATAGCTACACTTTAGTCGAAATGGGCCCTTAAACTATTGGCTTCAATGACCCCAATATGTTTTAACACATTGAAGACCTTTCTCAAACACAAAACAAGTCCATTTTTCATTTCTGGAAGCCGGTCTAAATAAGCAAGCACTGTTACTGCATTCAGATATCAAATACAGACATTAAAGAATACATGAAATAACATTTTAGTAATCACACTGGTAACTTCTGTAACAAAGTGAAATCTCCAGAGAAGTCATTCAACTCATTTAATATTTAGAAGGAAAAATATTGATTAATACCTTGATTATAATCACTCATTACATATACATTGAAGCAGCAGTGGATTCCAATCCACCCCCTTCAGTGGTTGACAATTCAGTCCAACTCCTTATCAAAGATATTCCCAATCATTTACAGTAGATTGATTAATGCAGATTGTCTGCCGTTCTTACAACTCTGAGTAATAATGAAGGATAGAGCAGGATTTGTTTTGCAAACTTTAATGTTACATCAGTGATTCACGTTAGTGCTGGGCTAACGTATGCGCTGTTATTGATACAATTGATACAGACATGTGCACCGCAATAAATTACAAATATACATCGGTTTGTTGATGAACATACACTTGTTAATGCTCATGGTAAGGAATTACAGGTGCAACGTCTCAAAATGGACCTTAAACTAAAGACTTTTTAATGCTGATGGTAAGGAATTTCAGGTGCAACATCTCATAATGTACCTTAAACTAAGTAGCGCATCACTGTGAAACGTCCTGCTCAGGTCATTCTTACGATGGAGATTCAGGTTGGATTACTAGTTCTTCCAATGTTTCATCACTGGACGTATGGTAAAATTGACGCCATTAGTACTGTCATTACAGTGAGTACAATTGCTGAGCTTTAGGAAGTCTCCGGAGCAGAAGTTTAGTAATGGTAATGGGAGTTTTGTTTTTCCGACAGGCGCTGTAAGCTGTGGACCAATTGTAACAGACTGGGTCAAGGTGGCCAATCAGAGCAGAGCAGGCTCGTGGAAAGGCGGATTTAGAGAGATTGAATCTGACGAGTAGTTTGAGACTCATTGAAAAATGTGGTGATGTGCAATGTATACTATGATAAAAATTAAAGTGTTTTTTTTTTTTTACCTTTAATGCATGTAATCTGTTGTAGGAGATCTCCAAAAAACAATTGGAAACTTTAAAATAGCATAATAGGGGCACTTTAAAAATGAACCCTGAACATTATTTTCTAAGAGTGTAGCGCTATTGACGCCATTTTATAAAGGTGTTCACAATGCAAAACCTCTTACCCATGTTACAATCTTTGCAATGAACAGCCTCTTGCGGTATCACTTTAGTTATGTACCACACCTGTGACAAGAGTCAGTAAAGGCCATTATTAAGTTGGCAATGCATCGTTTAAAATCCTGTATGTCTTCATGCCTTACGAAAGCAAAAATTGTCTAGATTTTATGTGCGAAACATCTTGCAGTTGACTCCTACAGTGTTACAGAGATCTATGTGTGAGTCTGAACAATACCAGATTCAAAACCATCTCTTTGTTCATTCAAACGAATGGAGTTTCCCAGGCTTCATAAAACTACATTAAACTCTGTCCCATTTGTGCTGTGAGACTTTCTCATGGGAAACAAGTGGAGGACATAAAGAATGTTAAAATAAAGCCTTTTGAATAGAAGATGGCTTGGAATGATTTAGATAAACAGGCCTACGATAACTATCATAAGAAACAAAATCACTCACAATTTTACTTCTTAAACATGGTTGAAATATGTAAAAACTGGAAAGACCTAAAATTTACTCTGATTAATGCACTTAACTTTTAAAGGAGATACTACATCAGAAACCTTCAGAAATTGCTGACAACAAGATAAAATATACTGTACAGTACATGCATGGATCAAATGTCTAAAGTTGAATTAGAGATAATAGGAAAGTTTCAGTTCCAGGTAGGGGTTGGCAAAAGAAGTACTGATTACTGATAAAGGAAACCCTGCTCAATCACTTTCAGTAAAGCATTTAACCAAGAATACGACAGAGGCAGGTCTGTGTACTGAGTGTATTAAATGCACGTTCAAAATCATACCTAACAGCAACAGAACATTTCAGGAATTTCTCAGGTATCCGTGGAATGCTTGAAAGAATCATGTGTAAAAAGAAGTCATAATGATGACAGGCACTGGATCCAGAAGTATTTGGATCAAGAAGTGGTTTCGTGGATCATTTTGTCATTGTATTTCTTATTGATGATGATTATATACATTATTGTGTGTGTGTGTGTGTGTGTGTGTGTGTGTGTGTGCGTTTGAAAGAAGTTTCTTATGCTCAAGAAGGCTGCATTTATTTAATCAGAAATACAGTAATAACAGTAGGCTAATATTGTGAATTGTTTTCTATTTTAATACATTTAAAAACACATTTTTTTCTGTGATGAAAAAGTTGAATTTTCAGCATCATTACTCCAGTCTTCAGCGTCATATGATCCTTCAAAAATCATTCTAATGCTGGCTTGCTGCTCAAGAAACATTTATTATTATTATCAATGTTGAAAACAGTTTTCTTTCAAAAACATTAAAACAAGAGATAGAGAGAGAGACAGGAGAGAGAGAGAGAGAGAGAGAGAGAGAGAGAGAGAGAGAGAGAGAGAGAGAGAGAGAGAGAGAGAGAGAGAATTGTTAGGTTATGGAACAATAGGTATCTTGCTCAAGAAGTTTTGGTTTTCAGACTTTGTGTTGGTTTTCAGTCTTTTTGGCACATGCCCACGGTTGATGATTATGTAGGAGTATCCGGTAGATGATGCGATTAACACCTTTGGTTAATCCACCTACGAAAGACCTTTTAAAAAGTTTGAGGTAAAAGAAAGGCCCCCCTTTTCTGAAAGAAAAGTCCTGAAACATTTTCCATATGCCACCAAAGGTTTGATGTATCTTGCAATAAAACCATGTTCATATTTATATGTTTACATGTGAATATGTTGTATGGATATGTTTGTTTTACACTTTTAGAGGGTGTCGTTTTTATTATTTTGTATTATTTTGTATTATTTTGAAGAACTTTACAAAATGTGTGATTACTCTTGCATGTTTGATGAGTGTAAATGATTATAGTGGAAGGAGCTGATTTCAAGATGTGTGAAATATTTCTGTGGTTTTATTGCATGATGGAAGAGTGTGTCAAGCTGCGAGTTGGAAACAACAACTGTGTGAAGAATTTGGGAAAAGTGTACTCAGCAATCAGAAATGCATGAATGAATTGAGAAGAAAAGAATGAAATACCCTCTTAGCTGTAAATATGAATCAGCATGGTAAGATAATAAATACTACAAACATTGCCTTTCACTAAACAACGAGCCAAAGAACATGATTCAGTATACTTCACTCAGAGTCCCTTCTGAATTAAATGACTATCTGTGGGAGCCCATTATGGAAAATAATTGCCACATGAGATGGTACTGAGTAAATCATCACCTTCAAAGCAAACACTACTCCTAGATAAGCGATGTTTGGGAGTCAAATCGTTGTCTTATGACTCCTCTTTTCGTTACTGTAAATCACAAGGGTCTAAATCCCACTGAAGGTAGACTTTTCCCACAGACATCAAAGTGAGATTGCCCCTTCTCACCCTAGCGTGGCGGGACAGTGAAATACTACGGGGTTACAGCAAGCTTTCTCATCTGAAAACTGGCATGGAAACTGCAGACTTCTCCAGAAAGCTCAGTTACAAGGGAACCGTTTTGCACTTGTTGGAATGCATGAATACATACAAGTGTTTTATTGTTTTAGGAGATTTCATTGTGGAACAGTGTACAATGCGGCCTATTCTGAAGTTCTGCAGAAGTGAGATAGATAGATAGATAGATAGATAGATAGATAGATAGATAGATAGATAGATAGATAGATAGATAGATAGATAGATAGATAGATAGATAGATAGATAGATAGATAGATAGATAGATAGATAGATAGATAGATGGATAGAATTATCTTGGTCTGGATTTTTACCCCCTCTGGAAATTTCAAGACGGCAATTAAAACATTACTTATAAAAGCCTGCAGGTCACTGCACGCCATTCGAATGAAATGGTTCAAAATAAACATTCCAATCAGAATTTGGACAGATTAGATAAATAGATAACAGAACAGATTTTTGATAGTGTCATACTGCCTATTGCCTTATGTGTACTACACTCACCCCCCTAAACCTCACTCCCATCCGGGTTACTGCACAAATGTAACCCCTCAAGTCCTACTCGCCCCACTCTGCGCAAGCCTTGAACCCAGGTTGCAGACATGGGAGGCGGGCGAGCTAACAAGGACGCTAAAGACAGCCTCTTATGCGCTTCTTGAGGCCAGAATACAGCATTGGAAAAAAGTAACCAAAGAGCCAAGTCATCTCCAATGTTATCTGAGACTAAACAGAGACTCTCGTCTCAGTCAGGAATATAACACACAGACATTTCGAAGTACAGACTTAGTGACCACCAGCTGGCCATAGAAAGAGGGTGACATAAGAAGACATGGTTACCCAGAAGAGTGAATCTGTAATGAATGTAGGAGCAGTTGAGCTGTGGCATATACTCCCTCCTCCTTCATCCTTATGAGACTCACTGTACAGAAATACAGATTATTCCTGAGTTCCAGTCACTCCATGAAAATTATGAATTTAAAATGTTATTCGGTGAAGGACCTTCCTCTTTAGTAGCACATCATATTTATAAATGCTACAAACTTAGAGGTACTGAGTGAACAGATCTGCATTGTACTATTAATGTTTTTTTGTTTGTTTGTTTGTTTTTGTTTTTCTTTGTGCAATGCTTTGGCAATATGCAGCCTACCTACGTAGGTGTCAACAATTAGAAGATAAAAATGAAAGAATGAAAGAAAAAATGAAGCAATGAATGAAAAAAAAAACGAGAGGTGGCTTAACAAAGCGTCTTAACCGTTTCCTTAGGGTGTGAAGTGAACTATTAAAATAGTATTTACAAAGATAATGTGAGCTGGAAAAAAATAAATGCTGATTGGTCCACAGCAGCTGCATGATTCTGCCTTGATTCTGATTGGCTGAGAGTGAGATGGTCTCACCTTATACTGGGTTACTTGAGTTCAGTGACACACAACAAACGTGTGCGTGGCTTTGCTTTTTACGAGCCGTCCTGTTTATGGAAGGATTTTGTTCGCAGAAACACGCTTCTCTTCCTGTCACTAGAGCCTGGCGCTCATATAATAGAGTTAGATTATTGCCGAGCTGAATTTGATCTCACCAGTTCTCAGTCTGCTGGGCAGCATTTGCCTTCTCATAGTAAATTCTGCTGAACTCGGACATTCTCGTGCAGTTGCCATGGGCCGTCCTCAGACCGGACAACTGGCGAGGTCACCGTTAAAAACCCTCTGACCTGCTCATAAAACAGCAGGCTGCCACATGTGTAGCACATCTGGGCAACGCGAGGAGCCGCTGAGTCTAAAATTAAATTTCAAATCAGAGACAGCATCAGGTGTCATGCCAATTAATGTTCTGTTTGAGCAGAACCATGGCAATATATATGCATTAAGTTATGTATACATAACATCGAGCTTAAGCTGAACAAAGCCTACTGTATTTTCAGCAATTCACCCAGATTCAGGCAGGAGATGTTCTGACCGTGATTTTGGTATGTAGCCTACCCACACGTTCGCATTCATTTCAGAAAATGCAGAAAAGAATTGGACTTTCCCCATTTCTGTTAAAAAACAAGCTGTGGGTTATCACACAGGCCTAGTCATTTTTCCATTAATTTCCCCTCTCTCTGTAGTAACAGTATTATTCCAAAACAATATCAACATGTTTGATAATATTATTAATAATACATCTAACATTATTATTTTTAAATATTTTTTTGTTTATAAGTAGCCTACACAGCTCTTTCTTGAAACTCTAGTGCAGGCTGATAGGTCTTTAAAGGGTAACTAAACACTAAAAAAACTTTTTTTAGTTAATGATCTGTAAGAATGGAGCTTCATAAATGCTGTTCATTGATTCCAGTAAATTTTTTGACATTTGGGTTTAAAGTGTTCTAATTCTACAATATATGGTTTAAAAACGCCTGACTGCTGCCCCCTTCAGGTTGAACGTTGGCTACTGCAGTTGAATTTTCCTATTGGTGGTTGCGGTGGTTCGTGACCTAGTGGTTGCAGGTGATGTAGGCAGGTTCCATACAAAGAGATGCATCTCAGGTCCATATCAGGTGTCGTAGCCTTTAACTTACTTGGTAGCAATCATGTCATTATCTTGCACAGCTGTTTGGTTGCTGTTGCTTCAGTGGCCAATGAGCTTGCTGCTCAAAGATTCAAATACTCGGCATTGTTTGCTGTAGTGAGCCTGCAGCACATTTTCAGAACCCTCCCTCTTCCCCAGCTCCACATATATAGCCTAGATCTATACGGGGGTTAGTTACATTTGCATGTACGTTTGATCTATTCCCACCCGATCTCACGGCAATTCGTATGTATTTTACGAGGTGGCTAATTCGAATTCGAATTCATACGACCTCACTTGTACGAATTCGGACGATTTTTGCTAAATCATACATATTTTACGAGTTGCCCAATTCGTATGAATTCGTATGAATTACCTACCCCTGACCCCTAAACCTATACCCATCACAGGAGTTTAGACAAATCGTATGAATTCATACGAGTGAGAACGTACGAATTCGTACGAATTAGTCGCTTCATACTCAATCGTACGAATTGGTCGGGAGATTGCGTTGTCTATTCCACCAAGACCAGATACATTAACAATCTCTATTACCATACCAATCTCAGAGTTGTCATTACAGAATAACTATTATGATAGTCATTGTTTCAAATAATTTTGTATTTGATATTGATTTGATTTCATGGGTAATGGATATAATTGTTCAGACTGATATTTTATTTATTTATTAGTAATTGATGCAATTCAAGTTTTTGACATGAAGCAAAACAATGCCCCCATAAAGGTCCATTAGGGAGTAAACATTGCCCCATTCATACCAAATTTCTGACTCTTGTTTCATTATTTGCATGACCCACTTATCTTTTCACTATTTTTAATCTGATGTTCTTTTCAAGGTAAGGCATAATACCAGTAATTAGGAAACATAATTTGGTGACACATAATGGTTATTCAGTAGGCCTATCCTTGCACAGCCTCAGACCACCCACAGTCTGTTAGTCAATAGTCTGGATATCTCAAAACCTAACTGCACAGCTAGTGTCTATGGGTGAATTTGGGTCAGTGCCTTTGGTTGGTGTGCATGAGTAACCCCTTTACCATAGACTGCAAGTGATCGCAGAGTGAACTATTGCGGTAGTTGTGCGTCATCTGCTGGACAATTCATGCAACTCATTTAATATTCTCAATTTTATATTGTAACAAGTTACGGTGTCACTAGTAATACATCTTTGTTTACACAATGTGTTAAAAAAATTCTACAGTACACAACATGTATTCACCATACAGAATTATTGTTTTTATTATAAGGTTTTTATTATTATTTTATTATTATTATTATTATTTATTTATTTATTTATATTATATTTTATTAAGAAAACCTAAAATATGCAAGATGGCATTAAAATTAAAATAATTTTTACTTAACGTTATAACAGGGGCTTAGGCACAAAAATAAATAATCACTTCAATTGAATGTTTGGACATACGATGACGTCATTTCAGTGCGACAGCAGCCACTGTGGATGGCGCCATCCTCCTCACAACGTGATCTTGGTGTTTAGAGGCGACTGCAAACTGTTTTTTCAACACCCGGCATTGACATATTTGCGGAAGGTACGTCAACAAGATCTTCGGCTATATGGGATGTTTTGGGTCTCATAACTCTTCCAGCTAAAGTAATTCGTGATGTTAAATACTTCACTTTGGTCCGTTGGCCGACATGCGTTACAGTAGAGTATATTAGCTAACTTACCGAGCTACATACTGGATGTTTCTCTGCTTTTGTCCGTGTGTGGATATTTCATATCACTGGGATGAAATCATATTCTAAAAGACTGATAATAATTCGCTTCATTTAGGCATTATTTTTGCAAATGACAGTTGACAGATTTGCCAGTATGATTATAAGAATGATTTACATGTTTAACTTACATATAACCTCGTTAATCACATGTTGTTATTTTGTTATCGCAACGATGCATACACTCGAACCATTCTTTGTTTCACAGATCAGGTAATGTTTTCAGTTTAAGAGGTTCATGCATCAACAGGCCAAGAAGCTCTAAAACGATCATAATTATGCTGGTACAGAATGAATTCATAATAGAGATATATCCACATGCACGTGTACATGCATCAGTCCAGATCTGTTGTGTTATTGACATGATCTTGATGGTTCAAGGTAGATGATAACTGTGTATAATGCAATATGTTCTGGATTAGCATAAAGGTGTCTATTTCATGCTTAAATTATATTCAGTCCACGTGTAATCTGTCAGTCATTTAAATCTTGACATGGCATCAGGGATTTGACTGAAATCTATTCAGATTGTGTGGGTGTGTTTTGAGATTACACATAGAGAATGTATTGACTGTTTGTATTGTCAGACCTTTTCACTGAGAGTAATTATAGATTGATATATCAGCCACAGTTTTAATTATTTGATTTGAATTCTTTGATTATCAGCATAGGATGGTAACCATGTCCATTTGGTCATTGAACAGTATGTTAGTTGTTCCGTTTCTGTCAGTTTGAAAATCTACCAATAGTCTTTTGAGTGGTATTAAACATTTAGTTAGATTTTTTTTTGTAATGTATTATAGAATATTGTTCATAAAATGTGTTAAATAAGTACATTTAATATCAGCAATTTGTGTGAATATTATTTAGACTACCTTTCAAACATTTGGGGTCTGTGAATTTTGTTACATTCTTTTTTTTAAAGAAGTGTCTTATGTTTAGCAAGGCTACATTTATGTATAAATAAAGTACAAATACAGTAAAAACAGTATTATTGTGAAATATTTTTATGATCGAAAATAACTGTTTTATATTTCAATATATTTTAAAATGTAATCTATTACTGTGATTGCAAAGCTGAATTTTCAGCATCATTCCTCCAGTCTTTAGTGTCACATGATCCTTTAGAAATCATACTAATAATTGTGATTTGCTGCTCAAGAAATTTATTTTTCTTCTTCTTCATCATCTTCATCTTATTATTAATGTTGAAACGGTTGTCCTGCTTAATATTTTTGTGGAATCCATGATGTATGTTTTTCAGGATTTTTTGATTAATAGAAAGTCAAAAGAACAGCATTTATTTTAAATATAAATGTTTTATTATACATTTTATTATTACTGTCACTTTTGATCAATTTCATGCATTCTTTTTGATTGAAAGTATTTTTTTCAAAGCTGTAGCCTATATATTATGCATATAATATTTTTTTATAGTTAATTTTGTGTTTCATATGTTCCTTGCAAAGCATTTTATTTATTCAGAACACCGTCAATGGAGAGGCATGTTGTCCCCCAGAATGGTATTGTTATGGCGCCCTCCAGCAAGGCCAAGGGGCCTGTTTCAGAAAGGAGGTTAAATGAGTATGTTAACCCTGAAATGAGGCAAACTCTGGGTTATCCGTTTCAGAATGGGAGGTATGTCAAACCAGAGACAGCAGAGTAAGTCAAGCCCGTTTCTGAAAGAGAGGTAACTTATAGTCAGAGTCAGTTACCATAGTAACTTACTCTGTGAACCTAACCTGGTCGGGGAGCAGGTTTTCTTCGGTAAACCCAGTTTTTCTTTTAGTAAATACATTTTGATTTAATAGTCTTTAGATATTTTGACTGGAAACAAGTAAGAAAAGCATTTTTGCAGTGCAGTACATTCATTCATTGCACATTTTTCTATATAACATCGGAGAGAGCACATTAGTAAGGCCACTGTATCAGAGCGGGAAGGAAAATGTGCCTCGCTCTCACGCTCTTTCTGAGAGTTTTTGTGTTGTTTCCTGCACACATACTCATGAGATCCATCAAAGAGAAGTTTCGCAGGATTGCAGGACAGTGTAGTTTAAATGAGGCTAATCTGATAAATGACTTTCATTTGATAACATCTTGCTGTGACCTCTGAAAGTAACCTTATAATTAGATTTTCCTTTAGGATTTCCAATTTGGTTGGATGCATTGATGACATGTATATTCCCATCATCGCGCCTTCCGAAAATAAAACGGATTACTGTATGGAATGGGAGGATGCCAGATGGAAGGATAGTCTGAGATATATGCCGTAACCACCACCACAGCTGTTAAATACACACAAAATTATTCACAATTTATTTGGTCTTCTTTATTTCCTACAAATACAAAAGCAACAGTTATTCTTTTTCCTGTTGGATTTTAATATTCCTCCAATATTGTGTATCTCCTCTTCATCTATCAGTGATGGTGCAGGTCCAGCCTCTGTTGGCCCAGTACAAGTCAAATGTTAATTTTATTAGCCTAATAAAAAAATGTTACGGGTTGGATTAGAGAACATTTAATTATGTGAAAAGAGCATTATACTATGTGGAAACATCTGCGGCACATTGTAATAGACACTGAACTATATATATTTAATTTGTCAAATATTTGTAAAGTCATGTAGCCTACAGCCATTTACTTTTTATGCTTAAAGATTTAACTGATTGAATTATGAATTTATTGTTCAGTTTTAGTTGCTGCCACTTTTTTTTTTTTCCTGTGGGATACCATGAAAATGAGCATTAGGACAATAACTTACCTTTCTGTCAGTTTTCACCTGATAATATAACAGTGATTGAGAGTTATACTTGTGTATTGACTTTGGAAGTATATGGACGTCTTTTTGTCGGGTGCTGTTGCCATGGTGAATCATAATTTCAGAGCTCCATTGATCTTGGCTTTTCATACTTGTGGTGCACGCGCTTTACTCAGAGTCAACCTACTCAGAGTAGATTAAACTAAGTCAATTCAGCGGTTCTGAAACCGAAAACTTCCCATCTCAGGGTAAATCAACTTTTAACGAAGTTTAACTCAGAGTTGGTTGACCCTCCTTATTGAAACAGGCCCCTGATTTGTCTCTTGTGTTGTGGTGTGGCTTTGTTATGTTTGACATGTATAGGGTACTTCAGATCACAGCTTACATGTCATGTCTTAAAGGCTAGTGAAATATGTCACTATACCTCAAATCCATATGACATTCTGCTCAAGATTATTTGACCTTTTTTGTTGTTTTTGGAGTAAACAATCGTTTCCTGTGCTCTTCCCAGATCTGAACCTGCATGTAATAGTTTGCATTGTGTATTACCTGATCTAACAATGAGTATATTATACAGGGAAGCAGACAGATTAATAAATTGGCTGCTTGCACAGACTATTTTTCTTTCTTTTATTTGATATCAGATGTGATTGCCAGAAAGATGTAGTTGAGTCCTTACACACAAGATTGCCTGGAACGAACACATCGCAGCTGGCAACCTTCCGCATGAAACGCCTTTAAACACGTTTGCAGTGTAGTTGCACTTATCGCTCTAACAAACTATGTGATTGTACTTCAAGCATTGATGCTTACAACTATATGACTTACAAAATGCTTTTGAGTTCATAATTAAAAATGCGCAGCATCTGTGCTGTGTTTACCAGTAATTAAAAATAAAAATGGGACTCATTTCTATCACAGCATGGATGTCATTTGAGTGGCTACTTTCTGTTTGTCCATGAGAAGGGAAAGCTTTAAAGCCATCTGCTCTACTTTGGCATTATTTAGGACAGTGCATGAAAATCATTGTAGGTTTTATTGCTTTGCAACAATAGGGGGCAGAGTTGCACAGCAAAGTTTTTCCAACTTGATGTTATTTAATTTTCTTTGGCTAGAATAAAATAAAACAAGCCTGGGTTCATTATGCAGATTTCGCTATAGCAGAATGGCTCAAGGTCAAGACTTTAGGAACAGTTGACATTGTTGTAACTTACCTGAGCAGGTAAACTGCCCAGTGTTCAGAAAACTCCTCCAGGTCCTGAAAATTCTTCCTTTTTCCAGCATCTTTTGCATATTTGAAATCCTTTTTTTTATATACATTTTTTTTCATTTAATACTGCCCTTTGGAAGCAACAGAAGATACATAGACTAGCCTACATGTTTCCCGGAAGACAAATTTAGTACAATTTACATTGATCTTCAAATTCAAAAAGTTTTCACCCCCCTGGCACTTAATGCATCGTGTTTCCTTCTTGAGCATCAGTTAATGTATGAACTTTTTTAATAGTTGTGTTTGAGTCCCTGAAGGATTTTTTTTCTGAAGAACATTGGGCCGTTTAAATGTGCAGGACAAACAAGGGACTTAAGAACAACCATCACAAAACATAAAAGGGTCGTGGATCTTTCAGATAACGAGACACATTATTAAGAATCATACATACATTTTTGAACGGGACATTTTTATAAATTCAGCTATTTTTTGTCTTGTGGACCATATGTAAACATCTTTTATGTAAAATATCTTATTCAGGACCGCACTAAACAAAATCAAAAGCATTTTGTATGATCCCTCTTATTTTGTTAAAATTATTCCAATTTTTACAGATTCGGCAAGGGGTTCACAAACTTTCAATTAGTACTGTGCAGTGTATATATATATATATATATATATATATATATATATATATATATATTAATGTGTGGTTGCGAGTAAACTCTGCTATTATGTATTATTCTAAGCATTTCATAAAAGCAAAGGACCCTGGTGGGTAGCATTTTTAACTTAGATTTTTCAAGAATCCAGTCTAATAAGATGATAAATGAGCCATATCGTGTGCTCTGTTTGTGTTTGCAGCTTTACCTAATGGACATCCAGAGCGGCAGCTCGGTGGTGCTGCAGGTTTTGACCCAGGCCACCAGTCAGGACACAGCTGTGCTCAAGCCTGCAGAGGAGCAGCTTCGCCAATGGGAGACCCAGCCTGGCTTCTACTCAGTGCTGCTGGTGAGAATCTGCTCAGTTTAGGGGCACGTCGGCACGATACAACAAAATAACTTTCTGAATATAAACTGGGAAAAAAGTGTGTTGGAGTTTGATGATTTAACATCAGTCCAACATGAGTCAATTCAATTAACCAAACATTATTTTTTTGAATTAATTTCAACATCACGGAAAGAGGTCATTTTAAAGTGACTCAATAAAGTGTAGTTCCCTGACAGGATTAATTCATTCAATATCATATATTTTTGTGTTAATGACTGATTTGATTTATAAGATTGTACTAGCTAGTTAACAATAGCACATATTAGCATGCTAAGTGCTAAGCAAACGCTCCTTGAGAAAAGTAGTAATGACATGCGCTGTATTCCACAGCCGAAGCAAATGCTCCACTCTTCTCCGCAGTGAAAAACAACAATTTGTAATATAAACAATGAAATATAAATGGTGTAATATAAACGTTGCTAACAATTCCAATATAATTGAACATAAACACTGTAATGTCTCCCCCTTTTTCTCATCTTGCTCAAAAACGCATAAAACAACACTTCATTTCAACGTTATACTCTCCTCAATAAGTCCCAAGCAAATCATTCTGGGAACTACAGTTTCAGCAGAAATTATTTCCGATGGTTCACATTCACCCTAAATAATTGAATCTAGTAGATTGCACATTTTAGAGAATTATATCAATCGAAAGCAAAGAAATCAAGTTTAGAAGAGAGACGCAATTTTGTTTCGTAGATCGCAAATAATAAGATTGAGTAGATGCAATATGTTTTCCTATTTTTTTAAATAAGCAATTCAATGTTTTATGAGGCTTTTTCCTTCTTATTTCTGTGATGCATTTGAACTGGGGCTGGTGGTATGCCCAAAATCTAATTTCTTGGTCATTCTAAATCAAGCAAAGCTTCTTTGCACATTAATTAAAACTGATGTGCTGCTACAGATCTATGTATATTGACTGTTTGACATTGATTTCAAATGTGGCTTATCCAGTCAGATTTATAATGATTTACTTTGAATCTTTTATCAAATTCCAGTGTTGCATGATGTGAAGATGATTTTGTATTGATGCCAGACATGTCATTTGTTTGTTTTGAATAACCTTACCTGTTGGTTTGTCCCAAATTCCAAATAATAAATAAATAAATCATTTTTAAAGTCAATAAATTGTTTATGATATTGGTCATATCGCCCACCCCTAGAGCTAGACTCCACCTTCTGTTTTAACCTGCCTCACGTTTTCACTAAGGGTAGAATAATGTGGCCATTCCTATTGTGCAGTAACTTTTTGAATATATGTGTGCGTGTAAATATATTAGTACTGTCACGATTCCTCGATTAAATGAGAGTACTTGATTTTAAAAAGTCCTAGATTGCAATTTACCTGTGTTGAGTAACCGGCAAAATACCAGAAGTGGCGCATTTCACAGATAAGAATCCATGAACCGCATTATCAAACTGTTGTCTAAGGCTGCACGATGTATTAAAACCATTTAAAAAGCATTCTATAGCATAAAGCTATTCTGAATTCACAAAGGCTCCGATTCAATTAAATAAATATATGCCCTGCGGGTTTTAAAATATATGCGCTTTATTTACATGTGTGTAGGTTACGTGCATCTCAGAGCAGCTCCATTCACGTAAATGCTGTTCCACATGAACTGTTATTATTTACATGCGTGGAGCGTCTCAAACTCAATCTCTGCATATGCTGTGAGTTTAGGTTTCTCGCTCATCTGTGAACGCAATGTGTGCCATTTCATTTACACCAATTTGTAAGGTAAATCATTTATAAACCTACACCAACCGAGGAGAATACATTAATATGTTTCTTAATATGCAAACTGTTCATTGCATTTTTAAAATAAAAGCTTAAACCCTTGCTCTGAGTTTGCATGTTTTGATGTCCATATATTCTTGTTCAAGAAATTACATCGTTTAAGATTTCATCGATTAAGTGAACATTTAAACTAAATGTTGATTGGCTAATATTAAATGAGGATTTAATCTGCTGTAAAGTGTAACACCAGGCTGCTGGCGCCCTCTGCAGGCATTTTTTATAGTACAATGTACACAAGTTGATTGTTTATATTATGTTTTTATTACCACAAAAAAAATCTGATTAATCTCAAAATACAGATTACTCAATTACCAAAATTATCGTTAGTGACAGCCCTAATATATATGTTGTCTCAGGTACTTAAACTTGCCTGACAGTATTAACTATTGCCTAACTTAACATTAACATCAGTTATTTTTGTTTTTTAAAGCGTCTTTTAAAATTTTTGTTCTGCAGATTTCAGTGATTTAATCACACAGGTTGGGAAAAAAGGGATGCAAACTAAAGAATACCACAGAACATCACATCATTTGTAAAATATATGAATAATACTTACTGATGTTTGTTGTTTTCCTGCCAAAATATGTCATTAGTGTACTAGATGTTGCCAATTAAAAGGATATTTAAAAAATTTAATTATACTAAAATATTAAAAACTATTTAAAAAGAAATGATTACAGTAAAGAAGAAATTAAAAAAAACATGGAATATCTCTTAGTAAATTATTTTATTATTAAAAGTAAAAAATTACTTTTTTTCTTTGATATGAAAAAAAAACTACCAAACTACCTTAAATATAAATTAAAGTTTAATATTGTATCCTATATGATAAGAGACGAAAATAAATTGCGTTGTAGAAAGGTTTTTTTTTTGTTTGTCTTTTTGTGTGAAGTCTTGGCCGTTGGGCCGTGACATTGAGGAAGATTTTGTTGGAGGCTGTTCTGTGCTCTGAGTCTGCACTGAGGGGTGATGGTGATCTACCTGATCTATGGGCCGACGTCCACACCAGATGGCCATTAGCTGCTATGACTCATTTTGCATTTCATGCCATGCCACTGTTTTATTTATGAGCACTTTTAAGAAATTTAGCTTTTTAAAGCAATCAAGTATGCAACAGTTCTTAAGGGATGTCATGGGCTGCCAGTGATGACAAACCAAACAACGGTGTTCTAAGTGGTCCAGGAGGGCATTGATTCTGCATAATGATCCCAAATAATTTTCATAATAATATGCAGTTATTGCAATTTATTTTTTTTGTACTGTTACGTGGGCTATTTTATTTAAAATGTGCTATTAATATTTACACTTCATACTGGTTGTAGATGAATTAGTGATGACCTTTGAGCTGCACAGAGGTTAAAGGCTTCCGAATGCAAGGGGTTTAATTCTGTTACATGTCATGGCCTATCTTCTTACAAACAGCCTGAGTTGTTGTTCTTATCTTTAGAGGTGAACACGTCCAGTTTTATGTAAATATGGCCACATTTCAGATGCTGAACAAAGGCAGATTTAAACCATTTTGTTGTGTGGCTGGAGCAGCAGAAGGGTGATTCAGGACTAAGGTCTATACCAGTAAATACAATTTCACCATTCTTGATATGATAATCACCATTCACGTTTCTTGTTTAAAGTTACCATGAAATCAAAATTAGCTACGGTTTCCATCCACCTATTTTTATGTACATTTTGGGGTATTGTGTAAAAAAAATACAATACAATAACTTGCATGTAATCTTCACTGTATAAATGAAATAAAGATTAATCATTATTAAAGTTACAAAAGCTATTCAGTCAAGAGCTGTAATTTCCATGTCTTTTGTTGTTTGATTAACATTAAAAATGCAGACAGCAGGAATATTAGGCAGCTGTCACTTTAAGTGCACACATAATGCACTGATCCAGTACACTGATAGTGATACACGTTTTGAATTTCTAGGCTGTTTACGTTAATTCAAGATATAACCTACTATGTTTGCTAGGATACTCCCCAAGACGGGCATGTTGACAATTTTTGTGTGAATTTTATCCTTTCAAGCGCAAGACTTGAAAGAGAACTCAATATTTGCTCACTGTCTGACACGCGGATGAGTGCACAAACAAATCTTCCTAAAGCGCACACCAGAGTTCTCTTTCACATCTTCTTGCGCTTGAATGTTTAAATTGGCAAGGCTTAAATGAGTTTACTTTAAACACAGAAAGCAATTACTGTACTGTTTAGAAAGTGTACTGTTTAGGTCTCATACGGCACTCGCATCGAACTAAGTTTAGAGGAAGCCAGAATTCATATCAATCGACAGAAACATACATTACCCTAATTTTTTTTACACAAACCATATTATAGATGCAAATGCATTGTCAGATTTTTACCCAACTGCGGTGCAAGTGCATGCTGATCCATGGGTGGAGAATGGTACGATTCGTGTTTTATTTCACCGAGAACCTTTACACCCCTAGTTATTGTGATATCAATGCTAAGCTAGTTGGCTAAGCTGATAGTTTGCTAATTGAAAACACAACGAAAGAGAAATGTTTAATGTGAACGGTAACGTTCACTAATTTTATGTGATAAATAATGTAAAAGACATGGGCATATTTTTTTGATTAAGAATAAATGTGTTGTAAAGTGATTTTCTATAATTTCTAATCATAAACTGAATAAAGTATGAATAAAACGGTACCCTTAAAAACTATCCAAATGGAAAAAGGATCTTGCACAACATGATATTGTTACTTACACTTACTTTTTTCTGCTATGTCCAAAAATATATGGTGAAATATATCGTGTGGAATTAGGTTAACCAGAATAAAAGAGATTTTATTTTTCTCGGATTACGATTTAAAATTTCCAGTGCTCCTTTGACCCATTGGTGGTGCTAGAGGGTTTGAAAGACCAACTCTAAAATTGTAATAATTCATCCTGCATTGATCATTAGGCCGTCTTCATTCTAAATTGAGCGGGCAGTTATGAATTTGTGGGTGCAAACTGAGAGTAAAGATTGCAAAATAGTAAGCAATGTTTATCAGACTTTAAAAAAAACCCCCAAAAATCTTGTAGATGGCCTAAGGGCAGCTTCATACTTTTGACGTCCCTATTCAGGTCCAAAAAAAAAAAAATTTCTTCAGGATTTGCAGAAATCTGCACTTGTGCCATGTATGACTCAATCGTCGCTCTCTCTTTCAGAGAATGAGGTGTCTGGGGACCCTTAGGCGCAGCCAGTACAACCACTCTCGTCCCCTGAGGGGGGCTCAGTATTACCCCTTTTGTCATACACCGCTGGCTATGGTTGTGTAGATGTCCTCTCAAATCCTTTAAGCCCTCACACTTGGCACAGACTTCTTCGTTAGTGAGGTTTAGCATGAAATAGGATTGCAAAGGAACGGAACCCAATCCTACGTATCGTATCAGCGGAGTTTTTCCTTCAACGATTTCTGCAGGCGTCAACTTCGACTGCAGTGCTATAAGAATGTCTGTCACGTCCCATCAGCCTCTCTTATCTGTTTGTATTTGAGCCAACCTGCTGTCACCCGGTCTGTCACCCAAAGAAGTCAGCCTCATTTGTATGGATTCGTGTTTAGCTTATTTGTCCTCCCAAATGGTGCTTTCAGTGACCTTGAGGTGAATTACTCAGAGGCGGCGAGTCAAATTTTCAGAGTCATGTTTATTTGTCAGCTGTCTATTGATATGATATTCACCTGTCACATTTTGAAAGCAATAAGCATTCTTTTGCGTCACAGTGTGATATAATCCGGCACTTGTTTTTTTTTTATGCAACAGACTTCTTCCTAACGGTTATCCTCTGTGAATTATTGCTCTGTGCTCATCGTTTTATGGACTTTAATCTGGCAGAGTGGAATGAGCCCCGGTCTCTGAGCAGTCGAGCGTTGAGACTTTGGGTTATGGTGGCCCTGCGTCAGAGCCTGGCGGAGCTGCTCCCTCTTGAACGCAGCAGCTACTACATATTTATCAATGAGAATTAGCTCTCCGTGGCCTGCTTCTCGCTCCCCGCGGCTCTTATTCCGGACATGGCATGCTGGATTAAATCCCGAAACTCACTCCACAGTGGAATAGCCTTTAATTATTCAGTGTTGGACTTTAGCCTCACTAACCTAACTTGCCTCACCTCACCTCAGGAAATGCATGAATGCACAGTTTTTTCACATTGTCGTGTTTTTTTTTTTTTTTTTAAAGGTAAAGTGTGTATTTTATGCATCACTAGAGGCACCAAATGAAAGTGCAACAAATTATGACTTTGACATTGACATATAATCATATGTTCACATATAATCATATATATTGATATATTGTGCATTGGTTTCTCATGGTAATCTGTTGATAATTTAATAATTTGTACTTGCACTGCCAACATATTAGCACCAATTTAGTTTTATATTTACTAGAAATATTTATATTGTTTCTTTGCCAAATTGTTTATTACATGTATGTGTGTGTGTTTTGGGGCCAGTTTTTTTTGTTTTTTTTTGAAAGAAATTAACACTTTTAATCAGCAAGGATGCATTTACTTGATGAAAGATGATTTGATTTCAAATGAATGCAGCCTTGGTGTGTGCATAAATGACTTGCCCCAAATTTTAGAATGATTTTGGCCTGATTTCATAAAGCAAGTTACAGAATAAAGCATGACAATTCAAACTTCACTTCACCCCAAAGTTTTTTTTAAAATTGTTTTTGGGTTTATAGGTCTAATATCTCTTTCTCTTTGATTTTGCTCAGAACATCTTCAATAATCACTTGCTGGACGTCAATGTGAGATGGCTAGCTGTCCTTTATTTCAAGAACGGTATTGATCGCTACTGGAGAAGAGTCGCACCCCAGTAAGTACATCTGATTCTTCATCACCATTTCTAGACTTTTCTATCAAGGCTGTTACTTTAACTGAGAGTTGAGCTTGATGTTATTTTCAGAGATGTCTTCATCGGCCACATAAAACTAGGGCTGCACGATTTGGGGAAAATGTCATATTGCGATTATTGAGGTCAGATATGCGATTGCGATATAATAAACAAATGGTTTCATGAGTCAACTTGCTTGGTTTTCAAGGAAAATGCACACACAGATTAGAGATAATGGTGAAATGTGTATTTCTCAACTCAAAACTAGCAACAACAACTAAATGCACAGTGTTTTCAATTTTACAAAATTAAATGATGACAGCTTTGTATTACTGCAAACTTGTTATTGTCTCAATTGTACACTAGTATAAAATAAATAGAACAATAAATAAGAATATTTGTATGCTCATGAGAATAAGATATTTAGGACATTCTGTCTAGACAAGTAGGGACATTTAAGCAGGATGTAACATATGCTTTGTCTAAACTCAGTCTGTGGATCATTTTTGGTGTTGTGATTGTCAGAAGATTTGGTAACTAAACAGAATTTTGTTAAGTTTAGTGACAACATGTTACAATGTTTACATGGTACAATGACTTGTTGGCTACAGTTTTTTATTATAGCTTGACAGAAATTTAACTATTTCAATTAAAATCTTGTGATTTGATTCCTATCTTAATTCAATATTGTTTCATTTGGATAAATATTAGGTAGCCTAATAGTAGATGCATGTTAATTTTTCTCAAGGAAAAAAATATCTTGCCTAATCATGTAAACATCCAGAGAGCACTGTTAGCTGGTATTATTATTAAAGGTCAAAAATAACAGCTCAAATATACAACTAAACAACTAAATATAATGTGTTTGTTTTACTAGACTATAATAACAACATTACAATATTTTAATAAGTAAAAATATACAACCCCCAAATCAGAAAAAGTTGGGACATTTTGTAAAATGCAATAAAATCAAGAATCTGTGATTTGTTCATTCTATTTTAGCCTTTTATTAACTGACAAAAGTACAAAGAAACGTTTTCCAATGTTTTCACTGACCAACATAATTGTATTTTGTAAATATGAACAAATTTTGATTTTGATGGCTGCATCACACCCCAAAAAAGTTTGGACAGAGACCAAATAAAAGTGATAAGATTATCCAAATTAGATTATCCAACTATTTTGAAACAGTCCACAATGAGCAGGTGAATTGGTAATAGTTGAGGGTATCGTGTTTGGGTGTAAAAGTGCTTCTCAGTCTTTTTAAGCAAAGATGGGTCATGGCTCATCACTTTGTGCCAAATATCATGAAAGAATTGTCAAACAATTAAAAAAATCACATTTCCCAATGCAAGATTGCAAAGAATTTATGCCTTTCATCATCTTCCATACATAATATTGTTACAAGATTCAGGAATTCCAGAGAAATCTCAGTCTGTGTTGGGCAAGGCAGTAGACCTCTGTTGAATGTGCGTGACCTTTGAGCCCTCAGATGGCGTTGCACAAGATATCATCATGCTAATCCGTTAAATACAGACACATGTGCTCAGGAGTAATTTGGAAAATCATTTTCACTGAACACAGTCTGACGCTGCATCAAGAAATGCCACTTGAATCTCTGTTACGCAAGGAGAAAGCTTGACATCAGTTCTATGTGGAGATGCCGGCGAGTTCTCTGGGCCTGAGCTCATCTCAGATGGTCTAGAAGACAGTGGTAATGTGTGCTGTGGTCAGATGAGTCCATTTTTCAGCTTGTTTTTGGAAAAAAATGGACATCGAGTTCTCAGTCCCGAAGACGAAAGGGACCAATCAGACTTTCACCAGCGACAGGTGCAAAAGCAAACATCTGTCCTGGTATTGAGGTGCATCTTTGCAAACGGTATGGGTAACTTGCATTATTGTGAAGGTACCATTGACATGGAGGCATATATTTGGATTGTACAGAGACAAAAACTGCCATCAAGATGAAGTGAGTGGTTTCAAGACACTCTCAACCATAGAAGGGATGTGCCTGCCTTTTTACTGCAGTCCAAATATATCTCTTATGGAAAATGTATGACCCATCATGAAAAGGAGAATCAGGCAACGATGACCACAGACTGTTGAGCGGCTGCTGTCTTGTATCAGACAAGATTGGGCAAATATTCCACTTGCAAAACTCCAACAATTAGTATCCTCAACTCCTAAATGATTAAAAAGTGTAATTAAAAGGAAAGGTGATGTGACACAGTGGTAAACATGTCTCTGTCCCAACTTTTTTGGGGTGTGTTGCAGCCATCAAAATCAAAATTTGTTCATATTTACAAAATACAATTATGTTGGTCAGTGAAAACATTGGAAAACATTTCTTTGTACTTTTGTCAGTTAATAAAAGGTTAAATAGAATGAACAAATCACAGATTCTTGATTTTATTGCATTTTACAAAATGTCTCAACTTTTTCTGATTTGGGGTTGTATAAATATTTAATATAGTGCACATATTTAGCAAAATACTCCACTCTATATAGTTTGTCTAGCCAACTAACGTGCTATCAAATGGCTTTCCTGAGGTAAATGTAACGTTATGTGACATATTGTTCTCCAGCTGTTTTATTGACCTCTTTTAAAAAACCATTAGCATTAAATTAGCATTAAAAAAAAAACACTGATTGATCGACATTATGTATGATGCCTAAACATTTCGGTAAGTTGTACTGTATCTTTCAACACATCTATTGTTCATTCGTGTTTATTTACTATTAACTAGTAGTAAAGAGTAGGCTAAGATATGTTGGGTTCACGACCACGATCTGTCCCGTCACATTTACAAGCACCAACGCTATTGTTTGAATTTCGTTATAAAATTGACAGAATCTGAGAGCATTAGAGAATTAGTTTCATATTAAAAGTAACCTGCTCTGTCTAGTCTGTCGGTGTCAGGGTCCTCTTTGCTTCGCGATTTTTCTCTGCGTAAGAAAATGGATGTGTGGCATGAGAGCGTGTGAAAAGTGTCAATTGCGTCAGTCTCATGCTGAATGAGTGAGAGTTAGCAGCCCTAAACTGAAACTGACTGGTCTTCTTTTTATTAGCGGTGTAGAGAATGGGTTGTCATGTTCACACATGCATTTATTTATTAACTAATTTAGTGATAGCTAGAACTGCACTGATTAAAATCCAGGTTCCATTCAAAATGTGGTAGTGGTGATTAAGCCTTGATACTAGTCATATTTATTTTGCAGAACAGCATTTTTGTCCTGATGTCGTAGGTTTTGGTTCTTATTTGAAATTTTGGTCTTAATTTATTCTGGAGCAATATTTTCATCAGTGATTTATCAGCTTTTACATTCTTAAATCTGCATTTAAAAAAAAATTATCCAAGGGTTTTTACCTTTATAAAGGCCAATTTTTTAAATCTTATTAAATGTATGCTATTGTTAAATTCTTACATTTGATTAAATTTGATAAATTCAATTATAATAACAAGACACTAGGGTCGTTACCAATCGAATGAAATAATTTACACTGCAAAATTATAACTGCAATGAATAATGTTATGAAATGAATGTTATGAACATTTTTGAATATACAAATAAGAAATGTTGGGAAAAAATGCAATAGGTGCCAATAGGTGGCGGCAAGTCACTTAATGAGAGTCATTGAATCATTCATCCAACTTATTCAAAATGCTGAATCATTCAGTAACAAAACACAGCTGAGTGTTGCTTTAAGAGTGTGCAATATTTCTGCTGTGATCTTTGTTTGGAACTATTTTCATTGGTGAAATAGAACAAGAACAGTCAATATTGTGTCTAAAATATAAGTACTTGTTTTTGAACTATAAAATCCATGTAACATCTGCAATCATTATGATTCTATTCGGAAAAACAGCTCCCTAGGTTATGTTGTTGTAAAAAAAAAAATTTCTCGAATTTTTTACCTTAGTATTTTTCTTCTGTGAGTTTCTTTATGTGTGTTGTTACGCTCATTTGTTTTGATTTCTCCACAAGATCCTCTCTCTAAGTGGACAAGCATTAATGTCGAGCCCTGATTTCAATAATAGTAACGTCATCAGGTCCATAGACAACTATAAACAAACAAATAAAAAACAATAAAGAATTTTGCAATATTGAATTAATTGTGCAGGGCTTTCACTGAGGTTGAGTTACCACCTGAGGAGCATAAATCCTTTTTGTGTGTGTTTGTATGAGTGAGTGAGTGAAGAACAACGTTCAGGGCTTACATCGACTGTGTTGACGTGAATACTCACCAAGACGGACATTTTTACACATTTCTGTGAGCATTTGACCATTTAGGCGCCCAACCAAAGACAAAAAAAAAGTCTATTATGCTTGTCCTATTCCTCTTGGTGCACGTGCACAGAAAACATCCTGTCAGTAGGGGATTCAGTTCTCTTTCGTGGCTTTTTGGGCTTTTAATATTTATTTTTAATACCAAGCCCATCATGCTCTTTACTTTACACTTATAGGTCTCTGCGGCAAAAGCGAAAGTACCCTGTGAAATGTTTGGAAATGTCTTTTGGTACAGCAGAGCACTCGTTTTAATAAAAGGATATGATTCAGTTTTTCAGTTAAAATTTTCCCTGCTGTTCTAACAATCTTTCTTTTCGCGGTTACCACAAACAAGCTGCTTGAATCTCTGCTTGAGAGTGCAGGAGCTCTAATACCATAGATATGTAAGTGTTTTTTCGCCGATTGCTGTTGTGACATTTGCGAACAGCACTGAACACAATTTGGCCGGTACAACTTGTAATATACCGTATATTATTATTCTAAACTTTTCATTAACTTTGGTATGCTGTACATCAAAGAAACTTTAATCGACTGCTTTTTCTGCAGAAAGCTGATCTCTAGGAGGGATGTACTCGAGTACTCCAATATGACAGTGACGATCGTTCATGAAAACGATGATCGCCATAACTAAACAAATATATAATTTTTTTCTGATTGGTTATTGCGACATTTTGGGTGGTTCCAAATTGGTTGATGTCTGATTGGTTGCTTGTTGCCAATAAGGTCGTTTTCTGTTGAGCATTCAACTGGAGAGCAGAGTCATCTAAAAGTAGAAATAGCTAAGGGTCTTGAGGTATATCCAGATGCAAAATATCCGAAAGAACAGTACTTACAAAAGTCCAAAAAGGAACCACTGTTGGGCATTCCCAAAACGTGTAAATAAGAATCGACTGTAGATGTGTTGCATAGATGACAACATGGATCAGATCTAACCTTCATCTTATGCAATACACTAGGAGTGATTTAAGCCCTATTTATACATTTATAATGAATCATCTGGTGAGCCAGGTTCTTAGAAGCAGTGAAACATCTAGCCCATACCACATCCCATTCAGGCTTGGCTAAACGATCCCTTTCCCAGGAGTGGACAGCTGGAATATACGTATATTGTAATAAATGAGAGAGACTAAGCCACTAGAGGGTGTATTAGGGTCCAGCCACTCCCACAATGGATGTGGTAGTATGCTAGTGGTCTAAGGAACGCCATAGGCTTTCAGGGCTGACTTCAGTCTTAAATATAAGAAAAAAGAAAATCCAGGTAAAGAAAACTCTGAGCTTAATTCCTGAAATGATTTGATGCCTTTTTACATAAAATGTCATTCAAGGTATGCATACCGGAATCAGACCAGGCTCTAAAGACAAAAGGTTTGTTACCAGAACGCAGACACGTATTGTGCCACAATGGAGTTATTTTGGTGTATAAGAAGGGGCCTCCCATATTTCTCTCAACCCATTTCCATACCTCAAGGGAGTAGTCAACGATTGGTCCATAATTTTTCTTAGAGCATTTAGAAACACCTGAAAAGGGTAGATCTTGTAGTCGAACCGGATGGGTAATATTCACTTCTAAATCTTGCCATGGAACCCGAGAATCAGGATTAACCCAGGTTTGGATTGCTCTAGTTTGGAAGGCTAGTGTTATATATCTTAAAATCAGGGAATGAAAGACCTCCATCAGGTTTCTTACACTGCATCGTCTTAAGTCGGATTCTGGGTTTTTTCTTGGTCCAGATAAATCTAGAAATAACTGTGTTGAGTTCTTTGAAAAAATATTCGGGTGGCGCAAGTGGTAACATGGAGAACAGAAAGTATAACCCTTGGAAGTATATTGATTTTAATAGTAGAAATTCTTCCATGAAGGGCTAAACAAAAGGGGGACCACCTATCTAAATCTTCCTTGATCTTATTCAGGAGCGTTTGATAATTAGATTTTGGGATAAGATACATTTTGGAGGGGATGTAGTGATGCCCAAATATGTAAACCGTTTAACTATGGGGATCAAGGGAGTTAAGCTACTGGATTCCTGTCTTGCTGCATCATTAAGGGATATTAATGCTGATTTACTCCAATTTATTTTGTAACCCGAGAGAGTACCAAATATACTAAAAAGATTTAGACATTCAGGAACAGACTCAGAAATATTGGAAACATAGAGTAAAATATCGTCCGCATAAAGAGAAATTTTGTGTGAGGTATTTACACAGATAATGGGTTGTATAGTTGATGACTGATGCACTGCTTGAGCCAAAGGCTCCACTGATAAGGTAAAAAGCAATGGCGATAATGGACAGCCTTTACGAGTACCCCAACTAAGAGCAAAGGATAGAGACATTAGGGAGCCAGTAAGAACACGAGCTGAGCAGCTATTGTAGAGTGTTTTATCCATTTTAATAAACCCTTGACCGACCCCTACATGTTCAAGGACCGCCCAGAGAAAGCTCCATTCAATTCTATCAAACGCTTTCTCCGCGTCCAATGAAATGACTGTGGAAGAGGCCGGATAAGAATTGGTTCTATGAATGATGTGTAATAGTCGCCTGATATTATCAGACGCCAGTCGACCTTTGAGAAAACCGGACTGATCGAAGTGAACGATCCTGTCTATGCATTTATTCAGTCTAACAGCAGAGTTTTGGTGAAAAGTTTAGCATCAGTGGTGATTAAACTAATAGGTCGGTAACTAGTACATTCTAAAGGATCTTTGCCCTTTTTAAGTAAAAGGGTTATCAGAGCTGTGTTTTGATCCCTATGTAGGATTCCATTTTCGATTGCAAAATTAAACGACTTCATAAACGGTGATACTATATCCCAAATGGCAGAGATTAATTCAGGGGGAATTCCGTCAATACCTGGAGATTTTTTCTTTGGCATAGAGTCCAGGGCCAGTTTCAATTCTTCAAATGACATGGGACAGTTTAATATCTCCTGATGATGTTCGTCAATTTTAGGAAGATGAAACTGTTGAAGAAAAGATGTACATTGCTGATAACTTGAAGAATTCGAAGTGTATAGTTGTTCATAATAGGTTTTAAAGGTCTGATTTATATCTTCAGGTTGGGTGAATAAAGTGTCTTCATTCTTTATAGCATGTATGTTTACCTGAATTTGTCTCTTCAACTCATTTATGCGACTATTTCTAGATTTCTGACGAAAAGAAGAGAAAGAAATGCATTTCCCTCTAATAAAGCATTTTGTTACCTCCCAGAAGTATTGTGGATTATTTGAAGAACCACTGTTCAAATTAATAAACTACTAAGGAGGTACGCAGTTGCAATATACATTTTTGGTCGTGGAGTAAGGATGTGTTAAATCTCCAACGTTTACGTCCAGAGGGAGCAGAAAATGGGAGAAGACATAAAGTTACCGGGGAATGGTCTGAAAGAAGAAGGGGTAATATATCAGCGTTTTCAATAAATGGAATATAAGCAGGTGATACAAGCAGATAATCAATGCGCGAGTATGATTTGTGGCGAGCTGAAAAGAATCAAAGTCTTTAGCGCTATCATTCCTTAATCGCCATATAACTAGGGCTGGGTACCGAGTTCGGTACTTTTTAGGTACCGACCGAATTGCCTCGATACTACCGAGTATCGAAACATGTCTTGTTTTTCGGTACCAAGTTTCGGTACCTAAGTGGTTAATCTCGTCAACTTCAGTGAAACATTAAACATGCAGCATGATTGGCTGTGGCGGAAAACACTAGTTTACGCGGCTGTCCAGAGACGTGGCTCGTCGCACGTGAGGCTGTAGTGTGTGTGTGTGTGTGTGTGTGTAAGCGTCCAAATCAGATAGATAGAAAATATGTGGAAATGATCAAAAGTGTACCTATTTACCCGACTCGATGCCATAAGCACACGATGCAATATTTTTGACAAGATAATTGCTGCCAAGACCGGTAACACGGTAAATCTGATAAGGCACTTAAAAGCGCACAGAATACACTCGAGAGTGGAAAGTTTATCAGCCTTCGACTACAAGAACTGGAGCGCGTCACATATAAACCAAAACTCAGCGTATAGGATACTTGCCTCACAGACATGAGAAATAGTTCTATATATCTTCAAAATATGTCTACTTTTAAACGAAACAATTAGAAATAAATAGTTTGATTACCTAATCCATATAGGCGCGGGTGCGTTCACTACTGCAGGGATGACGAGTCAGCATCGCAAATTCGCAATAATCATCTTTGCAGCCAACACGTTTAGTAAACACTTGTTCATTAATAAACAATTAAAATATCTCCTTGCTATCGTTTCCCGACACATCCATAATCATTAGGCTACTTTTGCCAGTGCTTTGCGCAAGCTTCATGTGTGCAGAGTGCGAGGCATATATCCCGCACCCCAGTAGCCTATATTTAATTCAATTCACATTTTTTTGTATAGCATTTTTCACAAAACATATCGTTTCAAATGAGCTTTACAGAAAATGCATGTGTCTAAATTACAATTTAGAGTGATCTGTTATCAGGGGTGACTGTGTGTAATGCATTTCAATTAATTTTCATTCAGTTTCATTGTTAAACAATGCATTAAGTTAAGGCAGAAACAATGAGCTCATTGAAGTAAAGAATACATGTTGTTAAATGATTAGGAAACATAGAAAACTTTAGCATTGGTGCTTTTTTACAGACTCAAAATATGAGTGTAAAAAAGTCAACAAACTGAAAAAATAAAAAAAATTTTTTAAGGTAATGTTATGTTGATAAAATTGGTATCGAAAAAAGTATCGTTCAGGAACCGGTATCGAAGTCAAGGTATCGGTATCAGTATCGAAAATTTTGTTACGATACCCAGCCCTACATATAACGCACACATTGACCCGTTTTATAAAATCATTGAACAGCTTTGAAGAGGTTAAATCAGAGTGAGATATTTGAGACCTATCAAGTAGGGGATTATGCACAGCATTGAAGTCACCGCCTATCACAAGATAGTAGTCACTAAAACACTAAAAGTCACGAACAAGCTGTTGCTATAATGCACTATCATGTTAATTAGGGGCATAAACTGAAACAAAAGCGCATTTAATATTGGACCATGTACCGAGTATACAGGTAATGCGACCGTCTGCATCACTCTTTGAACAATGTATGCAAAAGTGAAGGCGTCGAGCTACTAATATCAGAACCCCCTTAGTTTTCTTAGCAGATGAAGAAAAAGAAACTAATTTATAGTGCCTATTCTTAAAACGATGTACGTCACAGGCTTTCAGATGAAGCTCCTGTATTAATACAACAGATGCTTGCTTAGTTCTTAAAGGATTAGTTCACCTCAAAATGAAAATTTTCTAATAATTTACTCACCCCAATGCCATCCAAGATATCCATGTCTTTCTTTCCTCAGTGGAAGAGATATTAAGTTTTTTGAGGAAAACATTTCTGGATTTTTCTTCGGATAATGGACTTCAATGACGACCAACGTTTCAACGGACTGTGCACGATCGCAGCTGAGGAAGAGGGTCTTCTCTAGCGAAACGATAGGTCATTTTCAAAAAAACAACAACATTTTTTTTTTAACTACAATTGTTCGGATTGAGCTGATCTGCAACACGCTGGGAACTATGTCATCACGTTGAAAGGTCAGGCTCGATGTAGTTCCTGTAGTAGTATATCGATATATATATATATATATATATTTTTTTTTTAAATGACCTATTGTTTCGCTAGATAAGACCCTCTTTTTTCATTTTCAAATTTTCATTTTGAGGTGAACTAATCCTTTAAATAATCCAAGCATTTAGTTCTCTTAATGGCGCCATTTAAACCATTAACATTCCAAGATACCACATTAAGAGCCATAAATTAGTCATACTTTCTTATTTTGATAGACATATTTGCATGTCATATTTTTATTTGTCAATTCTAATTTTCGTTACAGCGTTTTATAAAAAAAAACGAACACGCCCGACCCACTTGTTTTTGAGATCAATCAGTGCTCGAAATTAAAAATTTACAAAAATGCCCATCCCTACTCTCTAGTGATGTCTAATTTTTTATCGATCATTTGTTGGTAAAGGGTATGAGACCTGGCGAGCCACATGATTTCTGTCAAAGAGCCAGGTGTGGCTCGCAACCAACTGCTGTTCTAGCCTATGACTTGATCTGTTGGCAGAGGACTGCATTCAATTTTTCCGATTGGCTAACATCCACGGGCAATGTTCGGATTCTTTTTCGGTGTGTGTTTACAGAGCCTGGGGTGATGTGCTGTAGAAAGAGTTGTTTCTTAGGAACAATTTCAGCGATTTCTGTCAGATAGTAGGAACGTTGTGTATGTTCACTGCTTGCAGCATTTGTAAAAGTTAAATTTGTATGGTATTATTAATCTCTTATGAATTAAGTAGGGCTCGTTATTGCCAACTACCTCACGATATTATAGACCTCATGATACAAAAATATTATTGTAAGTATTACACACAAATGCATAACGACCGATGCATTGCCATTCAAATTGGATCATAATTGAAACATGAGAGAGTGTAAATGTGAGAGAACTGTTTCAGTCTCATACTATTCATTCCAATTATTGGAAATTAATTATATGCTTGAATGCATTAAAAAAATGACATTTTTGATTGTATGAGACAGCACAGTCCCAGTATCAAGAGTCCAGCATAACTCAAGCTCTTTAAAACCTCTGTGTGTGGTTGCTCTGTCGTGTTGTCCTCCGGCCTTCAGAGGTGACAGACCAGCTGATTCAGATAGACTCTTACTTTAGATGTTGACTGGAGGCCACAGGTGACAGAAGCACTAATCAATTTTAGGCTGTTGCCCTGCTGTAATTCCCTAACTCTTCAGTCAGATTCTAGTTAGTGAGTGAGCCGCTGGAGATTTCTACTCAGCTGTACAAAAGTGCTCAGTCCTGAAAGATGCTGTAGGTTTAAAGGGTGGGATTTATTTTCTCTCTGACATCTTAGAACAATCTGTACAGGTGTTTTAATGTTATTGTCGCTGCACAGAATTTTAAATGGAAAAACATGAGTTCATAAAATATTTAAGTTTTTTATTGCAAGTTTAGGGTCTTTAAGATTTTTGCATGTTTTTGAGAAGTGTCTTATGTTCACCAAGGTTACATTTATTTTATTAAATATTACAGTAAAAACAGTACAATTGTGAAATATTATTACGATTTAATATAACTTTTTTCTATTTGACTATATTTTGAAATGTAATTTATTCCTGTGATGGCAAAGTTGAATTTTCAGCATGATTACTCCGGTCTTCAGTGTCACATGATCCTTCAGAAATCATTCTAAGTCCAAAAGAACAGCATTTAATTGAAATGAAAATATTTGATAACATTTCAAATGTAATGTAATTATTTAATGAATCTTTGATGAGTAAAGGCCAGATTTACTAAACAGGGCAAATTAGTATGAGAGTGCAATTCCAAAAAAGTGCAGGTTGGAGTATGAAGATATGTGGGTGATTTACTGACAACGCTCAAATTAAAGAACACCGACGCTGCCGGATAATTTCCAAAGTGACCAACGCAATCTACAAAGAGCACCGCGTGTATGCTTTTTTAAAAATTGATCATGATATCAGTTGTTCTAAAGTTTGTTTGCAAGTTATTTTTGTGAAGCATTTTGCTTGAAAAGACTGCTTGGGCTATCTTTATTAAAAATAAATGTCACTTGTATTGATATTTTGTATCAAATGCGATGACATTGACATTCATACATTTTTAAATATGGCAGAAGTTGTCCATATACTTTTTGGGGCCACTGTTTTGCTCTATTTCAGAGACACTAGATTCAGTATCGACAACTTCCTTTCTACCTCTCACACTCTGTGCTTCTCTCTTTTTCTTCAGTGCTCTCTCAGAAGAAGAGAAGTCATCCCTCCGTGCAGGTCTCATCACTAATTTTAATGAGCCAGTCAACCAGGTTAGTGAGTACATACAGTTACACACACACACACACACACACACACACACACACACACACACACACACACACACACACACACACACACACACACACACACACACACACACACACACACACACACACACACACACACACACACACACACACACACACACACACACACACGCACCCCACATGAAGAGAAATGCAGTTCATTCCCTGACCATATGCTCTACCTGTCCTGTTTATGATCAGTCGACCATTAAAATGAACTACCAGACATGATTGAGTACCATTAAACTCTTCTGTTTAGTGGAGAGTCTGATCTGTGATTCTAGTGAAAGATCAATGGGCTTGGAGTCAAAAAGCACTTAAAGTCTGTGCTGTAATGTGTTATTGAGCAATGCTGGAGACATTGATTTTTTTGGGGGCTGTTTTATATATTGCATTAATTCAACCCTTGATTTTCAATAAAGCCTGAATCATTATAATAAAGAGGAGTGACATACATGGATTTGGATCAACATCTGCTCTTCTTATAATAGCTTTGCCCATTTCATATTTAGATGCAGTTTTACCTAATAACTCTTGTGATAATGTAAGTTAAGGAGAATGTAACGTCTTGATTATTTGTTGATGTTGATTTTGAAGGAATGTGGAGGATAACACAGTCAATTATATTTTTAACTTGTCAATATAATTGACTGTGTTGTCCTCCACATTTCTTCAAAATCAACATCAACAAAACGTAACGTATCGTAACGTACAGAAATGTATCTTTTAAACACGCATTTATCATAATATTTTTCTCATTTGCTACGTATTTTTTACTGCATTTATGTCTGTATTGTGCAGGGTTTTTTGATGGGTTTGTATCGAACACTGTTTAGTTTATTACTGGCTAATGACTGTGCTCAATTCTTGTTGTGGAGTAACGTCACATGCACATTCAAATTAATTGTAGGCTTAAAAGTGCTTTCTTATTATAGACCATGGCTGACACTGCACAAATATCTTGAGACTTTAGAGAATTAAGTAGATATAGTACACAAACACTGCCTTGTTATTTCCAAAATGGATGACGAAGTTGAAACAAAATGTGGAAAAACAAATGTAAATACATTCATTTGAAGCATGTATCCACCAGGGAATAAAAACAAAAAAATGGTAATTGTGACTTTTTAATCTCTCTTTTCAGTTCTGACTTACTATTTCCTCGCTATTGCCAGTTTGCAAGCGATTCTTACTTTTTTCTCAGAATCGTGAGTTTATATCTCACAATTATGACTTTTTTTCCTACCAATTACGAGTTTGTTCAACAACTCTGAATTAAGTTGCAATTCTGACTTATTTTCTCACTATTGCGAGTTTGTATCTAGCAATTCTTAAATTTTTCTCAGAATTGTGAGATATAAACTTCTAACTTTTTTCTCGCAATTGCAAGTCTATATTTCACAATTCTGAGAAAATGGTCAGCTTATGTTTCTGACTTTTTTTCTTGCAAGATTTTTTCGAGACTTTGCGAGATTATATCTCACAATTCTGAGAATTGTGAAAATTGCAATAATGATGTTTTTTCATACATTCATTCATTTATTTTATCTGTTTTTTATTCGGTAACTGAACTTGGTAGTTGGACACACCAGTATCAACACTAAGGTATTGGGTTTAATTACCAGTCCTTCCAGAAAAACGCGGAGTTGTTTTGTGATTGTTGCGGGCAAAAATCCTTGATTATGCAGCCCGTTTTCTTAAAAAATGCGATGGAATATGCGGGATGTTTATGCAATTTTATGCGATGAAATTGCAGGAACTTGCAAAAATTGTGGAAACTTGCAAAAACTGCGGTTTGATGAAAAAATGAAAAAAAAAGTGATTCCCCAACACCCTGTTCTCACTAGATTACTACCTTAATGTAAAGAGTCATTTCTTATTACTTCCTATGATAAACAAGCATACTACATCACAGAAAGTGCTGGAATATTTCAGTTCTCATCTTGTTTTATTTCAGACTTAAATAAAAACATCAATCTTACAAAATATTGATGAGTCAAACAAGATCTGTAGCTTTACAAAAGGAATATGCTACAACTTCTGTAAAAATGAATAAATAAAATATAAAAAAATAAAGTGTGCTCCTGTTTTACAGCTTTTCGATGATGTTCATGTCGCGTAATTACGTCACTTCATGGCAACAGGGGGAAATGGCTGCTCTTGTGTGAAGCAAACGCAACATTTTTCAACTTTCTGCTAAGATATATGTGACTTTTTTGCAACGAAAATGTGGGGATTATCAAATCATGCAAGCCCCGCATATTTTGCGTGGAAATCGGCAATTTATGCGGCGAAAAAATGCGGCCTCCGCATAAATATTTGGCTGATTATGCACTAAATCATGCGATCGCATAATCGCGTTTTTCTGGAGGGACTGAATTACCAGGAAACACACATAATAGTGAAATGTATATTAAATGCATTGTAAGTTACTTTGAAAAGAAGTGTATGCTAAATGCATATTTGTAAAGGAGAATTTATTTTGGTATGTACAGAGTGTGCCACAAATTTTTCCTATTATTACAAAACAGATCACTATAATGGAACATTTTGGAACTTTGGTCTAATTTGCAAGTATAATCTTGGTTAGAACATTGCTGTGTAATTTGCATTGAGTGTGAGATAATCAGAACAGATTACTGTTTTGCCAAAAACATACACAAAACAAAATAGCACACAAAAACAATTGTGCACCACTCACACACAGTTTTATTTTCATAGTTTCTGCCACAAAAACCATTGGTTACCCATCTCATCCAGAATTCAGTATTATTGGCCTACAAATCATTATTTAACATAAATATATGTTAAACATTTTTATTAATTAGATTCATGACAATTTAGGACATTGAGGTGGATGCACCACTTCTAGTTATCAGCGGGTAATGAATGTTTTTTCAGCTAATAATTTTAAAATGTGTACATTTTACCTGACCCCCCTCAGTAGTGAATATTTGGTTACATGTAAATATGGTGTAAGAATTATAAGTCGTCTCCTTCATTTCAGCCATCATTTCAAAGTTTGATTGCTTAAATTGCTGCTTTAATGGTGGTAACACTTCTGCATTTAGGGATATTGGATTAATTAATTTAATTAAAAGGGTTCATTTAAATCTCATAACCGTTTAAGACATGTTTGAAAGGGCTAAATGCCCACAGGATGTGAGGACTGTTACTTCAGTAGTTATTAATTGCACATTTAAAAGAATATTGATATATTCACACAGGCAGCTGTGATTGAAATTAGAGCCCGACCGATATGGATTTTTGGTATGGAAGCTTATGTGTAGCAATATTCAATTTGAAATGTAATATGCAAAATTATAATGAAATATGTAAAATGACAATGCAATATGTAAAATGGCAATATATTTCTGTATTTAAATTAACATTTTCCATTAAATTTGTGCAACGTTTGGTGCAAAATGAAAATGATAATTCAATTATATAATTTACATTTGCCATTTCATACATATGTTTTAATATGTAAATTGAATACATATTTTAACGCTTTCTAAGTTGCAAAATAAAAATGCAAATGTATTAAAGGAATTTTTAGATCTGTTTAAAATGTTCAAGCAAAAACTGTAGCAAAATGATCATTTAAATGTTATTTTTCTTAATTGCATTTACACTCACAGTTAAGACACTTGCGATTGCATTTTCATTAAATGTCCCGCAATGAATGTAGCAAAATTCAATGTGCAAATTGAAAATGCATTCCGAGCCGATCACGCCCCTGCCCCGCTCCGCCCCGCCCCCTCCCTCCCGCTCTTGTCAATCACTGCATCAAGGCGGGGCTCGGCAACATTTTGAGGTGTTGGAAGGAAACATGGCGGCGGCAGAGCTGATACCTTTCTGATAGAACCAGTGCGTTGTTGGACCGTCTGGGAGAATGTTCTGCTTTATCACCCGTTTGATGTCAACATTATGCTGCGCTGTTGTTGTCTGATGCAGGACTGTGTTAATGATTGTTTCGTTTTGTATTAAATATTCTCATTGTCTGATACACGTATGCTTAACTTTATTCTTATTACTATTAACTATAATTACCCAATAATGTTGGAGATCTTACAGGTTTTCTTTACAAATGCACCTACTCTGAGATCACAGAATATGATGGGTCAAATTCATAGCTACCAAAAAATTTGACCGCTCTTCATTTCTTCATAACTGACTGTAATGTTCAATAAAGTGACTCATGTGATGTTTAACCATCTCCCTTTTCTATTTTATAAAGCATATTGATCAGATATTTATAAATATATAGGGTCATCACGGAATCTGACGGGTTTTGATACTATCGTCTATAATTGGTCTAATATTTTAAAAACCGAAGCCGCACAAACAAAACTTTAACCGGCACAAACGAACGAGACTATTTTATTTGGAGGATGTGGGGGGCTGGGTGACCTCAGAATGACCTATAAATATTCTTTGAATATCTAAAAAATCGAAGCAGCACAAACAATAAAGCAAAGTAACAGCACAAATGAAGTAAAAGCGATTGAGCCTATTTTGCCGACGTTTTGCATTAGGTGGGGGCGGGGCCAACTTCACGCAGTGATTGACAAGAGCGGGAGGGTGGGGGCGGGGCAGGGGTGTGATCGGCTCGGAATGCATTTTCAATTTGCACATTGAATTTTGCTACATTCATTGCGGGACATTTAATGATAATGCAATCGCAAGTGTCTTAACTGTGAATGTAAATGCAATTAAGAAAAATAACATTTAAATGATCATTTTGCTACAGTTTTTGCTTGAACATTTTAAACAGATCTAATAATTTCTTTAATACATTTTAATTTTAATTTTGCAACTTACAAAGCGTTAAAATATGTATTCAATTTACATATTAAAACATATGTATGAAATGGCAAATGTATATTATATAATTGAATTATCATTTTCATTTTGCACCAAACGTTGCACAAATGTAATGGAAAATGTTAATTTAAATACAGAAATGCATTGCCATTTTACATATTGGATTGTCATTTTACATATTGCATTATCATTTTGCATATTACATTTCAAATTGAATATTGCTACACACAAGCTTCCATATTTTGGGGGCCGATACCGATAAAAAAAGCCAGATACCGATATATCGGCCGATATTATTTATGTGTATATGAAAATACAGTAGCAATATTATGTGTATTATAGTACAGTACCAGTCAAACGTTTGGACACTTTCCTATTGGTGTATACAATCTTTTGATGGGTACTGTATATAGAATACACAGTATAAACAGAATAAATATAAAAGTTCTGCAATGATCACTCAAATGTGGTGATCAAACACTTGTGTGTTAAAGATATCTAATGGAGGCAGGGTGAATGATTGAATGAGAATGATACATTTGAGCTGTAACCAAACTAGTTTGCATTGCATGCTATATTATATTATATTCTAAATAATGTTGCATAATCTTCACTAACGACTTTGTCTTTTAATTTAGTCACGTCATATAAAACATAACTTGTATCAATAAATATATCAAAAGTGTCACTGACAAAACCTTATTATCTTCTATTTTTAGTCTTAATTCCTCTAATCTCTACAAGTGGAGGAAGAACTCAGATCTTTTTACTAAAGTAAAATTAATAATATCATAATGAAAAGGTTTTTAATTACATATGTAGGCTACAGTACTTTTATACTATTTTAAATAAGTAGTAAGCTAAATGTACTAAACGTGAAACAAAGTGTTATAATTATATAAATTATTGAAATATTGCTTGATGTTGTAACGTAGCGTTATAGGCAGAATGAGTTTTAACACTGTGTACACCGGACGCGGCCGTTATCGCTCGCGTCACAACAGCTGTTTACCCGCGGCCCGTTACAAAGCAGAATGGAGCATCGGTTTACTGTCGGAGATTTGTCGCTCGCGCAACACATTTTAATCAATGTTTCATCAACCAATTGCCTGGATTTAATAAATAAGAAGTAAATATAGCAGACAATCAGGACTTCTCAGCTGCGAGCTTGCAATAGTCACAAGCTCACACAATACATGACAGAGGCTGGCAGCAATTCTGTGAATTACACTGCGCAAATCAAAAGTAATAGGCTACTACCCACTGGATGAAGAAGGGTTGGCTCTCAACAGAACATACAATATTTATTTTATTTTATTTTCCGTGTTTGCATTTATGAGGAAAAAAACAATGTTATGGACGTGACAAGCTCTGCAAAGTGGCACTAAAGAGCTTTAAAACTTTCACAGAGACCTCAAACAGAAGACACAAAGCCTTTCATTAAAGTGAATTTCGTTTTGTATTAATTGTATCTTAATTTGAATCAATGTTTCATCAACCAGTTGCCTGGATTTAATAATTTAGAAGTAAATATAGCGGACAATAGATAATCTCGACACGGAGGCGTCGGCGCGTGAACTGGAGGTCGTCTCATGCGTAAATGAACCGAAACTCAGCGTATAAACCTGAGAAATATATCTATATTGAAATGTCTACTTTTAAACAGAACAATTTAAAACGAAAGACAGACTGCTCTCTGCTGTAATCCGTATGAAATGTGTATTTCTCTCTGGCGGTCACTGAAGATCGCGAGTCAGCGTCGTCAACTTTGCAGCGACACTGACTGAAAACACTTGTTTATTAATAAACAATTAAAATGTCTCCTTGCTATATTTGATGTATTCACAATCATTACTTTTGCCAGTTCTTTGTGACAGCTTTTAGGTGCTTTATTGGCAGCGCCACCCTTACATGAATCACCACACCCGCATTTTTTAAAATTTATCGGCCATTATAAGCGCCGATACCGATAGCTAGGAAAATGCCTAATATCGGCCGATAATATCGGTCCGCCGATATATCGGTCCGCCGATATATCGGTCGGGCTCTAATTTAAATCTGCTACTGGACGTGTCCTTGAAATCCCCTTAAAGTTGCTTTTGTATTGCAGATCGCCACTCAGATAGCAGTGCTGATCGCTAAAGTGGCACGTCTGGACTGTCCTCGGCAGTGGCCCGAGCTGATCCCTATTCTACTGGAGTCTGTGAAGATTCAGGACAGTCTTCAGCAGCACAGAGCCCTGCTCACATTCTATCACGTCACCAAGACTCTGGCCTCCAAACGCCTCGCAACCGATAGGAGACTCTTCCAGGATGTGAGTAGAGTCCTCATGCTTTGTTATTTTCTGCTCAACCTTTTTTCTTAGAATTATACCTGCTGGTCGAGATTGTTATGTGTCGCTTTTTCTTTTTTGTGTGTGTAATTTTCAGTGAAATATTGATTATTTTTTAAATGAGTTTATTATTAAAGAAGAAAGAGACCACGGAGTGATGCAAGAGAAATGAAACTAGTACTATGTAGGTAATTGGTTGCCTTGGAGAATGGTCAAAAATGATTGACAAAGCAAAATAAAGTATTTCTTAGAGCGCTGTGGAAATTTTAAAATGCAACCCAAAAAGGAAATTAATTTATTGTTAAAGCATCATGGAAATTCCCAAAGTTTAAATATGACTCCAACACCAGCTCTATTAATGTGCTTTTAAGTGAAATTAAATTCTCGTCCAGTAATCACAACTGGAAAAGTTAATGAAAATTAATTTGTTAAAATGTTTGTGAAGTTTGTTACTCTTATGGTTCCTAAATCAATGTTGTTATAAAAAGGATCCTATTATACCCCTTTTTTTCCCCCCTCAAATTCTTGAATCTGTTTTTGGGGTCTACTAGAATAGCTTTTCATGGTTAAATGTTCAAAAATCACATTATTTTTCATATATATTGCAATATTGCAGCACCTCTCCGTCAGTTCCATGTCTGTCAGTAACGCTCTGTTTAGTTTTGGTCTCTATGAAGACCCTCCTTCTGAAATGTGCAATGTGCTCTGATTAGTCGGCTGGACCAGTGTGTTGTGATTGGTCAACTGCTTCGAACGTGTTTTGGAAATGTCATGGCCGTTACCATAACCGTGAGTTTCAACACACTATGAACGGAACTCAACCAGGCCTCAGCATTTTTTTGCACACCCGGATGTTATGCTGGTTTTATTCCAAAGAGCTTTCTGCTCTCTTATTATTTTCCTCTCCATTTCCCACCTTATTTTATTAGAGAGCGTTTTAGCAACTTTCAGTGACATGGATTATAATTCGTCATTTTACCCGCTCTACAAGCACCTGCCTCTAGAAGGCACTGTTAAGCTGCGCACATGCTCACCCTCTGCCCCAGTTCCCTGAGCCTCACAGGAGATGTATGAGCACTCCTGTTTGAAATATCAGCACATGTTTTGACTTCAAGCTGAATCACATTTTTCCCTCTCTTCTACATTTTACTGGCGTTCTGACTGGCCGCTAGAATTGCGGAGATAAGACACCTGTACCATACCAAGTTGCAGGTAGACTCGTCATTCTGACAAGTGATTTATCACTGGCATTTGTTCATGTTAATGCAGGTCCTTTTTTCTTCACTAAGAAATACTTTTCATTTGACCCCTGCAAACACTTTTCTTTATGTCACAACCAGTCGACAGTGAAGAGCTTCCTCAGAACAGTGATTCCCAACCAGGAAATGATTTTGCTTTTGCTTTTTTAAACATGTAAAGCAGAACTTACAACTTAATTAGATCTTGTTTATAAATAATTTCACTATTAATTCTTTTGCTAGTACATTTCTGCATGACTTCCCCCTGAACCCTTAAAAGTTCATACACTTCATTAAAGAAAGAAACTACTTGGACAGTCTTTCTTCTACAGTATCTGTAAGTTTAAGTCAATTAGGCTATTGTAATATTTGCTACTTTATTATAATGAAGAACACTGCTTGATAATATACTAAATGGCTGCCTGGGTACAAGACCGAACAGTTCGGAAACAATAGCTTAAAAATCGAAATGGCTAATAAGGCCCGGCTGTCATTTTTTTGTTTTTTTCAAGTCCTATTTATAATTTTATGCTGAACAAAATTAATACAAAAATTCTGTTGCAAAATTTGATGAAACATAATTATTTTAAGAGAGCGTTCACCCAAAAATGGCTAAATTTTGAGAAATGTCTTCATATAAATGGAAAAACTTTGAATTTCTGAATTTCTTCTGTGGAACATAAAAGAACATATTTTTGAAAAATGTTGGCAACCAAACAGTTTTTGAGATTGTTTTATTTTTATTTTTTACTATCCCTTTAAGTGCAAAGCCATACAGGTTTGAATGGACATAATAATGAGTAAATGATCACAGAATTTGTATTTTTACGTGAGTGTAACTTTAAGGCTGCTGTTTGAGATACTGTTTGGACTTTAGAGGACAGGTTACTTTTCATATAGACTAATAAAGCTATGTCCATGGCTCACTGTAATAAAGAAAGATTAATGACTAGTGGGTGTGAGCAGGCTAACAAGACATAATTGTCCATATGGGAACTATAGTCATCAGCCATAGTCGTAAACAGATCTGATTTTATTGTGTAGGCATAAGGCTCACCGCCAGCGTCATATTAGCATTGAATTTTTTAGAGAGGAAATCCGTGACTCACTAATTCAAAGTGTGCTTCAGCACATTAGTGGAGCCACACATTATGTGGCATATATGAATGCACCTTGACATGATGTGTCCTTAGGTGTGACTGATGTGACAAGCACTTGGATGAGAGGAGCTTGTGTGTTTTGTCACATGGGATCTTCTGTAATTGTTGATGATCAGCAAGTAGGTTATATGCACATGTTATAACATGGTCTCAAATAATTTAAAGGGTTCATGAACTGTATTTTGTTTTTAATTATAATGTTCTTTGATGTCCACTTTATAATGTCATCAAGTTTTTTCCATCAAACAACATCCTAATTTAGAAGTAATAGGCTATTTTCTATCCTGCTTTTGGTCCTCTCTTTGTAACACTCAGTTTTGAAAGGCATGCCGCATTCAAGACTTGGAAGTAAATGCCCACTGCTGTGATTGGGTGACAGTTTTACTTAAAATAATTTTCAATATCCCCGTGACCCATCATTACACATGTGGAATTGTTTTAAAAACTTCTGATGTTGAAAAAATGGCAACCGGAAAAATGGAAATTCAGCCATAAGCATTTGTGCCAGAATCTGATCCCGATTTAGAAGACAACAAACCTACACTTCAAATCCCAAGGACACTCCAGTCTGCGACAGCGTGGTAATCAATCATCTTTATTTATATGTATTCCTTATCCCCCTCATGGATTTGTGAGGAAGTTATTGCATTATATTAGTGTTTAAAACAAAGACGCTACTGAAGGGTGTTTATTTCATTGAAACATTTGGCAACTGTGAAACATAAGCCGCTTTTCCTCCGTCGGGCTGGATGGTTCTAAGAACGGTTAGGAGCCTGGTACGACATGGGACAATTATAAATTGTTCCCGGCCCGGAATTCTCAGCATGGTCATGCTAACCGTGCTGCTAGAATGCGTGAAGTAACGTTGCCACTCAGGATTGGTTGTTGTCAGTCCCACAGTGGAAAACAAAACCATATGTGTACAGGCTGGGCCAGATCGGCATGGAATGGAACGGTTTATAGTTTTTTTTTTGCTGGAATAATCCTGTGTTTGCATATATCTCGTATTCACTTACCTCCTATTACATGTGCGACTAGGCTGGTGGGGCTAAAGAGGCAATGATGTAGAAGACAGCGTTGATCCTTAACAATACAAGTTGTAAGGTCAATTAGGAGAAATGTTTTCTCTCAATTTCATGACATTGTTTGGATAAAAAGAGTATTTTCAGCAGCGCTTCAACTCAATGACAGTTACTGTTTTGATGTCCTGGACACACACTTGTGCAAACTCTGTTTTTAAAAATGTTTGTCTCTGTTTTGATAAGCATTTACAGAAAGAAAGCATGTCTAAAGTTGTACAGTGTGGAGCTGACAGCGGTTGATATAATTGGTCTCTGAGTGCAAGGATGATATAAAAGAATAGCAGTGATAAAGCAGAGCAAAAAGTAGTAAAATGAAAAGCAATATATTTTCATAGTTCGTAGTGATTTGTTTTTTTGGTTGTTGCTTTTTTTGTTTATTTTTCTTTGGTTTTTAGCCATTATCGCAAAACAAACAGGGTATAGACAGGGATCAGGCTTGACTGTAAGTTACACTGTATTTTTCATTAATCCGCAATATACATTTCTATATTTATCAGTGTAACAAAGCAAATGAAATCTATATTATCCAATGGCTTGTATTTTGAATTAAATCAAGCAAAAACTTCTTGCACTTTTGCACTTGATGTGAACAAGCCTTAAAAGTGAGTCAGTGTTTTAAAGTAGTTTACAGGTACAATGATATCATATGACATATTTTTGTTATGCTTCCCATCTGGTAAGAGATATGCCATAGTAAATCCCAGAGCGCTTATCCGTAGACGTTGTGGCTCCTGAACCCCACAGCATCGTTTAATATTCAACAAGTGTTCACTTGCTTTTAGAGGCTCCTGGAGCTCAGTATAATTCTCCAGTGGTTGTATTGTAATGAGACATGCCAGGTGCTCTGCTGTTGATAACTCCCAAGTTTGGAGGCCCCATATGCCTTAAAGCTCCAGAACTGATATTTCTTATTTAGCCTAGGCACCGAACACCTGTCATATGCATGTTTAATTGTGTGCACATGTGACAATATTCATCTGGAGGTGGGAATTGTATGTAAACTGCAGCTGTATGCTGTATTCCGCAATATTTGGCAACTTGGGAGCAATGTTGCTTGTAATCTTTCTTCTAGCTAATGAAACGGCACAGAACAAGCGTCGCCTGTTAAACGCTGAAAAGTTTTGCCTCTGTGTTTTGTCAGGAATCAGCACAAATATTTAGCAAAATTAAGCATTTTGTGAAAGTTAGCTTGGATATAAAGATGATGGATTGGCATTGCTCACCACACCAATGTCAGAAATTTGTTTCAGGTAGTTTTGTGTCACTTTGTGGATTTATTTGCTAATAAACTTTAAGAAGTGAAATCTGCCTTTTTGCTGTAAAGCTACACATAGTATGAAATTGTTTTTGAGAAAAATTACGTCTGTTTTTTTCCTTCAACTTCTCTTAAAAGCTTTGAGCCATTTTTCTGGTATGTCTTTTATCTGATGTTGTAAATTGCGTTTATTGAGTGCTAGAGTGAATTCACAACCCAGGTAAGGAATAGGAGAGATAAAATAAATCGTCATCAATGGGACAAATCATACAAACCTTGAGCACCGTTGAAACTGTCAGGTACGCTTCCAGTATTTTATATTAGACAAATTCTTGATGTGCAGAGGCCAAAAGTGGTGTTCGGTTTGACCAGGCATTATTCACGGTAGTATTCGGGTAAATAATAGCCTACAACAGTAATTGAATAATCAAATAAAACAACAGTCTGCATGAATTAAATATACAATGAGTAGGGCTGGGACGGTTACCGCATTACCGCGGTCACGTGACTCCAACCGCGGGTCTGAGCTCGTCACCGTCATCACCGCAAAAAAACAAAAACACATTGGTCTGCACATGTGGACGTTGTGTCTAATGACATGATTAATTGATTCTAATGACATTGTGTCTTGCATGGATTTAAGGTTTTCTAAACAAAACTTTGATGGAGCAGATACGATCTTTCGCAAGTTGGGGAGCGCAATGTTCCATGACACAATAACATTCCATTTGTATTAGAGATGCGCGGATGGGCTATTATTATTTCATCCACAACCGCATCACAAAACTCATCCATCCGCACCAACGTTTTTTGATACATTTTCGAAACCGCATCCGTGACGCTGACTGTTTTAAGGTCTACGAGCATGCAAGGCGCTGCTGCCGCGAGGCTAGAAAGCTCCTGGCTGTTCTAGAAAGCAGACTGATCCAATGCAGCAAAGATATTTAAAGGCTAAAGAATGTGTGTGTTACCGCTATACCGCGGGAATATCTTGCTTTTCAACCGCGGTTACAAAAAATCCATACCGCCCCAGCCCTAACAATGAGTCTTATTAAAGCTACTGAAGTTATTAATTTAAGAGCAGTAAGAGATTGTTTGATTAAAGGCCATGTTGCAGGTTAACCACCACTGTCGATTAATGGGTACATAAATCACTCAAGATATCTATATCATTTTTAAAATGTCTCAAAAATGGTCTTAAAGACCATTTTTTTACGTTTTTGGTTGTAACGGGTTTTTTTTACGCAATTCGGTGATGACGTCACGTTGGGGAGAAGTGGAGGAAAGGTAGCCTCAGTCTAGTATATGGCGTCTGACTGGGATGAGGAAGAGGTGGCAAGAGCCAACATGTATGATGGCCCCCAGCCGTATAATTTTGAACCTGCCAGACGTGAGAGGGCACATGAGGAATTGCCAAGAACTGATGGCGGTTAAAGCCAATTAAATGCATGGTCCGAGGAGAATGAGTGGAGAGTTGGTGAAGTGTCCTGGTGAGTTGCTATCTTTTGCACTGGAGCTAGTCTACGAGCAGCAGTGCACAATTACGACACATATTTTTTTTTTACTGTCATTGAATAGCACCGAGTGAAAAATCGGTCTTTTTATCTAGGGGCAGTGATTATGACGTTAGTTCAGATAAGTACCGGTAACCTTTGTCATAGTGTCGTAGTACTGGTAAACTTTGTCTTTGTCATCTAGAAATAGAAGGCATCATGCTAGCTATATGAGTGTGGTGTGTTCACACCGAACGCGAATTTAATTATTTGCGCGAGTAGATTACATACAAACTCAATTCAAAGACGCGAATAGACGCATCATTCGCGCCGGCCGTCGTGAATGATGCGAATTGGGCGACGCGTTTGCCGCGAACGTCTGCCGCGCAAGGTGAAAAATTTGAACTCGAGCGAATGTTCAAGCGTCTAACTAGAGGCGTATTTAACGCTCTATTCGCGTTCGGGGTGAACACACCATAAGCGTTTATCTCTTCCTCCGGTGAAAATGTTGTTGCAAACGTAGCCGCCGCGTGTCTGTCGCTGTGTTTGGCAGGTGCTTGTGTGGGCGGTATAGAGAGAGATAGGCAGACAGCCAGATAGCATAACGCTAGCATAGATAGCTAGCAGCTAGATAGATAAATAGATAGAAATACATAGTAGGTAGATTGACAACGTAGAGTTGGTCGCATGTCAGAGGCGCCCGCGCCATTGGATGTGCAGTTGCCGCATATACTAGCCTATCTATCTATATCTATATATATCTGTCTGTCTATCTATATATCTAGTCTATATATCTATCTATATCTATGTATTTATCTATTTAAATTATCTATAATCTGCCATCTGTATCATTTCGTCTACTACTCGTCTCTCTCTAGTCACTTTCAATGCTCTGAAGGCGGTCTTTGGTAAATTCTCTCCCCAAGGTGACGTAATGCAATGCATTGTGGGGGAAAGGAGAATCGTTGCAAACCGCTGTAAAATAGTATCTACTTTTTCGTATTATATTCCGTTTTGTGATACCCAACAACATAATATACAATGGATAAGTGTTTAAATGTTTATTACCAACAAGCAAATTGAAAAAATTCGTTGAAAAATTAACCCTGCCAAATGGCCTTTAACATTAATGGCAGCATCACGTTAACTGATATGAACGCTAAGTAAGGATAAGTATTTATCTTATTGGAAGCTCTTCTCCTATATTTTGTCATATTAGTGATATTCTGCTGCTTTAGTGCCATTTAACAAACACTGTAACTATTTTCTTTGCGCAGATATAACAGTTAGGGAGCTTCCAAAATTTGGGAGCTGTGACATCACTTTCCACCCCATGTATTTTAAATCGTTACAAACCGGTGCCATTCATTTGTTGCGCAATTTATACCAGTATGTGCCATTTAATGAAACTGGATGGGATCTTAAGCTAGCTCGCTGCTAGCCTCTTCGAAATTGCCTACCATACCTTTAATCTGCTGAATGATAGAAAAATTTCAAGACTCACACCTTGCTGTTAATCCCAAACAGTTACTATGTATGCAGCCATCATGGACATTCGTGTTGCTTATTTTAATTCTTGGCACTTATTATTTTATGTTGGTATTTTAAAAATTTGTATTTTATGAGAAAATGTTTGAATAAAACGTTGAAAGATGAATGGCAGAAGTTACGGGAGGTTAACTAAAGGATTCATCGACTGGCCAGAAAATAATTAGAGTAATTTTAGAAATAATCAATAGATAAAACGACTAGGCTAGCCGTAAAAATAATCAATAGATTAATCGATCATTAAAATAATCGGGAGTTACAGCCCTAGTTCTAATCATCGAATGGCACCAGAAGCAGACCACTGTTGAACTTAAAATTTACCATGGAGTATATCCATTCAAGTCAAACCAACAATTTAAAAAAAACTTCCCTGACCTCAATTTTGGGCGAGGGCAAGTGACACCGAACAGCTCCTCATCCTCACTGCCAGTCTTCAATTGTGATTATTTTCTCTGTCAGTTTAAGAAGTTGATGTCAATGCTACCACACACATTTGTTGGGAAAACTTTTGACTGTAAATCCACAGTGTAGGTGAAATATTCAAGTTTCCATTTAGAGGCTACACTTAGTTTTAACGTTTACTTATTATACTGTGCTAAATTAGTTTGCAGAGGCAGGAAATAATTAGTTTGTGCTGATCCCTCCATTTGATCTGTAGCATGACATGAATTACTGTTTCTGTTAATGGTCATTTCAGTATTCTCAATGTGCTCTGTAATGATTTGATTATGCAGAACTCTTCTAAAAACAATACATGTTATGTTATATATTAAAAGATTAGAATAAAATGTTTCCATGGTAATTTGGTAACTACTGTGCATTAAACACATGGTATGCTTCTCATAATATCTCTAATGTGAACATATGTGCTCTCAGATGATTACGTCTGTACCTTCACTGTTTTTTGGTAATTTCTGATCATTTCAGCTGTTGCTAGGCTGTCTTGTCAATATAAATGCACAAATAACAACAAAAAAACCCTCACGCTATTGGAGAGTTTGAAAAAAAAAATCTTTTCACGGTCTACACATCATTTGCTCTTATAATAACTATCATTTGCCACCTGGTCTTTCCAACAGTTGATACATTTGCAAATGGCAAATAACTATGTTGAGCCTTTTGACAAATTTAAACAGCATTTGCAGTGTAGATCAAAATTTGAATACTAATTGTGCAGAAAAAAAGTGTTGTCTTTGGATGCACAAATTGGAAACCTTTGGCATATTCTACAGATGGTCTTTGATCTCTAAAATGAGGATGTTGACGTCTTTCATAGCAAGAACATTTGCATTTTGCAATATATCAAATAGCAGTCTACTGATTGAGATAGAACAGCTATGCGCTTCTGTTGAATGTGAAAATATGGATAATAAATGAGTGTCGTGTGATGGACTACTAAAATAATTCGGCAAAGGCACCTCTCTTAGAGATCTATTTTATAGTGTTCCAGTTCCATGTGAGGTTTATACGTGTAAAATATTTAAATACTTGAATATGTAATTTAAATATAATTAGATTTATTAATAATAATGTACGTTTATTTAATTAAATGATTTATTTAAAAAAAATTATATTTACGTGAGTGATTATTATATTTTATTATTAAGATTAATGAATGCAAAAGAGACCTCCTGAACTTTATTTGCTGGTGATCTCATATTTCGATTTTTATTTATTTATTTATCACTGTCCTTTTTTTGGAAGGAGACACCAGATCCTTTAGCAGTGCCCCTGCAATATACGCAGTTGTCTCCAATACAATGTGCAAAACCAGATGGGAATTTGTTATGCATGTAATTCCCAAGGTCACTTTTCAATGCATAGAAATCCTTTTTTATTCTCCTGTCCATTGTAGACAATTTATATTACCTGCGTTCACCAACTATCCGTTTACAAGATGTTCTGCCTGTACCGACGTGTCAAGTGTGTGTAAAGTGTCTTCTGTAACACTATGGCTTTTGCAGTGGTGTAAATGATGTGCCACATGTGCAAGACCGAAGTATGTCCAGGGAAATACATACTGTGTTCACAAGCTCATGTGTTAGGGGATCACTGACAGCAGATTAATATGATCCTGTTGAATTGGATTTGACAGAGGAAACAGTTCTTTGACCTTAATCGAAAGACATTGATTGCTTCTAAGAAAGTGTGTGATAAGAATATAGATGTTGTTTTTATGTGAAGTATAGCTAAATAAATATTGATGTTGCTGCCTCTTTGTAATCTTACTAGTGGAAACGTACAGATCAAGCAGTGTAAACACTAATGCAACACCTTTGAGTTCTGATGTAATATGTAGAAATGCACTTTCCATGTGCAGCCTAAAAGTTAGTTAACCATCACTTAATCACTCTACTTTTTGATTCTTCCAGATTGTTCTTACAAAGTGGAGACTAAGATTTGTTTTCCCAGAGCATTGTGGGCATCATTTATTCTGTAAATTGTCATGTCCACATCCTATATAAAATGTAAATATCGATTTCTTAATTTTAATCGATTCTTAAATCCCAAGAACCGATGTTTGAGTCTGTGCTGTTTTCAGTTAATTAATGTTCAAATGTTTGTAGTTGGCTTCCCATTCAATAAATCACAATAAAATTTGTGCTTTCTTACTTTTTATATGAAACAAAATCTCAGCTTTCAAATTTTGTCAATTGTATTATAAAAATTCAATCATTAAATACAGTTTTGGAGCTCTTTAGTGTGGCCCAATTTCTGTTACCGCCTCATATCAAGCGAAGCGGCACGTAAATGGATCATCTCTTCATCTTTACTACTAGTAATAGCATGAAATAAACATGAATGAAAATCAGAAGGTATGTTGAAAGATACAGTATCGACAGTATTCCTGCGCCCCATGACGCTTTGCGCGAATTATGGGTGTAACTTCCGTTAAGCTGTAAACAATCAGTGAAAGACTAGCTCTGGACGCAATAATATATTTTTAAACCATGTACGATGACATTACATTATTCTACTTACCCTTCAACCATTAAAAGGACATTTAAAAGTGTAAAAGCACAAGGTACTTTCAACAGACCATGATTAATCTATGAAAAAGTATCTTTCCACAGCAAAATAGGTGGTAATCTGTATTATGTAACATACGTTGCCTTAATAATAAAAAAATGTTTTACTTCAGCATTGCGTGATACTATTTTAAAGTGATTTCAGTCATTTTGACAGATAATAAATTGTATTTACCTGTGAAACCAAACCTGGAAAGAGACGTGAGGATTTGGGGAGTATTCCAGTGAATTGGTATACATCGTAAATTAAATCGGGAGAACAGACCACACATGTGCAGTATATGTTTACCTTTATCATACTATTACAGCGAAATTCAAAAGTAAAAAAGAAAATAATCATGAGGAAAAGAATGCAGAGCTCTTACTATAGATATTCTTTTTATAACCTGTCACGTTAAAATACCAAGTGTTACGTTATTCCGATGTTATTCTTAGATAAAACATGAGATAAAACATGAAAGAAAACTGATAGCTCATTAAGTCAAACTGACGGATCAGCTTTATTTGTAGGGCAACCTTATGATTTGAAATGATTCGTTTCAGTCTTTTTGAATTGGATGGGAGTTCCCCAAACCGGAAGTGCCACCCATAATTCAAAACGCAGTAAGCTCGTCAGGAATAAGGTGGATAACTTAGCGAAATCCGTAACGTCTGTCATGTAATTTCACATGGTTACATTTACCTCAGAAAAGGAATTCCATGACCATAGCGCTATAGTTAACATTGAAAATTAACTCCTGAGAGGAACATTTCCCTAAATAAATGCACTATATTTCATATTTATTATATTTATTTTTTACTTAATGTTCTTCAGTATTTAATGAATGTTTGAATAAATCTGCCATGAAAATAGACACCATTTATTTATCACCATTATATTTATTATACATAATTATTTAATTTAAAAGTTATTATTTTAACATTATAAAAAAAAATATTTGTGTTATTTAAATGTTTGTATACAAATCAGTTAATTTTAACCTTTAATAGTATAGTAATGTACCAACTGACAGGGTTCCCTGTATAGTTTAAAGCATTTGAGAGATTTTTTCACTTGAGAAAATTTGCCATGTACTGTAGCTGATATATATCCAAGTGAATCGATATCGAATCAAAATCAGAATTTAATCAAATCTCAAGCTTGTGAATCGAAATCTAATCGAATTTGTGTCAATACCCAGCCCTTCCTTTCATCAATAGAAGTTCAAAAGAACAGCATTTCAACAGCATAAATATCTTTGTCACTTTTGATCAAATTAATGGGTCCTGAATTGCTGAATAAGTGTTAATAAAAAAAAAAAAAAAATTTTACCGACCCTTTTGTACTATTGAATGGTAGACTATGGCCCTATCCCAAATGGTACACTTCATGTGAACTCGTGGTCTTGTCGACTTACAATGGCCGCTATGTGCGTGTGTCCATTAAGTCCACAAGACCGTAGGGCAGAGGTGTTTAATCCTGCTCATGGAGGGCCACTGTCCTGCAGAATTTAGCTTCAACCCTAAATACCAGCTAATCAAGGTCTTACTAGAAGGGATGTAACGATTCACTCAACTCACGATGTTATATGATTCACAATACCGATTTCACAGCAAGTGGGTTGCAAATCCACCGGTCACTGTGGTTTGCCTTTTTACATGCAGACGGAAGTGATTGGAGCTTCTCATCATGGTGATTATTAGTCTTTGGGGAGTCAAATTGCCGCTTCACCTCCGATTTGAATGGTCAACGTCAACATTTCGCTTGCCGTCGCCATGCTACTGTTTGACTGTGCGTGTCGACTGGCATGAAGCGAGCGAAGGAGAGCGAGCGTTTTCAATTAAATCCTATGGAAGTTGAGCTTCCACTAGGAATTAACTGAAAACGCTCGCTCCGCTTCGCGCCATTGGGCACTCACCACCCATAACTGTTCCATAATTGTTACATCCCTACTTACTAGGCATACTAGAAACTTCCAGGCAGTTGTGTTGAGGCAAGTTGGAGCTAAACTCTGCAGGACAGTGGCCCTCCAGGACCAAGTTTGACATCCCAATTGTTATTTATGGTTTCAGAAGGGTACTTGCGAGCTCCCCCTTTGTTGCTGATATGCTCCCTTAAAACTCCATTTGGTACAGGGACTATGTCCTTAAAGGTTAGTATAAGGAAAATTATTGGAAAATTAAACAGTCATACAGGTTTGTAATAGGCTTGCTGCGATAGTCTGTGTTACCGGTGTTCACTTGTCCAGTGCGACACCGCTCCATTATTTTGATAGTGATAAAAAAAATTTTTTCAGTAAGAGAGCAGACACTACAATTAAAAGTTAAATGCGTCTGCTCAATTCAGCGTGAGCCGAACGAGAGTCGCAGCACGGATCAGCAGCAGGAGTCAGATTTCATTTATTACATGACGAGAGTGAGACAGGCTGACTGACAAGACGATGGCAGAAGATTCGGTTTCAAAGCAAAGTAGTTCTGTGTTTGATATAAGCGAGTTTATCATTGTACTGTTTTGTTGTTGTGTTTTTCATTAAGAATAATAATGAACCCACCATTCAAGCAATTGCAGCACCCAAATTGCCGCTAATTTGAAAGTGAAAATAAAATGCACACGGCCCCACGGACATTCATAAGTGATTTAAAAGCGAGGTGAAAAAAAAAAGGGAAAAACGCGTTGTCACACGGCGATTAACTGGTGGGAAAATTTCCTCTGTCACATCCCTAGTTTTGAATGACATGAAGGTTTCTAAATGATGACAGAATTTGTATTATTGGTTGTATATATATTAATAGCTAGATAGAAAATGTCATTCACACGTATTTATACCTGGTATAAGAGGGTTGCCAACCTCATTCCCCCCACCATCCCCCACCTCTTTTCACTGACCAATTGTTGAAAAAGAAAAACATATTTTCACACCAATTTTTTTCACCCTGTTCGTGTAAAGTGTTATATCCTTTTGTCACACCTTTTAATGCTTATAACACTATGCATCTTTTTTTTGTGCATCCGACTTTTTGTAAGATGTACCGAAACGGGTTATAAATTTTCACTTTTTATACGTCTCTCATGGGGATTCAGCCAATAACGTTGCCATAGTGATAAGAAGGCCAAGCCCCAGTCATTGTAGATGTGTGCCTGTTCTAGCTATAGACTGCAAATTGCTTTCTTTACAACCACACTGTGACATACCCCTTCTATAATGTTTTAGTAGAATTTGATGCTTTTCTCCATGAAGTGCATTATAATTAAAAATGTTTTCCAATTACAGCTGCCTTAGTGAGTTAATTGTACTTTCTTTCAAGTACTCATCATTATGTTGTTTCCTCCCTTGAAAATGCCATTTATCATTATACACAAAGTCATTTATTATGCAACTCATATATGTAATTAATGCTAATCATCATCTGCTATACAAAACAGAAAACAGATTGAGTTTTTGTTCATGTCAGGCAGCTCCTCTGAAGTGCTCTTCAAGAAAAGTATCCAGTGCCGCAGTCTTTGATGACATGCTAGCGTCCTCTCTGATGGTTTGAGAATATCTTTAAATGAACCATGGAAGATATAACTGCTGACGTCTCACTGTCCTTAAGCTATGAAGAAAAGCATTTTTTCTCTGTGCGCTGGATTATTTTGTAATGTGAACTGTATGAATCACAGTTTTCTTCATAGTGTGTGTTGGTTGTTTGGTTGGCCATTTTTTTGTGTTACAGATGCATTTTTTGTCATTCTTAGATGTTTCTATTTTGGCTTTCCCCATAATGGAGATTTATGTTGATGCTGTAATGCAATTAATAAATGAAATAAATTAGGCTTTAAAATAATATCTGCCCTTAAGAAATATTTGGGTGATTTCATTCGTTTATTATTGCAAAATAAACCCATTCAGGTTTGTAGACGATCACCGTGTCAGGATTTGTTTTGAATAAACGTGTGGTTGACTGCATGTTATTCTGCTAATTACACAGCTGCTTACCAAATGAATAAATAGGCTACACAGGCATGAAATAATTAAATAATTTGAGCTGAAATAATTCTATTATTTTAATTTTACTGAATAAATGATACAAGCCAATAAAATAAAATAACCACACTTTTATTAAAAAGTAAATATCAATATATTATTCTTTATTTAAATCTATGCAGCAGAATCAGATTTAACATATTTATTTATTGACCAATTATCCAAATAATGTCTAGTCCTACAAAGCTATTATTATCGGAGTATGTGAGCAGAGCGTAGCGTTTTTCTCTTTCGGCCAAAAAACGAAAACGATAATTTTCGGCAGCCGAAATTTCGATGCGTCCCTACTCTTTAGTGCACTAAATTAAAGTTAGCGTAATGGGCGCTTCAAATCAAAGATTCACTGAAGCGCCTACGACTTTTAGCATCTGCCAAATATTTAGATCAAACTGTAGCTCTGTCCTATGCGAACGAAATGCTAAGAAATGGTTACTGTAGCAATGTTCACGGAAGAAGGAGGCGGGAACCGGCGAACATTCAAATAAACTTTATTAAAATAAAACAAAACAAACTAAAATACCGCTAGCAGCCCCTCGCGGACGACTGCTGGCTTACCCAAAATAAACTTAACGGCCAGCAGCCCCTCGCGGACGACTGCTGGCTAAAATAAAACACAAATACAAAAACCAAAACTCAACTAAAATACAGGCCTGTTCCTCTCTCGATCATCAACGTCGTCGCTCCTCCTTTATGCTTCCGCTCCGCCGTGAGAGATTGAGACCGGTGTGCTTCACAGTTGTTGCTCATTAGCAATCGCACCACCGGCCTCGCGCCGTTCTCTCACGTCCCTCGGCCATCCTGTTCGCCACAGTTACAAAATGCTAATGTTGTCCCTCTGTTATTGTGCTTCTGTTTTTTTTGTTTTTTTTAGCTGGCATCAAGCATCTATAGCTTTGCCTGCTCTCTGTGGAATCATCACACGGACACATTCCTACAGCAGATCTACGCTGGAGACCAACAAAATGCTCTTAGCTCCCTGGAGCGTACTCTGCTCTCTCTAAAAGGTACACACACACGTACACACACACGTACATACACACACACACACATACACACACACAGAAAATTTCCCAGCCTCCGACTGCAGATTACAGACTTAAGCAGACTATACATTTTAGCACAGGGAGTTAGGCTTACAATCTGAATCGGTACTGGTAATTTTAATTACTGGCCTTGCCTTTCCAGGCAAACCCAACAGCAGTTGGGTTAGTTTATAATAGTTTATTGCCGTTAGTTTAGTAGTTTATATTATAGTTTATCAATTATGTCATTAATTACTAACCCTCATGTCGTGCCAAACCTGTAAGACTTTCGTTCATTTTCGGAACACACATGAAGATCTTTTTGATGAAATCTGAGAGCTTTCTGTCCCTCCATTGAGTGCTACGCAACTACCACTTTGACATTAATGTTCATAAAGAGATCGTAAAAAACTAACCCATATGAATTGTGCGGTTTAGTCCAAGTTTTCTGAAGATACTTGTTTGCTTTATATGATGAACAGATCTAGTTTAGGCTTTTATTCACATATAAACATTGATCATCGAACATAAACAGAAGCTTAACCGAACATGCTTGACGTAAGAGAACAAACCTCATTGGAGATTGCGGAAGCTCAGACGTGCTGCATAACACGAGAATGAACCTCATTGGTTCTTGAAGAAGCTCAAATGTGCTGCGTAACAAATGAGAATAAACCTCATTGGTTGTTGCTGAAGCTCAAACTTGCTGTTTAACAGAAGAATGAACCTCATTGGTTCTCGTATGTCAAGTGAACATGCTTGAGCTTCCATTTACCACAATGTGAGTTGATGGATGTTTATATGTGAATAAAAGCCTAAATTAAATCGGCTCATCATATAAAGTGATCGAGCCTCTTCAGAAAATGTGGACTAAACTGCTCAATTCATATGGATTAGTTTTACGATCTCTTTATGAACTTTTTGAAGCGTCAAATTGGTTGTTGTGTAGCTGTCAATGAAGGGACAGAAAGCTCTCAGATTTTATCAAAAAAATCTTCATGAATGAAAGTCTTATGGGGTTGGTACGACATGAGGGTTAGTAAATAATGAAAGAATTTACATTTTTTCACTATCCGTTTAATGGATAATAATTTTTTTTTTGTGAGAAAATAGAAGCATGTTGCACCCAAACGTAGGAGAAAGCCTCTAAACGTGTTTAACGAATCAATCCACTACCATTCCTTTTCTAAATTTAACATTTTTCAATTTTATAATAAATATGGCTATAAATTGAATTAATAATAATGCCAAGTAGTCTTTTTTTAACCACTTTTTGTTACTTGACTTGAATAATTACTTATCATTATAAGAATAGCTTTTATGGCTATTAACTGAGAGAATACATGGACTACTTGTACTTTTAAAGCGTCACTCTGCAGGAATATTTTTAATGTGTTAGTGAAGGCAAAAGATGTTTTAAAATGAAGACATTGAAAGAAATGGTAAGCAGTTTTAAAACCTGTGATATTCACTTTCCCGTAACCATTCATGTATATTCTTGTAAAAGTGAGTGTAATAAGTTAACTATTATATTTTTTGAGCAGTACACTAAGCATCTATGGTTATATTAAGGCTTTTTCTTCTGCCTCATTCAGCATACATGGTAATATTACTCAGTACTAGTCATTTAATTGGTAAATAAAATCTTTAAGATCTAATGGTTTTGTATGGATTGTTTTGTTCCTCTTGCAGTTCTTCGGAAGATTACGGTGCATGGATTCATTGAGCCACATAACAACATGGAAATCATGGTGAGCTCTTTAGAATTAGAAAAAAATACATGAAAGTGTATCGTAATTCATATATGGGCCATTCTAAAGAATTGGTGCAAACTGCTGTCACACAACCAAAAAACCCTTTTAAAAAACATTTAAGAATTCTTCTAAAAGATCTTTCTATTATCTGTTGAAGTATCATTACGCTTAATATATATATAAAATCATCATTTATTGGGTACTTTCAGTTGGGAGGTGGCTGTCCCGAACCCTAAATTTCAATTTATGAAAAATATATTGAAATAAATTTTTTCCATATAAAATGTTATTTTTAAGTGAAGTTAAAAAAAATATATATATATTTTCTTTTTAAATCATGAAACTTAATGAAAAAATTTTGTCCCACATTTGCATGTTACTACCAAAACAGTATATGTTTTAGTCCATTGGCTGAGACTGATTTTAACTACACCCCTACATTTTTGATCAGGAAATATTTCTGTCCCTCTCTCTCATAGCCACATGGTGAATAGGTAGGGCCCATCATTTTCTATAATGCTAATCCATAAAATGTAGTTTTTATATGTGTACAACTGTTCAGAACTGTGCTAGGTAACAATGTGCTGATTAGCATCTTTGAGCTAGGCTAAAAAGCATCTAAAATTGTCACTACCGAAACGTGGTGAAGTTTGAGTTGTGAAATCATTGTTTTGGTAGTGACAAATAGGAACACATAATCCTTTATTTGGGTGAAATAAACACAATTTTATTACAGTTATGCAACTCAATAGTATTTTAGTATGTTTTATTAGTGTTTTTTTATGCAAGTTGAAATTCTGCAATGTGATGTGGTCGTTACTGTCACTACCGAAACATGGGATGTTTTGTCAAAAATAAAGTAAATTGAATTTTCAACTAAGATTTTATGATAGTACCTTGGATATTATACAATTTGCATACATACAAAATTTGTGGGAAAAAACTTTCTTTCAAGATGTTTCCAACTCTGATGTTTAACCAATTCTGTAGAATGGCCCATATAATAGCAAAGACATACAGAATGCCATTTGCACACTCTGCATTTCAGTGTTGTGGAAACAGTAGTTGTTTGCAAGTAAAATCAACCTGAGGGTTATGATGTTGGTATTCTGACATTAAAAATAAATCATTGTTCATAAATGAGATGCTTATTCTCATGTGGAAGATAGGGGTTGAGAAAAAAAATGTCAGTGTGAATATTTAATGCATTACATATATCCTGAGGTAGTTGTGCATAAAACGTTAGAAAATCCCTCCTTTAAACACAAAATTTTCTGCCTTGCTTTGACACATAAGAAATAATAGTGATTTATTTGTTCACTTTGTTGTATTTAAATGGATTAAATGAGAGTTTTGTCTCTATGTAATCTGGATGCGAGAAGAATTCTTTGGCACAAAGCACATCCTGAAATGCAGTTAGCCTCTGCAGGAAGCCCATATGGTGCCTTCATCTCTTAATGCATCTGTGGGAGTTGGCTTATCAGAGAAAATATTCAAATTACATTATTATGATCTTTCCTAAACCTTAATGAGTCTTTGAAAAAAAGAAAAGAAAAAAGAAATTGGCAGGAAACAATGAGTCGAAGAAAAAGTTTTGTAGCTTTGTTGAAAATATTTGATGTAATAAATGTTGCACTGAGATTTAAAATGTATTTGTTTCAAAGGACAGTTAGGATTACTTCATAATACACAAACTGTCTATATATAGTATATGAGGGTATTTCTGTATTGTAAGACTGGTTGATGCATATCGACAATTCACAGTATATTCAAAATGAATATGACTTCTCAATTTCTTCCCTTTCTGCTTTAAAGAAGACCCTAATTTTTCTTTTTATTAAACCCCTGATCCTGCAGTCCATTTGTTAGACTGTCAGGACGACTACATCTTTGGAGCCTATGCAACTGACATTTTGAATTTGAGCTTATTAGTTACGGTAAAGGAAAAGATTATGGCACCATTATTGATCCCTTCTGGAGGTAAGACAACTCAAAAGAGAATATTTTCATTGAGCTGCTGCCTCTGGCTATCAATCAGCCACCCAAGGTAAAGAGAAACCGTGTTCTCCCGGTAGGACAGTAGCTCTCTTGTCTCTCTGGAGTCTTTTGGACTTTAATGTCGTCTTTCAGCTCAAAGCCAGAGAGTCGCTGTCATAAAATATCCAGCTACTTCCCAATCCTCTTCATGCTCGTTGCTTCATCCCTATCAAACACAGAGCATATTCAGTCTACCTTTGACTGATGCCCTGTGTCCGAAGTGGATTTCAAAGGGTGTGTTCAGCCACCAGTGAGATTCTCATCACATGGAGTTTATATGTTTGCCTCAGCAAATGGCATAAGAAACAAGTGAACATCAGTTTATTACATAAAAGGCAGTCGAGAAGGAAATATCGCTTTCGCCAATCGCCACAGATATGGCCCGCCGCAGATGAGTAGCTGAGTTAAACCAGCAAGCTGAGCCAGCAAGCTGACGTGCAAACTGAGGCAAATTAAACTGAAAGTTTAACATCTTACCAGTGCTGATGCCGCTCTCTCTCCTATTGCGGTCTTTGATCTTGAAATTAGCTGATGATTAATGAAATACAGCTCATAACTGTTGCTATCACTGACGTGAACTCAAAATAAATTCAAATTCAATTTTTGCATATAGAGTGGGAATTGAAGCTCGGAGTAATATTTGTTTTGCGGAAACACATTTGTGTAGCTATCAATCAATGAAAATGCATGAAGTGACCAGGTTAAAATAGGACCAATGACACATTAAAGTGTAACCAAAAATTGTATGTATTATTATTTTTTTTAACTAATGATTGCTTATATCTAAAAATAAATCAAGTGATTGTATTATATATTTATATATCATTTTTATTTTATTCCTTTTTTTTTCTTTATTTAAATTTTATAAAACCTAATGGATATATATATATATATATATATATATATATATATATATATATAAATAAATGCTTCAGGCATATAGCTACTGTTTATATTAATGTATTTTTTTTTTTTTAAATTTAATAAATATATTGATGTCTTTTATATATTTATATGAAGTATGATTTTCTTATTGTATATTGCTTTTTTATTCATACTTTTATATTTACAAAAGATCAATTTTTATATTATTGCTTCATGAATGGTGTCTGTTTTTGATGTTACATGGCGTTGCAGATATGTGTTTTTTTTATTAGTCATACTGCTTCTTTGTGTGTGTGTACTGCAGCTTAAGGCATAGAGGAAGTGAATGTACATTAATATGCACACAGTTGCTTTTTCACTTCATTTATACCTCTAAAGAGACAGTCAGTTATCCCATTATTTATAGTGCTAGGAGCAAATTAACTGCTGTAATTTACTGTTTGTGGTGCAGAAATTTCCATCTGCCAGCAGTGTGTTACTTTTGTCCTGTTGATCAAACTGGTTCCATTTATTTAACGACCGTTCTAGGATTGTATCCCGGCACGGCAGGTACTCTCTCAATCTCTCCTCCGACGCCCCACGTAAACAGCCTGTCCTTCCCCATGCTGAGTTAAGATTGCCTGGGGCTTCCTGCCAAATCTGCCTTCAACATGAAAACCTAGATGTTGTCAGCGGCATGATTTCAAAGTCGCTAACCACACCTGATACCGATGTTTCATTTGCTATCTGTGTCTCCTTCCCTAGGGCTTCCTCAATGCAGTGTTCGAGAGGCTAAAGCAGTTTCTAGAATGCTGTGAGTATTACATGTTTTTTTGCTTTCTAATTCCAATAGTGTAACACCATTTTTAGGATTGTTTTTGAGTTTTTTCCTATGGTGTTTTCTAAAGTGTTTTCTCTTGTTTCAAATACATTTGTCATTAATGTTCTTCCATATTTTTCCATCGACATAGGAATTTATGATTTATAACAGTCCTTTGTGATCGTTGCTTGTCAGACTGTACGAACATGATCCCTGCTGTAAGCTGTCAACACTGTAGGATCTCAGTTGTCATTGATGTCAACTCGCTCTGTGTTTTACATCATCAATCTGTGACAAGTTCAGTGACTGTGAGCTGCATTTACATGCAGGATAAAAAATTGTGGCTAGCAAACAAAAGCAGTCTCTAGCGTTAATTTTCATCATGGCTTTTCGTAAAAAAAAAGAACACTTGGGAAAATGTGTGGAGTAAGTACTGGCTTGTTGTCTCAAGTCATTAATTGTGTTCTGCGCTCCTGTTGGTTTTTCATTTGACGGTTGTCGTAGGAGAAGCCACACTGCAGTAAAACTTTCTGACAATGGCAGAATTTTGTTGGAGGTAAAATTTGATCACATTGGTCATTAATCGGCTGTCGGCGAACATGTCAAACTAGCGAAATGTTGTACAATTTAAAATAGCAGTTTTCTCTTTTAGTATATTTTAAAATGTAATTTATTCCTGTAATGGCAAAGCTGAATTTTCAGCATAATTACTCCTGTCTTCAGTGTCACATGATCCTTCAGAAATCATTCTAATATGCTGATATACTGCTCAAGAAACATTCCCATATTATCAATAATAAAATCATCTTTTATAAAAAATATCATTTTAAATGGTCACTTTTGATCTATTTTAAACATCCTCGCTGAATATTTTACTCCATGTATAATATAATTTTTTTTTACCGTATTAGGCTACTTTGACAGGGGTAATCGCATGTAAAGATACTTGATTTTAAACATATTCAGTACTATTCATTTCTTTGTGTAAAACTTTACAACTGACTGAGAACACCTTAAAAGACTTTTCTCCACAATTTACTGTTAGACTTGTTCTTATCCAATTAAATTTTATTCAAAGCTATTCCCATTTGGAAAGTAAAGTGGTGTGATATAGTGGAATTGGATTTAGAGGAACAACCATTTAGGAGAAATGAACGTTTGATTTTGATTGTAGGAGTTTTTAATCCTCAGCCCTTCCAGAGATATCAACCACATATTGGGTTACAGAGTTCATTATCTGTTATTGAGTGAAGCAAACGCATCGTTCCTGTTCAGTTTTGACTGTCAATTTAAGTCAAAACCCTATCTACAGGTTTTGAAAAAAATTTTTTTTTATCATTATTAGGCCTAAATTTATGGAAGGCTGTGCATTTTGAAATTGTACAGGTGTGTTGTGCTTCAATATTATCTTTTCTGCAGTTTAATCAAAAATTATATAAGTAAAAAGGGTTTGTATGAAAATAACTTTTAGATATTTCTGATTGAGATCACAAGGTTAATTCTGATGGACTGCAGTTCTTTATTGCAAGATTATAGAGTGCATAGTCAAAGGCCAAACTAATTTATTTTTGAAAGATCACTACTTCAAAGGCTCCAACTAAATTTTTGCTGAAGCAGAAGACAATAATGCCAAATCTGCATGGTTTCACCTGGAGACACTGTGCCTGCTTTTCCCAGGCTCGTCGTTGCACGAGTTATATGTCATCAGATGAGACAGAAGCAAGCTGTTATCTACTGGTGATATCACAGGCAACATGTTTTCCTGGCTGGGCCGCAGGTCAGGTTTCATTCGGCCTGTTGGTATTTCGGCGTGGATGAGAAACTTAGCTTATGAGCAAACAGTATGTGAAATATCAACTCTGGGCCAGATAAGGTCCTCCAAATAATCCAGGCTTTTTGGGGTCTATTCATTTCTTCATTTCACTCCGCATTGAGAAATAGATACCCGATCCCCTTGAAAGGTTACACTGCTCTATCACGCTGTCCTGAGTGTTGACTTGCAAGGAAACAGATTAGTGTCTGCTGTTTGGCTGCTGAGTGGAGCTGCTTTTTTGGTTTTCAAATTTTTTGGCTTTCGTTTGACTATGGATTGTTTCCGCCACATAAAAAAAAAAAACACAATTCCGACTTTTTTCTCAGAATTGCGAGAACTTGATAACTCAAACTCAAACATTATGGAGAAAAGAAATTCTGAATTGCGAGATACAAACTCTTAATTGTGAGAAAAAAGTCAGAATTGTGAGATTACGGCCCGGTTTCACGGCAGGGTTTAGATTAAGCCAGGATTAGGCTTTAGCTCAGTTAGGGCATTTAGATAGCTTTTATAAACATGCCACAGAAAGTAAACATTACTGATGTGCATCTTGAGATAAATTATTCTTAAGGTAAGTTTCTTTCAGTAAGATAAGTTTCTTTCAGTTAAAACAGCTCAAACATGCACTTTAGCCCGGGACCATCTTAAACTTTGTCTGTGAAACCGGGGGTTTAACTCAAGTTATAAAGTCTGAAGCAAAATGTAAACTCGTAATTCTAAGAAACAAGTCAGTTGTTAGATACGTTACAATTACCTTTTAGAATTTTTATTCTGTGGCAGAAACAATCTTCCATAGATTTAGACATTATGATCGATCACAGTATATTCGTACTATGTGTAAAATGCGTTTGATGACACGATTCACCTTAACAGGCAAATTTTTACACATTTGCCCGTCCTCGTGTTGTTCCAAACCTCAGTGATTTACTTTCTTCTGAGCAACACAAAAAGGATTTTTGGCACCTCTTTTCCTTATAATGAAGGTGAATAAAGACTGAGAAAGTTTAAGCTCCAAAATGACAAAACAGCAGCATACCATAAAAATTAGTTCAGACACCTTGTGTGTTTAGACTGTGAAGCAAACTGTTCTATATTCTCAGGTAATCTTCTCCTCAAGTGAGCAAATCATTTCTGAACAGATAATTTAGATAAGGTTTGAACTATCATAAATGTGCTAAGAAGAGATTGATTAGATTTTCAGTGGATAACATCTTGAATTTCGGTCTGTTCCTTATACAGTTGGTACTGCACACACATGAATCGAATCAGAATCAGAATCAGAATCAGAAAGAGCTTTATTGCCAAGTGTGCTTGCACACACAAGGAATTTGTTTTGGTACTGAGGCTTCCAGTGGACTATACAAATACAAATACAACATGAAACATAATACTGCAAATTATAAGAATAAAAAAAAATAAAAATAAAAATATAAATATATGAGAATAAAACTATCACAGTTTGGTTTAGTCAGAATAGACATTTTCAGATTTACAGATTATGAACCCATTTACAGTGGGCACGTTTTATGATTTTTTTAATAGTGCTTTTTGTCATAGAAGTTTTAAAACAACATGAAGATGATTAAATAATGATAACATTTTCATTTTTGTATGGAACTATTCCTCATACAAGGGAACTGAAGCATATGTTTTCAGCCTTTCCATCTACTTTTTGCAGGCCTGCAAGTTGGACCAGGCAGTCTTTGCAGAGAAAAGCTTGAGAAGACCATCATTTTGTTCACCAAAGTTGTAAGTCTAAAAGTTCAGTCAATTAAGAGGGAAACAGAAATAATCTGAGCACTTTTACTTGAGATGTTGTGGGTCATGCTGAACTCTTGAACTGTGGTTTAACTTCATGTCTAATGCTCTCTGCTAGTTGCTGGACTTCCTGGAATATCACCCGTGGCCTTTCATCCCCCTTATTCAGCGATCGCTGGAGTTCGCGGTCAGCTACGTGTTCACCGAGGCTGGCGAGGGAGTTGTTTTTGAGCGTTTTATTGTACAGTGCATGAACCTCATCAAGATGATTGTTAAAAACGATGCCTACAAACCTGCCAAGAACATTGAAGGTAGGAAGCCCATCAGCAGCCTGCGTAATAAATTTGGCAGGGCGAGACTCCATTTTAAAGTTCTAGCTTATTCGAAATAGGAAATGGATAACAGCCTTTTAACACATCAAGGACATTTCAGAGTTGGTAGAGGGCAACGAACCAATGAGATGTTTCATAATGAAATCTGGCTGTTCAGTCATGACTAAGGTTCCCTAGATAGAGATTGAAGTAAACTAATATAAAAATGCCTCTCGTCTCATTGTTTTATTGCCTTACCAATGGACTGTAGGAGCACATGAGACATTTTAATGAATGTAGGGCTGCAACTAACGATTATTTTGATAATCGATTAATCGGACGATTATTTTTTCGATTAATCGATTAATCGGATAGAAATTAAATTAGATTTTTTTTTTTAATCATAACTAAATAAAACCGTAAATCAGGGTATTTATGTGTAAAAGTGTACTTTAAAAAGTGCAAAAGCCACACATTGAGTTTTACTAATATCAATATTTGCATTGTTTTTAATGATAATTGCTGATGGCAAGTTGACAAACATGATTATTGTTAAAAAAAATGATATCCAACATATTATGTTTTAACACAATTTTTGTTAAAACAAATTTACACAGACATGTTGTTCAGATGTGAATATCTGAACTAAAAACAAACTAAAAACATCTAAAATATATAATTCATTTAATTTTTATTTAAAATTAATTATATATAAGGAATATAAGGATAAAGAATATAATATATATTATATATAATATATAAAAGAATAATATAAGGATAAATTGATTAAATAAATATAGAAAGACTGAAAACAATTGTGTGAATGTAGAGCCGCAGTAGATCGCGTTTGAAAAACAATTAAAACTTAGTAGACAAATGCTATAAAAAGAGAACGGAATGGAGGTAACGTTACCCAGCGAGCTAACAGGCTTGAGTAAAGGACAGGAGAAATTATGCATTAGTGCACAAGCATTCGCTGAAAACCACTGAGTACAGTGACTAAAAAACAATATTTTACTGCTGCTGTTATTTACTGCTGCCTTTGTATTTAATGCTTCACTTTGTAAACACCGTTTTAATTTAACCTATTTCTGCGGTAGCGCTATTTTAATCCATCACTTACGTTGCGAGCGAACTGATTGCACAACCTGATGCTCGAGACAAAATACAGACATCCCGGAAGTCCCGGGAGTCTCCCGCATATTGATTGCGGCCCTATGATTGCGGCTCCCTGATGCCCGCGAATTAGTTCAAACTCCCGCGCATGCGAGACAGAAGAGACTGCTCCAAACCGTGTAGCGCGCGCGCTCGGCAGAGCGCCTGAGGGAGAGAGACCTTGCGTGTGTGTGTGTACCAGTAAACGCTCCCCGTGACGTAAGCAGACCAACTAATCGATAATGACATTCGTTGACAACGATTTTCATAATCGATTATAATCGATTTTATCGATTAGTTGTTGCAGCCCTAAATGAATGTTCTAATATCTTGAACATTACTATATGGATAATTGTATATTGAAGTGATGTTGCAATATGCATTCCAGACAGTAAACCAGAGAGCCTGGAGGCACACAAAATTAAGACTTCATTCTTTACACACCAAACGTTGACGGAGATCGGCAGGAGACTGGTATCCAAATACTTTCTGCTGACAGAGGAAGAGCTAACCATGTGGGAAGAAGACCCAGAGAGTTTTGGTAAATGTGAATTATGAACTCAATAACATATCTAAAGCTGTGAAACTTTTTGTTTTTCTGGGCTGTTTGCCATTTAATCAGAGAGAGACAGTAGAGATGGGGAGAAGAAATGAGACATGAGAGAGAATCTATCTTGAATACCAAATGAGAGCCACAGCTTTATATGTCTGCAGTATGTGCGTTAACTGCTAGGTCACATCATGACAAAAAAAACAATTTTTTTGTAATATTTTGTGACGGAACTTAACGAACAATGCTGTGATCTGGGCTGAATGCGCTCGTTGTGTGTGCGTACATATGATGGTATTTTGACCAGCTGAGAACTTGTGAAGAGTTTATAAAATGTGTAAAGGAGTCAAATCAGTGGCAACAATTCCTCCATTGCACACAAAGAAAGATCTGCTGCAAGGTGACGTGTTTCTGATGCCTTTACTGAACTGTAATGGGCAACGTAGCTCCTATGATGAGAAAAAATGGGTATGCTTCAGCATTCTGTCCTTTTTAGGGTGATTTAGATGTCTTTGGTTCGTGTTGCGTTCATATTCCATTCGAACCGCACCAGAGTTCTTTTGGAAGCGGACTAAGACCCATCCTTTCAGCGATCTCGTTCTGCTTGTTTGGTGTGCACTAGGACTCAGGTGGCAGCATTCACACTTATTCAAATGAACCGCATTCACAGAGCAATTTCACCAGAGTTCGGGATAGTTCACCCAAAAATGTAAATTCTGTCATCATTTACTCACCCTCAAGTTGTTCCAAACCTGTATGAGCTTCTTCATTTGTATGAGCTTAAAACATATTTAAGTATTTTAACTTTTTTTTTTCTACTATGGAAGTCAATGGCTACCGTCAACTGTCTGGTTACCGACATTTTTCAAAATATCTTCTTTTGTGTTCAACAGAAGAAAGAGACTCATACAAGTTTGGAACACCTTGAGGGGGAGTAAATGATAACAGTATTTTAATTTTGAAGTGAGCTATCCCTTTTATTTACACAAATGCTGAAAGAATCGCCATTCTAAAAATCCATAGGGCATTCTTTTCTGGGTTTTAGGGCTTCAAACTGAACCACACTGTTGCAGGTGTTCATTAATGATGACCATATATGGCTCAACCTGAATTCATGAATCACTGAGGTGAAAGTGGCTATGGCAACAGATGTAATACCCATGAACTTGAAGTCATGAAGCTTTTTTGTCAGTTATCCGAGCCCTCCGTTGTGTCATGTCCAGAGATGCTGAACCGTACCTGCTGCATTAATTTAACACATGTAATTCATTTCAAGGAAATTGCCTTCACAAAGTACAGTTGGCTGTAATTTAAAATCTCTTGGTGTACTTTGCTGGTGTCATTTTCTAATGTATATTGCCGTGGTCCAGTGATTTGTTTCTGGCATAGGCAATGCCAGTCCTTGAATCGTCCAGAGGTCCGGCTGTCAAGGCAGCGTAATCATAAAAATTGTCTCATTGAAATTCAGCTCACTAACTCAATGGTCCGGTCAAAATGGTTAACAGCCTTTGGAGCGGAAGATTGTCAGTGAATGATGACTAAAATTTTGCTCTGTTTGTCACAAAGCTATCATAGGGCTTTAAATGACTTGGAATATTGTGCTCAAGTAGGATGATTTTGCTTTTTGAAGCTTGACAGCCTCAGTCCTTCTTCAATCCTATTATATTGAATAGAGTGGACAGGACATTCTTCAACAAAGTCATAGGGGTTTGTAATGACATGAAGATGAATAACTGGCTGCAGTTTTATTTTTGAGTGAAATATACCTTTACAGTGCATGATATATGTTGTGACAAGTTGTGTTTAATGTTATTTCTTTTTTCAGCTGTGGAAGAGACAGGTGGTGACTCCTGGAAGTATAGTTTGCGGGTAAGTGATCTCTCTCTATAAAATTTAGTTTGACTGATTTCATAACTTTCATCATTTCTAAAACTGCTTTTTGCATATGCAACATTTCCATTTGCCCGTCTTTTGGTGTACTACCTTACATGCATATGTATTCCAAGGTCAATGGAAGTGTCAGTAAATGCAAAGCGACCAAGTTAAAAGGAATCAGGGGTCTGTCTCATTTCTATGGCATTTACATAGGGGGGCCGTGACCCCTGTCTCTCATGTGACTTGATTTGCATTACATCTGGCTGCCTACTTAATGCGGCTTTTATGTCCTGGCTTTAAAATGACATTGGCTGACTAAACTTATAACCTCATGAGAGAGTAGTGTTTTACATCGCATTTGTCATTTACTCGCTGAAGACACCGCTGTGGAATCACTTCACCGGAAGGGATTTCGAAAGGGAATGTCTTAATTATGCATTAGCTTAAATGTTTCTTGTCGTCTGAATGCAAATATATATATATATATATATATATATATATATATATATTTAAGCAATATGACTGTTGCACATCAGTCTAGCAGTGGATCTTAACTCGGTGGTTACAACTCAAAAATGTGCCACATGTCTGTGATGATTGTGTTGTAGATAGAAAAGAAAAGTGCTTAATTCAAATAATTAATTGTAACTAAAAATAAAATTGTGTGTTAAGATAGCGAAGGTGTAGACAGCATCACTCATTATAATGGCTTATATTGTCTTTTGTTGCGCCGACCGTGTCCAGTGCATATATTTATTTAATTAAATCACAGCCCTTCTGATTTGATAATCACACTAAGCCATATCGCAATTTTGGTTTTTATTTTGATTAATCATTGAGCGTTTCTTGGTAGAAGCTAAAATCTAAAATGAAGTATTTTCTCTGTGATCATCCATATCCAGTCCAGGTATCTGCCCTTATTGATTTTGTCCTGAACCGTATTGATTATGTCAGATTTCCTGAAGGCATAGAACATATGATATGACATGTGTGGGGCATGTTGAGCTTGGCACTCTTTGCAAAGGTGTGATATTTGACCTCATTGTTTCCACTGGGAGGTCAGTGTCCCTGCCTGTAATATTAGATGCTGAAGGCCACTGAGTCAGGTCTCGCACCCTCACTCCTTCTTCTGTAACGGTGGTGGCCGCCCTAACACAAATAAAAAAAACTTTGGCAAGCGGCCGTCTTTCCCCGCTAATCCATCACGATCCCGAACTGGCAACTTCTCAACACACACACAAACGGGATGACACGTCTTTTCAGGTACAACACACTTCCTTATATTCAACTTCCTTCCGTAATTAACGTCAATTGAAATACTCCACCCATTCACGCAAAAAGGAAAGTGAAAGTAAAACAAACAATGTTGTGACTCGTGGCACAGATTTTCTTCACTGTCACACTTCATTGCACACTATTGATTGTGTTGGCAAGAATGATGGATACCACAGAAAACCAGATGTTTGTGTTGAAATGTTGTTCCTGCATTGAAGCTCCCTTATATTTTGTTTCTTTTTGTTTCACTCCATATCTTTACAGCCGTGCACGGAAGTGCTTTTCTTGGACATTTTCCACAACTACAGTCAAACTTTGACACCAGTACTATTGGAGATGGTGCAGAATCTTCAAGGTTGGTTTTATTTGATGTGTTGACGAATATTACATCAACTCCATCTAGGGTTGGAAAATTGTAGCGAAATTATGAATCAAGTTGATTCTTTCAGTACTTTAAGAGTAATTGGAGATTACAGTTTACTTAAATATAAGCCTATTAACAAAACAATGCAAGTTTTATTTATTTGTTTTAATGATTTAATTAGATTTATTTGATTTGATGTTCAAGATAACGGATTCACTTAGTGAGTCATCAGCCTGATTTAAACCAATAACGATTTTGAGAGTGATTTTACAATCTTTTTGAAGTTTATTAAATATTTTTGAGATTTTGAGTATATGAAAAGAAGTTCATAAGAGTCATTCGAGAATCTGACGAATTCACTTCATGAATGTAGATTTAATAGAATCCAGCCTATTGAAAATCATTTGGTCATTTTATAGATTAATTAAAAAAAAGATAAATTCTGATTGATTTCCAACCCTAACTAAATCTCTGCTAGACAAACAGCATTTGGTTTGTTTCCCAACCTGGCCAAGCTGGCTATTCTGTTCTTTTTTTAAAGATGTGGCTTCGGAAACCAAAACAAGCTCAATACACATATGATTTGGTTTTACCTAGTTTGAGGGGTTTTTTTTCAGCAGGGATAGATTCATTACATTTATTAACAGAATAGTGAGCATTTTCATTCATGACTCCTGGCATTCAAGGACACTGTGAATAAATTAGACAAGTCAAAGCTTTGAATGTGATGATTAAAGAATCGCTGATCAAACGAAACTCACTGGTTAAATGAGCTGTCATTATGTTGTGATAATGAAAGAAATGTCACATCTGGAGCAGGAGTAGTTGAGAACATGGTGAAAAAGGATTCTTTTATAAACTGTAGGTGATTTATCACCAGTTAACACTGCAGGTCCCTTTTTATCTATAGTAATTAACATGTTCGCTTCTCACATGAAATATTTTGAAAAGCCGTTCATGTGTGCTACAAGAGTAGGCACTGAAAATGTGTTTGGATGCCACACGGTTTTTACAAAACCTCTTTTTGAAGTGTTTCAGCATGGAAGTACTCTAATTTCTAGCTTCCTGCTGACATTAGCTTAGAGAGGCTGGGTTGACACCAACTGACACATGCCATGCCATCAGTTCTTCAAAGCTCTTTTTGTTTCCAAATAAAGGAACTTTTTTTGTGAGGGAAAACTGACAAAATCACCTGGGGTTCTACTTTAGATGTGGACTTTTTGATTATAGCCCTGCAGGGCAAATGTCAACTTTATAAAGCACGTCCTGCTAAGCTGAAGCGGGTCCACCGCTAGTGCTCCTCTTAAAGCCGCATGTGGCAATTAAGCTGGCACTTTCAGACAAATACAAGGACCATCTGACAAGCGTTACGCTCTCATTGCTTTTGATCTGCTTCCCTAATTAATTAGTGAATGATTCAAATGAGCTTTGTGTGTAAATTAGTTGATAAAAATTTACTATCATGATTAAATTAGGATGATGTGTTAACTGCTAAATGGTATTCATATAATAATCTTTGAGTGTTTTGGCATGGAATTTAGGTTTGGCACATTTTTATCATTATTACATTTCCATGTTTTATTAAATTGAAAGAGATGACAAATTGTTTTTTTTTGCACATCATGTATATCATTATAGTGTGAAGTCATTATAAAAACACACATTCCGATGATGATTCTCATGATGACCCCTCATTTAATTTCCTAGTCGTGTCATTGTTTTTCTATTGAGCATTTTCTGTTTTCTAATTATACATGGAGAATGAGCGTCGCCCCCTCATTGTCGCTTTGGGATGGCTAATTGTGATTGGCTTAGGGAAATGGGATGAAAGTTTTAGTTGTTTATTTTATTACATGCTTTGCTGCTTTTACTACTGCTTGCAAAGTGGTTAAGTCACAATTATTACAGATGTGTAAAGTGCTAGATGTTTCCAACAGGCCTAAAGCACATTTCGAGGAGGGAAAATATCAAAATACTTGCTTTCTCTTTCTCAGGCCCCAGTAATGTTGAGGACCCAGTGCAGATGCTCATGAAGGATGCAGGTACCATCACGCATTACTTACCCTTATACACAACCATCACATCTGAGACTTAAAATGGGCAGTCAAAAAGTATTTCAAAAATGTAAATAGCAAAAAAGAGACTGTTTGGTGTAAAATGAAGAATAAATATTTAAAATATTTAATATTTCTGCTCTAGATTCTGCACTATTATTAAATCTAGTATTATATACATATGTACTGTATATATGCTGTATTATTATATATTATTCTGCTACCTCTTTACATGAAGGTCAGTGTTAGTCAAGTCAAGTTAAAGACCTATATTTCTTTTTTCTGGTTAGCACACGTACATATATGTAGGTATGTATGTATGTATATTAGGGGTGTAACAATATATCGTGCCACAATATATCGCAATACAAAAATGCAACAATACGTATCGTGGATAGTGACAATATGTATCGTGGATAGTCCCCCCCCCCCAAAAAAAAATGTACTGTGTGAGAAAATAATTCAAGTTTTCAGAGTTTTAGTGTCAGTACATTAAACTACTATATATAATGTTGATTATAATGTATAATAATGTAATGGGGGTATATTTGTGGGTCCTGATAATACCAAATGTTACCTGAGCAGTAAAAAGTGTCCAACATTATTTTAAATATATCTAGTCAGTGAAAAGCGCAAGAATATTCTATAATAATTCTGTATTTTCAGCTTCAGAATCATGAATATTTTTATTCTGGTGTCACCATTGTCCTTGGGTTAAAAGCAGAGTTCAAGCCTATTCATTTACACACAAAATTTGATATCAAAGTTAGCATTTTAATCAACAGTAAATTTTTTGTTGACCTTTTATCATATGTCTTGGAGTATCGCAATAATATCGTATCGTGAGTTCAGTATCGTGATATGTATCGAATCGTGACATGAGGGTATCGTTACACCCCTAATGTATATAGATAGATAGATAGATAGATAGATAGATAGATAGATAGATAGATAGATAGATAGATAGATAGATAGATAGATAGATCGATAGATAGATAGATGGATAGATGGATAGATAGATAGATGGATAGATAAGATTATTAACACTTTTATTTTTTTAAACTAGATAACTTATCAAATATATGCAAAACTGACACAGACTCTGTACACCTTTGTACGAAAATCGAGTTTTTAACTTTTAAATTAAATGTTATCTTGTGCAAAAATCAATTGTTTCTCTTTGCAGTGTACAACGCCGTTGGGTTAGCTGCTTATGAATTGTTTGACAATGTGGATTTTGATCAGTGGTTCAAGAACCAACTCCTAGGGGAGCTACAAGTCAGCCATAACAGGTATGATCTAATAAACATCATTAATCTCCTAAAAGCCATTTATACATTTATAAACCTTCGTAAAGAACACTTGATAATGTAATGTCTGTGCAGTATGACATTTCACATCAATAAACTAAACTAATCTTAAGCACTGTTTTCTGTAGATGAAATGATATTCACTTCTATTATTCCAGGAAGTGATGTCACTCCACAGGTGCATTCAAAGAAGCGCCTGTGTGCAGTGATGGGGTCTAACCCTCCTACAGATAAAAGACTAAAGCTTTCTCTCAGAAGTTTTTTTTATTTATTGCATTACTCCTCTGTGAGCTCAGATTGGCAATTTATCAAAAAGAATGTGGGATGAATCCCAGCACCTTCAAGTTTCTTTCTGTTTTCCTATGATTGTTTCTGGAAATCTAGGTTGGTTACATAAAGGTGTACACATTTTAATAGCTCTATTTTGGGGGTGGGGGTGGGGGGGGGGTCTGTTTTGGCCTCAGGAGTTTAAAATTGTGCATGATAACATCAAATGCTGAATGCGGACAACCCCTGGAAAGAGGTGATATCTTTCACTTTTTCTGAAGTCTTAAGAACAGCACAAAGATATCAAGATTTAGATAAACCTCTCAGACGGGAGCCTGGATAATCTTTACACTGCGCCTCAATGACATTTACTGCCTCCTTACAATGGCAGTATTATATCAGCTGTAGTTGATGGATTGGTTAAATAATGTTCTTCTGGGAGACTCCAGCGGTGGACTTGATGAGGTCAAGAGAGTTGGGAAGATGTGTGGTATCGGATATGTAAAATAAATGTCCTGGAGAGAAAGGTGTTGAAATATTCATTGAAGGCCATGGGGGTTAAGGAAAGAAACTCTTGATAAAAAGAAAAGGGATTTGGACAGGTCACTTCGAAAAATGGAGCATAAGTATGTTCAGAAGTGCTGGGGAAAATGACTTGACAAACTGCTCTTAATTTACAGTAGTTAAACTAGTCAAACTACCCCTTCAAAGTATTTAGATAAACTACAAGATTTTCTACATTTAACAATACCTCCTCTATGGATCTAAAACCAATAAATCATTCCTATATGAATAGCAAATGGCAAACAGAGTAGGATCTAGGGGTGTAACAATATATCGTGCCACAATATATCGCAATACAAAAATGCAACAATACGTATCGTGGATAGTGACAATATGTATCGTGGATAGTTCCCCCCCCCAAAAAAAAATGTACTGTGTGAGAAAATAATTCAAGTTTTCAGAGTTTTAGTGTCAGTACATTAAACTACTATATATAATGTTGATTATAATGTATAATAATGTAATGGGGGAATATTTGTGGGTCCTGATAATACCAAATGTTACCTGAGCAGTAAAAAGTGTCCAACATTATTTTAAATATATCTAGTCAGTGAAAAGCGCAAGAATATTCTATAATAATTCTGTATTTTCAGCTTCAGAATCATGAATATTTTTATTCTGGTGTCACCATTGTCCTTGGGTTAAAAGCAGAGTTCAAGCCTATTCATTTACACACAAAATTTGATATCAAAGTTAGCATTTTAATCAACAGTAAATTTTTTGTTGACCTTTTATCATATGTCTTGGAGTATCGCAATAATATCGTATCGTGAGTTCAGTATCGTGATATGTATCGAATCGTGACATGAGGGTATCGTTACACCCCTAGTAGGATCTGTATAAAACTCCATGAAATCAGCCCCGTATTGTTGGGAGAAGAAGCTTCTGTTAATTTTCAAACTGATGGGACCAGATTGTTGGATAACACCTTAGTTTAGGGTCCGATTCTCACTATTAACTAGTTTCTTATTAGCTTGCATATTACTAGGATATTGGCTGTTTATTAGTGCTAATAAACAGTTTTGGGGGTAACTCATTACAAGTAACTTGACTTTTGTAATCAGATTACTTTTTCAAGTAACTAGTAAAGTAACGCATTACTTTTAAAAAACAAAATATCTGAGTTACTTTTTCAAATAACTAACGCAAGTTAATTTGTTTTCCCATTTATTGACTGACAGCTCTCTTGTCCCCATGTTGAGACAATTCGAAGTGCAGAGGCGTTGTGTGTAAACATGATGGTTATTGTAGTTCTAGACTAAACTTGAGTGTGCATTTACTTATCTCACTTCCACAAAGATAAATAAAATCAGTGAAATGCAGAATCTGAATACTATGCAAACATCCAATAACTAAATAAAACATTAATTTTTATGCATTTAATCTCACTTTATTGACCAATGTACTTGCTTCTGACCTTCGATGATTCAGTTAAACCATGAGCAAAAATGACTATAGATTTTTTTGTTCCCTATCGGTCAGTCACTACAACGTAGGTCTGACTGACCAATAGGAATCTCGCTAGAGAGGCCAATCTACTTCGAGTGAAACTAAAACAAGCCTATACACATTGGTGTGCAATCATTTGCATCAACTATGCGGCCTCGCAGCACGGGTATATAATGAGCAGCTGTTGCAGTTGCACTTCAGCTTTTTGCTTCACTAGCATCTTGACCAAACAGACACGCACTAATTATTCCTTATATTTAATGAATAATCCTGCAAACTCACCCTCCCAACAAAGGTCTTTGAAACTTCCCCCAAAACTAACATCGCAATGAAGCTAACACCACTGGCAGAACTAAATGTCCTGTTACAGGACACATTTAGACTGATAAGACTTTACGGACCCAAAAGGAAATTCCTGAGATATGCGACACTCACTTAATTCTTACTGAGAAGCAGAAATAAACCCCGTTAATCCTATATATTCTATATATATATATATATATATATATATATATATATATATATATATATATATATATATATAACCACTTGAGAAATGTATAAACATGTATCTAATTTTCCCATCTCATGATTTTCCTTTTATGTTGTTTGGCCTGTTTTCTTGTAAACTCTAATGGGTTAATGTTTCTAACTTTGCATACTATGGTAAACCAAAATCATGTGTGTGGCATGTTTGGTCTCTATAAACTCCAATCTTCGTTCCCCATTTGTTAATTTACATTACATTTTGCTAACTTTGTGACGCATGGGTATTATAAGAATCTAGAAGATTCTTTTTCTTAAACACCCAATAAAATTACAGATCCAAATGCCCTGCTAGAACACAAAGGGTTGTAAAATCTCCCTCCAAAGGGTCAACAACTTACTCCTCAGGCCAAGGCACTGAAGGACCTGCACGAGGGTGGACATGATCCACAAGTTCTCAAAGAACTTCGTGCTGCAACGGACCTCGCGCTTCGTGCGACGAAGGTCACCGTGTGGTCAGTGGGTCGTGCGATGTCCACCTTGGTGGTCCAGAAACGCCATCTCTGGCTGTGTCTGGTCGACATGAGGGAGACTGACAAGCTCCGGTTCCTTAAACTCCCCCGTGTCCCAGACCAGCCTCTTCGGCGACGCGGTCGAGAACTTCGCCCAGCAGTTCTCGGCTGTACAAAAGCAGACAGAGACTATCAAACACATTCTGTCGTGGCGGTCAGCTGCTGCCTCTACCCCACCGCCCGCTCGTCGCCAGGGGTGTCCTCCTGGTGGGTTACGACCAATCTTGGACTTGCGAGTTTTGAATCGGAGCCTCCACAAGCTACCGTTCAAAATGCTCATGCAGAGACGCATTTTCGAATGCACCCGTCCCCGAGATTGGTTTGCAGCGATTGACCTGAAGGACGCGTACTTTCATGTTTCACAGGCTGTTCACACAGGCCGTTCCTGCGCTTTGCGTTCGAGGGTCGAGCTTATCAGTACAAAGTCCTACCCTTCAGGCTGTCCCTGTCCCCCCCATGTCTTCACGAAAGTCACGGAGGGGGCCCTTGTTCCCATGAGAGAGCAGGGCGTTCGCATCCTCAACTATTCTGACGACTGGCTCATACTAGCACACTCTCGAGATCAGCTATGCGAACACAGGGACCTCGTGCTCAGGCACCTCAGCCAGTTGTGTCTTCAGGTCAACTGGGAAAAGAGCAAACTCTCCCATGTACAGAGGATCTCTTTTCTCGGTATGGAATTGGATTCCAGTTGGAGGAGCAGGTTCTTCTGGTGGCTTCATATTGGCCCACCCGGACTTGGTTCCCAGAACTCATGCTCCTTGTGACAGTCCCTCCCTGGCCCATTCCTCTGAAGAAGGATCTTCTGACTCAGAGACGGGGCACCCTATGGCACCCGCGTCAAGACTTCTGGAAACTCCATTTCTGATCCCTCAACTGGACGGGGAGGTTCTAGATGACTTACCCCCAGAGGTACTTAACACCATCACTTCAGCACGGGCGCCGTCCACGAGACGTGTATACGCCCTGAAGTGGAACCTGTTCATCGAAATGGTGTTCTTCTCGCTGAGAAGACCCCCGAAGATGTTCGATAGGGTCTGTGCTTTCCTTCTTGCAGCAAGGGTTGGACCGAAGGCTGTCTCCCTCCACCCTCAAAGTACATGCTGCAGCTATTTCAGCTTATCACGACCACATAGATGGCAAAACAGTTGGAAAGCACAACCTGGTCGTCAGGTTACTTGGGGGGCGAGACGATTAAATCCTCCTCAACCCCACTCCATACCCTCTTGGGACCTTTCCCTGGCCCTTTGAGCACTTCAGGATGCTCCCTTGTGGCCTTAATTTAATCCTCCTCGACCCCCCTCCATACCCTCTTGGGGCCTTTCCCTGGTGCTTCGAGCACTTCAGAATGCTCCCTTTGAGCGTTTGCAATTAGTAGACTTAAAGCTTCTTTCCACGAAGACTTTGCTGCTGGTTGCACTGGCCTCTGTCAAGAGGGTAGGGGACCTGCAGGCATTTTCGTTCGACGAATCATGCCTAGAGTTTGGGCCGGGTGACAACCATGTAGTATTAAGTCCCCGGCCTGGCTACGTGCCCAAGGTTCCTACCACTCCCTTCAGGGACCAGGTAGTGAACCTACAAGCGCTGCCCTTGGAGGAGGCAGACCCAGCCCTCACTTTGCTCTTTCCCGTTCACGCTCTGCGTTTGTACGTGGACAGAACTCAAAGTCTCAGGACCTCAGACCAGCTCTTTGTCTGTTACAGAGGCCAGCAGAAGGTAAAGGCTGTCTCCAAGCAGAGGTTGGCCCACTGGATAGTAGATGCCATCGGTTTGGCTTATCAAGCTTAAGGCGTGCCCTGCCCGCTCAGGTTGCATGCACACTCCACTAGAGGCTTTGTTTCCTCCTGGGCGCTGGCACGTGGCTCCTCGCTAACAGATATATGTAGAGCTGCGGGCTGGGCGACACCTAACATGTTCGCTAGATATTATAGCCTACAAGTAGAGCCGGTCTCCTCCCGTGTTCTCACCCTAAACGGATAGAAGCACCGAGAGGCCTGGCTCTGTCGACTTGCTGCATCCTACTGTGCACCCTTATTTCTCCAGAGTGAAAAACCTGTCTAGTCCTCCAGCACCCTAAGCCCGGACATGGCGGAGCGTCCAGTGCCAGGCCTTTATCCGCTGAATCCTTGAGATCCGGATCTGGCCTGGATTCCATATGTGTGACCCTACTGGGATCCCATATGTGTATTTTCTCCACGGCTGCTCCTAAGTCAGAAGCCCGTGTCTTTCCCTTAGGCTAAGTCACCCATTATTCATATGCAGTACAACCTTTGGGTTAGTCCATATGTATTTTCCACATAACTCTTTGAAGAAGTGGCTTCCGCAACGTTCTCCTTCCTAAACAGAAAGGGCACGCTTTCCCAGTGTTTTCCAATATCTCACTGTATGGGTTATCATGGAACAACAGTGATAGATACACTCTGTGTAAGCCTCCTCCTATCGTCATTCCAGGCAAGAAGGTGTAGAGGCTTGCACAGGGCGCTGGATGGGGTTCAGCGGCTGTGGCTCTTTGGTAGGGATTCCTATTGTTCAGTCAGACCTACATTGTAGTGACTGACCGATAGGGAACGTCTTGGTTACATATGGTAACCCTCGTTCCCTGAGGGAGGGAATGGAGACGTAGGTCCCGTCGCCACATCTGCTGCCAACCGCCGGGGCGGCCAGCTTATCAGGTTGGCTCCTCAGCAAAAAACTGAAAAAAAACTGAGGCTGCACAGCTGATGCAAATGATTGCACGCCAATGTGTATTGGCTTGTTTTAGTTTCACTCAAAGTAGATTGGCCCCTCTAGCGATATTCCTATTGGTCAGTCAGACCTACTTCTCTGTTCCCTCCCTCAGGGAACGAGGGTTACCATATGTAACCAAGACGTTTTTATTGGTAAATTAAGTGTTAAACTTTTTTTCTCCTGCATCCTATTCTTCCGTTACCCAGAATGGCAGCACAGCTGAAAGGTTTGTTTGAGCTGTGCCCTCTACTGTACACATGTACATTTGCATTTCCTTCAGCCTGAGGCTTATTTCACTTTTGGTGTGAAAGGGTCTTTACATTTGCCCAAAAATGTAACTTTTTTTGTTATAAAAAAACAACAAATCCAGCCCAGGTGAAAAAAAGTAACCAAGTAACACAATTAGTTACTTTTTACCAACATGTTTTTTTTTTTGTCAAAACCCTTTATCCCTGAAGCAAGTTTTATTCGATTGAGCTGGTTTTAACCATGTAAATCTTTTTTATTCCATTAACACTCTTGAAGAAATCTTTTAACCAAATAGTTTTTAGCAAAAATAGATTATAAAAACCTGATTTAGTTTTACCATAAATCTTCTCACCATGAAAATAGCCAGAGAAGCTGGCATGGTGTTAAACAAACAAACAAACAAACAAACTTAAAAATGTTCTACATTTATTATAATCTTGTTTTTTGTTAGCATTTTGTCATGTAAAAAAAAATTTGTTAAACCTTAAAAAGATGTCTTTCAGGATTGTATCTCTGATTATATCATACATTTGGCCAATCATTGTAATAAATATTTTAATATATTGTATTGAAAAGCAAGATGTAAAATCCTGCAAAGACTCAAATGGACCATTAAATAATTTGTTATTAAACCTAACAAATAAAACTGGTTCAACGGGCTGAATAAACAGATTTATTAGAATGAATTGCTCTCCTAAAATGCCCACTTTCCGTCAAATCACTGTATACTCATACAAAATATAGTGACGCAGTGGCCGCAGCGATTTGTTTTTAGAAAAGTAGCTCATTACTCAAAGATAATTTTGTGCTGCTAAGAAGGTTTTTATGTTTTGGTGACAGTTCTGTGGGAGGACAGATACAAAATTAAAAGAGAGGTAATAAAGATTGTGACTCTACACAAAGCATCATTTAGAGAGAGAGAGAGAGAGAGAGAGAGAGAGAGGAGAGAGAGAGAGAGAGAGAGAGAGAGAGAGAGAGAGACTCTGTTGTGGAAGATCTCATTATGATCGCATTTGAAACCATGACTGCCAGTTTCTCCTTCCATTTTGCTTTTGTACGTCTGTTTCTTTTTCCTATTGAGTAAGGAGAGTGGGATTTAAACTTAATTTTCATATTTCATAACATTGATGTTGATATTTAAAGACTCCATTAAATTAAAATTTAGTTTTTGTGGCTTTTAGATGTTTTGAGGTCATCTACACCACCGTTTAAAAGTTTGCAGTCAGTAAAAAAAAATGTATTGAAAGAAATCAAAGGTTTTATTCCGCAAGGATGCATTAAAATGATCAGATGTAAATATATAGATATTTATAATCTTACCAAAGTTTTCTTTAATTCTTTTGAACTTTCTATTCATCAAATAATCATGAAAAATGTGACCGTTTGCACAAAACTATTACGCAGCACAGCTGTTTTCAACATTGATCATGATAAGAAATGTTTCTTTAGCACTAAATCAGCATATTAGAATGATTTCTGAAGGATCATGTGACACTGAAGACTGGAGTAATGATGCTGAAACATTCAGCTTCGCCATCACAGGAATACATTACCTTTAATATGTAATTGTAATATTTCACAATATTACTGTTTATTTGTGATCAAATAAAAGCATAAGAACCTCGAAAATCATTAAAATATTAGAGATTCCAAACTTTTGAACACTAGTGTAAATGCAAGCATATCTATAAATGGTAGCAAAAGTACATTTTAGCAGATATATACCCATTTTTTTTCCTGTAAAATTAAACAAAAATATTGATGACTCATTCTGCACTACACCAATTTGTGTAATTAATTCTTCAAAGTGTCCTGACCAAACTTAGTTTCAATACAAAATACTTTAAAAAAAATGCCAGAAAACTTCACTTTTTAAGTGATTTCATGGGTCTTTAAGGAAAGAGAGAGACAAAGTCATGCATTTCCAAATTTCACATTTGTTTGGAACCATCCACGTGTATATAAACATGCCCGAGAGTATGCTACAGGCGATGTATGTGCAAAATGTGCATGTCGGTGGACTTTTGTGTGGCTCCAGAGGGGGATCAGTCAACCAATCGAATGTGTGTTTTCGTGGGCATTGAGGCGGTCTCTTGACAGAGCAAGCAAATGTACGCTTGCCACTCTTTAATCAGGCCCATTTGTCACTGTCATGATGAGACAGTATGCCTGAGAAAGCCTCCGAGGGATTTTCAGAGAGACATATGAGTAACCCTGGTGCTGACATCTGCCATCTGTGCCTTGAGCTTTAGGATTTGACAAGTTTATATTCAGCAGGAAGTTACCAATATGCATTATACCTTGGTAATTTGTCCCCATTTCATGTTATGAGAAACGCCTTCAAATTCCTTGACCTTGTGCACTTTCATTTCTCCTGACTGGCAGCCCTCCAGACCCTCCCATTGATTCATCACTTCATTTGACCTACCGTGTCACAAAGTCAAGACTCTTGCACTTTGTCTTGGCAGACAGATTATCTAAGCGCTAATCTTGTGCCTCTGGGGTCAAAATGGGCAGATACGCAGGACAGGTGTTGCTAAAGTCTGGATGGATTGGCTGGAGAAGCCTGTTGCATTAGTCTTCCCCATTTACAAAAACTCTGTGATGTTCTTTCTCTGTCTTTAGCAGGACATGGTGAACTATTATCTCCCATAGATAGATTATGGCCTGGGACATTGGGGACAGTGCACCGGGCTGATGAGAGGCCTGCCACCTGAATAAAAGACACTGGAGTACATATAAATAGACATATGTGCCAGTATTTTTAAAAATACAATTAATGCATTTAAAAATCAAAGATGCATCGTAAATAACAAAATTATATTTTGTAATTTCTAAAATTAGTGCATTAAGTGTGGAAGGGCTGGGTATCGATGAAGATTTATGGATTCATACCTGTTCATATTCACAAACTCTTATATTTAGATTTTGATTCCATATGAGTCGATTCGTATTAATGTGTGTATATTTTAGTTATATCAGATTTGCTTGCAAATGTATGAAATTCTGTCTCTGCTAATGTTGTATATTTATACAAGGCAGTCTTTCATACTGATTCAAATGGCAACCTGTCTTTTTTAAATAATTAGACTACACTGATTGTGCTGTATTTGTTTGATGCATTAACACGAAAAGGCTCGAATTGTGAGAGTCATTTGTTTGTGAATTGGACTACTCAGGTCATGCTGTATATTTTTGATTCACTAATCTGAATTGGCTCATACTGTAAGAGTATGTCTGTAAATTACACTACACTGGTCGCCTTGTATGTTTTTAATTCACTAACACAAACAGGTTCGTTAGAGTAATTTTTTTGGTAATTCAGGATACACTGGTTGTTTTTGCATACAGCTCTTGTGAACCTAAAAGAGAGATTTCTTGGCATTTTTTCGTAAACTAAAATCCGTCTTTGCTACCTCCACTCTAAGAGTTCTTGGAGGCAGGCGTCCTTCCTTTGTCCTAGCTGGGTCGTGTCCTTTGGTGCATTGGAGAATAAGGCCAGTGCTCAGCGACCCTCGCCACATGCCAGACTCTATCGCGTTTCAAATACATTGCAGCAGCTACACTGCAGGCGTGCTCTGAGAGCAGCAGCATGTGTGATGATGATGGTCAACGTGCGATATGCAACAGCATGAAATGACCTTTTCATCTCAGAGCTTCAGTGTGGCAGCTGTGGTGCCAGTTTAGCTTTGGGGGACTAAACTGTGTTGAGTGCTAAGTCACAGATGTTACCTCATCCCAAACACACACTCTAAGGGTTATGATTTGACCCATTACTTCTGTTTGTTATGCAGTGTGATAAATATACATAGCCACCAAAATACACCAGTTCCAATTGGATTGGATGGGCACCACAACATTTCTGGGAAGTTAGTAGGGAATTAAAGTTTAAAGAGGCATGTCTGCAATGAAAAAAAAAAAATCACTCAGAAATTATTAGCATGTTTCACAAGTAATTACAAAGAAATGGCTAGTAAAACTTACTCCAATAATCTTTTTTTGTTCAAAACTTTGAAAAATAATTTTTTGCAGTGTGTGAAATGTTCAGTGCTTATTTCTTTGGGGTAAAAAGGGAATGTCTTCAGAATAATTTATTTAGTCTAAAATTGTCTGTATTTTTTACCTATGGACAGGCAGATTCTGCTACTTCAGTACTGGCCCCTAAACAGCATGTAAAAACAAAATTAACGTAAATTGGTTACCGTACTTGTCAGTCAGTTTGATCTCTTCCCGTCTTGATGGGAAATGTCTGGACGAAATAAGCTTCAGACTTTATGCTGCAAGTCAGAAGTCTGGCTCTGCAGCCCCATCTTGTTTAGGTGAGTGTCTATTATCCAGAATTAGATGCATGCTTGACCAAACTATGCTGATAGGCAAAAGTCTGGCTTAATGAAATGATAATACGTTTATTTTATATAGCTCCTTCCTACAACTCAAAGTTGTTTTACAATAGTAAGACCAATAGTGAGACCATAGGGGGCTTTGAATGTGATGAGAAGTACCTTGTATTGAATACGGAAACGAACGGGTAGCCAATGTAATCTGTGTAAAACAGGAGTAATGTGGGAGGATTTCTTGGAATTTGTGATTCCTCTGGCTGCGACGTTCTGAATTATTGGAGCTTATTTAGTGTTGTACTGCTATGCCAAAAAAGAGAGCATTACAGTAGTCTAAGCGGAAAGTAATAAAAACTAGAGTCTCAGCATCGTTGATATTTAAGAAAGGATGTAAATGAGCAAAATTCCAGAGGTTGAAAAAGGCAGATTTGGTCAGATGAGATATGAGGATAGAAAGAGGGAAGAATCGAAAATTATTAACCAGGTTTTTAACAGTGGTGGAAAGTTGAACTAAGAAATCAGCAATCTCAATATTATCAACACAGAGACGGGATGTAAATTGAGGAGGACCAACCAGTAGATTTGTTTTATCAATGTTTAGTTTGAGAAAATTACTGGCTGAAATTGAGTTGTGGGAAAGGAGTAGTCCGTTGGAAACTAATGTAGAGCTGGGTGTCATCTGGATAGCAATGAAAGTTAAAGCCATGATGATGGATAATGTGACCTAAGGGAAGCATGTAGATGATGAAGAGTAAAGGTCCAAGAACAGAACCTTGTGGAACACCATGTGAGACAAGGGCAGTAGTGGACTTGGAGAGTGGTGGCCTGATGGAGAGAAATGTAATGTGGACTGTCAGACAAGTAGGAAATGATTCAACACAGGTGTATAGTGTCAATTAGAGAGATATCAAGGAGACTTAAAGTGCTGATGGAGCCCAAGTCGATGGCCATGAGAAGATCATTGACTACACCTGATTGGAAACATTCATAAAGGTTGTGTGATGACAAATAGTTTTATGTTGAGCAGTGACCACTTTCTCATGCAACTTCGAGAAAAATGGAAGATGCAAAATTGGTCTTATAAAGCCATGTCAGAAATGTCGAGGCCAGGTTTCTTTAAGACTGGGGTGACAGTACTGATTTTGTTCTAGTAATTAAAAACTTTAGCTAAGTAGTTGGGAGATAAGAAGTGAAATGGGCAATGAAATTACAGAAGCACACATTTGAACCCTTTCACACGTAAGTTTACAATATTCTACCTGACCCCCCAGCGTGAGTTCTTTAAGGCGACCGTTATTTAGAACCTGTCACTTTAATGTTGGTGGCATGGTGACGCATCATCGCTTGTCACGTGACACAGTGCAACCACAACACAGCGCTGAATTAATGATGATCTGCTTTGTCATTTTTCCTTTTGTATTCAAAATATTCACACATGTATTAGCTATAGCTTGAACCACTGATATTCCAATTGTCAAATATGTGCAAGTGGATGTGTTTTGTTGTTTAAACACCTTTATAACGATCACGTTAGTTGAGCTCTATGCACGATGGGCGGCGCCATGTTAGCTTGTGCCACAGTTCAGAGAATCGGACCTGTTGGATTTACAACACGTCAATTTCTCCACTTCTCACGAAATACATGAAAGTAAGTGGCTGGTGAACTGGGAGAAGAATAGGGTCAAATGTAAAGCTACTTACACAATGTGTATCTGATATGAATAAAATGTGTCGTCTTATTATAATGGAAAGGATTATTACTGCCGCTTCCATAGACATCAGTGTGTATTTTACAAACTCAAAATCATTGTTTTGCTAGTACTTATGTGTATTTAAATGTCTGAAAACTAAAATAAACATTGTGTTTCAAAACACCCAATAGTTGTGATATGACAGCACTGAGTGGGTCCTTCTCTGGCTCAGCGCCAGCCAACGCACGAAATCACGTTTGAATTTAGCAGTTGATCACGTGATGCACTGACCGTTGTAATCACACCGGTGTGATCGCACGCTCCAGGGACCAGCCAAGCCAAGACTGATCACAACGGTGTGATTGTACGTATGAAAGGGTTAAGTAAGGCAGTAGGGGCTGGGTCGAGAGGGTTGGAATAAGAGTTTGATGTCTTGATTAGATACAGTCTGGGGTGGGAGGATCAAAGTTAGTGAAAGTGCCAGGAGTGAAGGCCGAGAGAAGTTCATCTGGTTATACCATTTATTTTATCTTAGAAGAATGATTCTCAGACCTCAGCTGAGTAACTCATGTCAGGTGCAGGTAGGTGGTAAGTTTACTGACAGTGTTTAGGGTAGAGAGGAAGCGTTACTAATAAGGGTAGAGTAGTAGCTAGAGCATGCAGTATTTAAGGCAGATTTGTATAGCTCAATATGGTCTTACTAAGCAGTAAAATGCTCATTTGCTGGTTTTCCTGTAGAGGTGTACAAGGTGACGGCCAAGCTGTGAAGTGTAGGTTAAACCAGAGAGACGTGTGCGTAGAATGCATAAGTCTACTTTTAAGGGGGGCGTGAGTATCAAGGGCAGTGGAAATGGACGTATTACATTTGGCAAGGATATCAATAGAGCTAGTAATGGCAGAGAGTTGAGTTTGTAGAGATGTGGAAAACCATTACTGGAAAATCCAGTGATGGATTCACAGATTTGAGGTTATGGTAAGTTATGATGAATGGTATGTATTTTCGTTAGACAGCATTTTATTGTCTGAGCGGGTGATTCTTAACAAGAATAAATAGCAGATTGGACTAGATTTTATTTTGATAGTAAAAGTCCGGGGTGTCCGATTGCTCAACTAAAACTTTGCCATGGATATTTAGGTACGGTATAAATATCAGGTCTTTGTATGCTCTCAAACTGAATCCTGCATGCACATTAGCAAAAGAGTGACGGTGAAATTGTTTTGGGTTCCTTTGTTTCTCTTTGTTTTTGCTTCATTTTAATGGTTTGTTGCTCATTAGAGGTGTGTAATTGAAGAAGCGTTGCTTTGTGTATGTGTAAGAGACACAGCATGGCAGAGCTCATTTATGATGACTCAGCTATTTGAAAGCAGTAATGTACTTGAAATAATGTTTTCATTACCAGTCCCCCTGCTGGAGGCCTAATTGTCATTGTATATTACAACTTACTGTTCAGATACTTTCATCATTTCAAAGCTCAAGTGTTCATGACAAACTTTAGAGGGACAGCCCACAAGATTCAGTCTCCTTTATAGAGCTTCGCTTCCGTACCATTCTTTTTGACACAGACAAGACCGAGGTTATCAGCCGTCTTTGAGTGACGTCCCCTGCCATGGTGTGTTTTGACGTGTCTGAGCTGCAGCCACTTGACAGCAGCCCTCTTTAAAATCAGTCATTAACTGTGAATAGAGGCAGAGTATTATTGTCAGCACCTTTCAGGCCTACTGGAATATATTTATTTTTATCTCTTGAAGTGATTCAAATACTAAATAGCAGAATTTGAATTCTGTGGCACCCACACATACATGCATGAACGTATGCAACTAGAGGTCATAACTAAATCACAAAATTCAATTCCCAATGCGACACATTTAATAGTCCTTTCACTAATTGCACAATGGCAGGAACTCCAGAACTCTGTCCTCTTTTTACATTTTTGTAAAATGTGTTTTTCACAGTAATAATATGAAGATGGTCCTTGGAGACCATACTGTGGAAACCCGTTGAGTCTTTCCTTTTGGGATTGACGTTTTATTTATTTTTTTGAAAGATTGAACAGAACTTTGGCAAAAACTTGCATGAAGCTGACATGGTGATTCATTAAACACTTTTAGACACTACCTCAGGCATGCATACAAACTTTATGATGCATATTACCAAACAAACAACACAATCAGCTTCCTACTACTGGGGATTTTCTTCTGGATGTGTGTGTATATTTTGTGTCCTATAGGAATTATTTCTTTTGCAACACAAAGGTCTGAATTGGGTTCATTTTTCATGTTGTCAAGCTGTCATTTCAATGTAATCGAATACATACATTAAATTTAGTAGAATTATACACACACACATAGAGATATATACATACACACACTGCCTTTAAAAAGTTTGAGATCGGTACGATTTTTTTAAAAGAAGTCTCTTATGCTCACCAAGGCTGTATTTACTTGATTAAAAAAGCAACAACAAAAAGCAGTGATATTGTTAAATATTATGACAATTTAAATGAACTGTTTTCTATTTGAATATATTTGAATGTTTTTTTTTAAATATTGTTTAAAAAAAAAAAAAAATTTTTATTCCTGTGATGCAAAACTGAATTCTCAGCATCATTGCTCCAGTCTTCAGTGTCACATGATCCTTCAGAAATCATTCTAATATGCTGATTTGATGCTCAAAAAACTATTATTATTATTATTATTATTATCAATGTTTCAGGATTCTTTGATGAATAGAAAGTCATATTTCATTTATTTGAAATATAATCTTTTGAAACATTATAAATGTCTTTACTGTAACTTTTGATCCATTTAATGCATCCTTGCTGAATAAAAGTATTGATTTATCCCCCCCCAAATAAAATTATTCCCCACCCCAAACTTTTGAACAGTAGTGTATAATGTTACAAAAGCTTTCTAATCCAGATATAAATGCTGTTCTTTTGAACTTTCTATTTATCAAAGAATCCTGCATTTTTTTACATAACTGTTTTCAACATTGATTATAATGATATTAATAATAAATGTTTCTTGAGCAGCAAATCTGTATATTAGAGTGATTTCTGAAGGATCATTTGACACTGAAGACTGGAGTAATGATGCTGAAAATTCAGCTTTGCATCACAGAAATAAATTACATTTGAAAATATATTCAAATAGAAAACAGTTATTTTAAATTGTCCAAAACTCCTTTACCAATATTACTATTTTTTGTGTATTTTTAATCAAATAAATTCAGCCTTGGTGAGCATAAGAGTATTGTGTTAAAACATAAAACATCTTACCGATCCCAAACTTTTGAACGGCAGTGTATGTATGTGTGTGTGTATATGATATATATATATATATATATATATATATATATATACTGTATATGTGTTTGTAAATGTGTAAATTATATTACATTAAAATTTTATACATTTTAATAATTTTTTTTAAATAATTTAGAGAGTTTAGTTTAAATGCCCGGCCTAACTTTAAGGACATTTGTGTCTATGGCTTATTTTTTGTACCTCATGCTAATTATGTGATCAACCCCTCTCATCCTTTCCTGTATCCATTTACTTCATGACCTTGTTGCCAAACTCCATATTAAATACCTATTAAAAATGAATTAAAAGGATTTAAAAGGAAAATGAGGTCTCTCTGGAGACTCCTTACACTAAGTGTACAAGAAGCTAAAGTGCCTTCGGCAGCAGGCCTGTTTACCTTTATTTGCATGTGTATGCTCCGCTGTTTGCCGTTGAGAGTAATCATTGGTTACATGTCATTTAGCAGATGCTTTGTAGAGCAAACACAATGTTTACCTTAGAGTGAACTCATTCTAACAGGCAGCTTGGCTAATATATTTGCTCTCTGTGGAGTGACCTTTATATTTAATGTAATGAGGTGCTGGTGATATTAGTATTGGTGGTTTTGGGTGCGATGCTGAAGTTTTTTATCACCATTGGCTCTATTTACTCTGTCGCTCACTGGCAAGCAGACGAAAGCAGCTTAAACCCCTGGCACGCTCGCTCACTTTTTATCAACGCCACTGGCACCGCAGCCTGTTTCTCTAGAGATATTTTCTTCAAAAAAAGCCTTGAAATGATGCCTCTTTTATTGTCTCTAGTGGGCTGAGAGAACCCCAGGGCCCAGAGTCATGCCTGCTTTGCTTTTGGGAACCAATCCTGCAAAAACAATTACAAATTTTGACTAGTTTTTGGTGGAGAATGTGGATTGTTTACAAAAGCAAACACCCCTGCCCCTTTTATTACTCTTATTACTAGAGATGCACCGATTGATCGGCTGGTGACTGGAATTGGCCGATTTCCACGTGATCGGCCATGACCGGCGACCAGCCGGGGTTCGGCGCAGAGTCTATTTTTGCTGCACTGCTTACGCTCAATTAAAGTGAAAGCACACTTTTGATGGACAAAGTAAATATGATTTCACTCAAAAAGTGCCCAAAATGCACAGAATTTGCATGTCTGGTGTGTTTTAACAAGAACTGGAGTAGGCTATGTCAGAAAAGAAAATTAATTTTTTTTTTGAAATGAACACATGTTTTTAGTTGGATATTGGATGTGAAAAGAATGAAATGGTTCTTCCATATCACTGCACTTTACAGTGCCTAGCATAAGTGAAGTCACCCATACTAAAGTTGACTAAAAAGAGGAATAAAAAATCATATTTTGGAAATTGATCTTAATACATTCATTTAAAAAATGCAGAAAAATACAACCTTTAAGGACACCAATTTTCTTTGTGAATGAATAATGTATCCTAAATAAATAAATGTTCTTCCTTAAAATACGGGGTGCATAAGTCAGGGCACCCCTATGTTAAATTCCCATAGAGGCAGGTAGAGTTTTATTTTTAAAGGCCAGTTATTTCATGGATCCAGGATACTATGCATCCTGATAAAGTTCCCTTGGCCTTTGGAATTAAAAAGGCCCCACATCATCACATACCCTTCACCATACCTAGAGATTGGCATGGAGTACTTTCCATAAGATCATCTCTCAATGCAAACCAGCTATTAGGCTAACTGAAATAAAACCATTTTCCAAAAGATGATTTTTTTATTCCTCTTTTTAGGCAACTTTAGCATGCGTGTGTTCACTTACACTATCCACTGTAGATGTGTGTGAATTTCCCACACCAGGAGTAATTTATATAGTTCTATTTTATAGCGATTACTGTTCAAAAAATGTTCTACTAAAGAAAGGAGAGAAAATAAATATTTGTGTGTTCTGTAAAGTGGTTAGAAAAAATGAAATCGGAATCAGCTAAAATCGATATCGGCAGGTCAAACTCAATGAAAAGTCGGAAATCGGGATCGGACTAGAAAATTGTAATCGGTGCATCTCTACTTATTACTGCTTAAGTATTATTTTGAATATCCTCTATATATATTTTTAACATCTATAATATTTATGGACACACATCCATAAGAAAGTTATTCTGAAACCTAAAAGATAACAGCCACTTGTAAGATGTCTAGCATGCATTTTGGAGTGAGGAGGAGAGTGAGAATTATTGACAGACATAAATTGGTTTAACAGATGTGTAGAAGCGACAAACTAATATGTAAAAGTTATTAACCTACACTTTGCAATTCAGCCTTCAGTCATAAGTTACATTTTGTCGAGGACAAACAAGAAAATGATTTGATTAAAGTGTTAAAATGGCAATAAAAATGTAGAGTATGTTCCAAATATTATCAAGTGCACATGTATGTTCCACTAGCTGTATGTAAGGCTGGAAGCTTATGCTGCTATTTTGAACCAATAATCGGAACAAAAGGCAGTTGAAGGATAAAGTGTATAATTGAAATATTTATCTGACTCCAATATAATGAATCTGACTCCATTAAAGTTGTTTTTATTCTTTAACCACTTATTCTATAAAGGTAAAAGTCTTTCTTAGAACTGATAGGAAAACGTAGGATTTAACCTGAACGTTTAGATAATGAAAGAATCAGTGATTATCAAAGACCTTAAAGCAGGCAAAGTTATTTATGAAGTTACCTATTTAAGTATACAGACAGTAGAATGGAACAACATATTGTATAGAAAACTTAGTTGTAACAAATAATGCACTGTTGTGCCGACGAGGCTGTAAAAACCTTTCTCACAGCATGAGGTGTGCACTGGTGTGCCGGAGTGGCAGGGTTAAAGCCTTTCTCCAAGAACAACCGTTACCTTTCCTTCCTATACCCTGAGCAAAGCATTGTTAAACATGAGTGGAATACCAACACTGAAACTGAGTGACAGGAAACCAAAAGATGAGGCAAGTGGGTGGTGATCAAGAGGGGGGAGAAGAGCGTAAACATATTCTCCTCAATGCATGTTTAAGCAATAGTACCTAGATTGTATAATATGATACTTTGATACCTCTATTAAGTTTACCACCATTCAGTTCAGTTTATAAGCTGTCAGATAAGACCAAACATGACATAGTTACATGTTAGAACACACTTGTAAACTGTAACAGTTGGAAGCATATGTCCTGTGAAGCAAATGGTATAGATGTGTCACTCCAGACAGAAGCATCCTGTGCCTGGAGTGTCCCAACAGTCCTCAATCAGCATTAGCGTACTGTGATGATGGAAGCCATTGTGCCACGTTTAATTCACATGTATACCTTTAAAAGGATTTCTGAAGTACTATGGCAGTAAAGAGTTCTGGCCATATTTCCTCAGCCCTACAGTACATGTACGTACTTCCACCAGTATGTAAACGATCTTGATCGGAAAGGGATTTGCATATCAGTGTGACTAATAAATAAATCTAACATTTAATTCTGAAAAATTAAACATTGATTAGGCTATTGCGTGGGCAGAAATATTTAGGTGCCCATGGCTGCACTGCTGTATACCTTTTGTAACTCTTGAATACATTTCCCAATCCACTTTAATTGTTTAATCTCACCACATAGAGAGATCTGTAGGCATTCTGTAGGAGGAGTGCATTCAATCACGATTGATTTTAAAATAATTTGCACTTTAATTAAGCAGAATGATAGGAATATTTCGATCATTTAGGATTAGTATATATTTTTTGTATTATAAATGAGCCCCCAGTGTTTTATTTTGTACTTGTGCCAGGTTTTCTTTGTTTCCTTCCTTTTTTTCTGAACATAAAGTCACTGCAAAGAAAGTTTTTGCCTTTTGAATACCGACCTCATGTAATTTTTCCTCCTGGGAACAGAAACCTTTAAGTTTTTCTTTATTCATGGAAATGAGAACTGTTTTAGGTGTGCTGAATACAGGATTTGAAGAGTAAAAGACCATTTCAGGACATTATCTCCCTATTGTGTCTTACACCTGCAATTCAGAACCTTACCTTCTCAGATAAAATAAGCTTTTTAAGAGATGTTAAGCCATTAACAGCACAATGCACAGGGAATGCTGATTTGGCTCATTTTGTTTTTTTAGGTACAAGTTGATCAGAAGGCGGGTGATCTGGCTGATTGGACAATGGATCTCGGTCAAGTTCAAGCCGGATCTGCGTCCCCTGCTCTACGAGGTCATCCTCAGTCTCATGCAGGACCCCGATCTTGTGGTATGTGAAGCTTACAGGATGTTCAGGTTTCTTAAAGGGATATTTCAGCCAAAAACTAATAATCTGTCATTATTTACTCACCCTCATGTCATTATAATGAATGTTGGCTGATGATTTCAAGCTTCAAAAAGGACACAAGCACCATAAAAGTATGATGTTAATCATTGTAAAACGGTTTTAGCGGTCCTTGCCACGTATATGAGAGGTAGCAAAGTCTGGTTAATGAATGACATTCTTTTCAGAAACAAAAGCCCACAAAACTGGTCTAAGCTTTAGTTCCCATTGAAATTGCACTTTTTTTTTAATCAGTTGTTTTAAATATGTCTTTTTTTTATTGTTTTAGTTTTAATTTAATTTTAGAGCTTCAACTTAAACTTATTTCAGTCAGTTGCCAAGGCCACTTTTGTATTTTTCAAGTTTCTCATCTAATTTTTATTTAAACTAAAAAAAAAAGTTTTTAGTTTTAGTTAACGATAATAACCCTGATGTGATGATGTGCACGAGAGCAATTATGAATTCCCAATGAGCATTACCAATTATGGACTTGCTTTCTTTGCATTGAAAGTCTGGACAAATCGCCCATTGGTTCAAATCAATTTTGTCTTCCCCAATTAGGGATGCGTGAGGACTCTGATTACCCTCGTTGTGTCTCGGTAAATAATGAGAGGCCATCATTAGATGCCAACTTATGAATGGTAGCATTAATCAGCATCACCAGTGGCTAATCACTAATACGACTGCGTGACCAAAGGCACTCTCCAGCCTGCAGCTTAGCCACGTTTAATTCAAAATCAATTTCATGTGCACTGCGAGAACCTTTTTTCAGTCCAACACTTTTCCCAGCTTACAGTCATTTTGTATTCATTTGCTGTTCAATAGCCTGAGTTTTCTGATCGGATTTTCAGATATGTAGGTTTATGCAGTTAAATGCATTGACAGAATTGACTGCCTGCATTTCTAGTTTTTATTTTTTAAACATTATTTCTAGATAGGTTGGGTCAGGGCAATTCGCTTATTTTAGAGGTGTTTCGTTAAGAGGGGTTAATTTAGAGACTACATTTTTCAAAAGAGTTTATCCTGCTGACGGCATTAGCATGCTGTGCTTCATTGTGCTACCAGGGACTTGTTAGTGTGGTAAAATTTCCCTCCATTAAAGCACAGTTTCTATACTCATCAGAGCAGCGCTGTTGTAACATTCAGACAGTTACTGTTTGACTTCAAATAACTAGCTGTGAGCAATTTTCCCATTATTTTATATAATCTGTAGCTCCACTTTTTGTGGAGACTGTAATAGACTAAATATCAATAATCTTTAATTGCACAAGACTATTCATTTCTTGAATATCCTACCGGTACAGTTATATTATTTGTAGTAATGTGTAGGGTCAGACAGGTCAATTTAGCTCAAAAGGAATTATTAATTAATTAATAGGGAATCTTAAAAGAATCACTTAAACGGCCGAGCAAATGCTCGTCCACCGTTCTTTTGAACGGGCCGTAACTATCAGCTCTAAAACGCATATAAATATCCAAACTATAGTGAAACACTATATATAAGCAAGGTAACTTAGATCAGCAGTTTAAGACACTAAATTCGTAAGCACATAACACAAGAACAAATATCTTTAACATACAAAGAAGACTTTATTGATTATTCTAACACATAAAACTAATATCTAACACAATCAGACGCACACACACATTCATACGAGTTGCAGAAAGAAAGAGAGTGAGGAAAGAATGAGTTTTAAGAGTGAGATGATGAAATCCCAAGTTTCTATATGCACTTATAAGACATGACCTGAACGAACCATCAATCATTGATTTAACCCTTCTATTTGTTTCTTAGGCGGGGTTATTAAATGTTATATCAACGCACCAGTTCAGTTAAGAGTCTGGAGGCTACTTGCTTGTCTTTGCGTTCCTTTGGGGATTCCTTTTGTCGGCGTAAAAAGGGGTTTCCTGGGTTCGTTGATTGGCTGGCGGTCTTCTCGTTTCTGGATAGATGTCTTGGGCAGCCAATCACGTGGTGTGTTGGCGATGGATGGGAAGTCTTTGAAGTTGGAAAGCGGGCTTTGCAGTCAAATCGTTTAAACGCAACTTAGCAGCAAAACTTAACTTAGAACCGACTCTCAACGGAAAAGAAAAGATAACTAAGAAAAATAAAGAAAAGTGAGACAGAGTAGTTGGATGGCTTGAATGAAGCTGTTTGACCCATGTTCTTCTGATCTTGATTTGGGTTCTTTTGTCTGCTGGTCTACATGGTTACTCGTCTGTCCGGTTACTCGTCATGGCTTCTCCGTGACTTCTGTTAATCTGCTCTACCGAAAACAAATTCAACTCAACCAAACTCTTTCAACCCAACCAAAAAAAAAAACTCTGGCTTTGTTCGGGTCCTAAGATTTTAAACTCAGCTGTTTGTCCAGCCTCTTGGATTAGTTCTGACCAATTAGGCAATGTCCTTACTTGAGAGGTGGCATTCTCTTCACCTCTCATCGTAAATCATGCGTTATCTGTTTACTCTCCGGCTCCAGCAGAGTACAAAGTGTACAGTTTAGACATGATTCCTATTATAAGAACACAACACATTTTACACAGATTTCAATCAAGACATCTTCTGAATTAAGAACATATGATCGTACTGATAGTAAACAAGACACACTTTCATTCAAACATCTAATAGTTATAACAATTACATGACTTGTATGTGATCTAAGCATAATAGAGACATACAGAGGTTGTAGATACAATATAGGATTATGTAGTTGAACAATGTTTGATTATAAGTCAGTCAAGAATTGTTTTGGGATGATTTTACATGTAAAGTCTCAGTCTGTGTGGTTTTAAGAGATTTCAACCATGGGGTCATTCCAAGGTCCTTAAAAAGGAGGAGGTCTGTTTCAAATCATTTGTCATGCGTTCACACAACTTCTGCCGTTATCTTGGTGGGTTCCGAGCCGTGCCATCTCTGAACCAATCAGTCTTTTCCAAACTATCTAACGTTGATAACGTTCTCTTTTAGTTTGTCACATCTCTTTGTAGCTATATTGATCATATAGTTCTTGGCTGGGACTGGCTGGAGCCCACTCCATTTATGGCCCTAGATTAGACTGGTGATTTGGGGGTCTGGAGTGTTGAGTTCTGTGTGGAATTATGTTTGAACGAATCACCTTGAAGATTCATTTGTGTTGGGTTCGCCCTCAAATCCTACATATTGAAGAGCTGTGTAGTCAGCACAGTTTCTTAAACGTTGGTATTTTTACTCAACTGATTGAAGTCTTTGCCGTTGCGATTCCCTCAAACTTTTAAGCTGCTTGAAAATGTCGTTTAGAACATCCATAATATTATCTTTTGAAGTTTTTAAGTATATGGTAAAATATATATTTATGCTAGCAACTAGATGTCAACAATGGCTATTGGAGTTCATCATATGCATACAGATGTTTGTGAAAATCCTGTCTCGGTGGGATTATCAGAGTCTGAAAATAGAATGAAGGCTTTATCAGCTGGGAGAGTGGACACGTTCAGTTGGTGATGGAGAGGGAGGGAAATTATCACAGAAGTGTTTTTGGGATTTCTTCAAACATTCAAGGCGAATGACGATCCACAAATCATTTTCATTTCCATCAACCTGATTGGAATTTTGATTGCTGTCCCTGGCTACGAAATGATGTATTTTTAAAATGGGGACGGTAGCATAAAATCATCCAAGCATTTTATCTAGGTTTAACTCATACTTGTTGTCCATTTCCGGCTTGATTACATTTACATTTAAGGCATTGATTACGGCACAGTTTGCACCTCTGTCGTCATCATACTGGTGGTGAATGTTTTTGCTGTGCAGCGCTTAGCATGAAAATGAATATGTACTAGGGGAGGACAGTAATCTTATATTTCTGTATGAATAGTTTTATATCATGGTAACTGCATAAATCACAATGTACTTATTTTTGCAAGAAATTAAATGGGATATACTGGGGTCCAAAAGTCTAAGACTACTAGTGAGAATGCTGCTTTATTTATTTGAAATTGTATTATTGACACAATTTAAATAAAATAACATAAATTGAAACATAAATTTCTTTAGATTTGTTATGTAATTTTGTTTATTTATAGCAGTGTTATTTAAGTTATTTTAGTTTTGTTATTATTTTGAATTAGCTTTTATTTTTATATTTTCAGTTTTCGCGTTAATTTTAGTTTAATGTTCAGTCATTTTTGTCTTTTTTAAAATAAATGTCTATTCAGGTTTATTTTACTTTTAGTTCAGTTTTATTTATATTTTTTATGTATTTCCAGTTTTAGTTTATTGCCAAGGCAACATTTCTAATTTTCATTGAGTTCATTTTAACTAATATTTATATTTTATTTTACTTTAGCTTTATTTCAATTAACAGAAATGTTTTTAATAGATGTAGTATTAGTTAGCGTTAATAACCCTGATTTAAACTGCAGGTTTAAATTACATTTTAAATTCTAGATCATCGGTGGGGATTCCATTGTATATAAAAATAAGTAAAGCCTAATACATTAAGTTATACATATTTTTAATGCATAATGTATAATCTTTGTGCAATCTGCTTTGCATTGTTCAAGCATATCATAATAATAGATTTGTTTTACTTATTTGGGACACGTCCTATTCCTTATTTCTATATTCCATGTTTCTTCATTAAACAGTGTAACGCACTCCTGCTCATTGATAATCCATGTGGATATTTCTAGCATCGCGCTGTTTACGCCATCATACTGCCCAGCCCTAACATGTACTTATTTATTCATTGATATGTTCCTTGTATTTATGGAAGTCGGTGTAGTGTGTACCAAGGCCGTTGAGCAGCCCGCTCTCTCGTGTCATATCGCCTCCACAGGCTCAGTAGAACCAGTTTAAATATTTAAGTTGTGGAGATGACAGACCATTAGCATGCTGTTCAAATGTATGAGAGCTCCCGGCCGAGCACACTCGCTTGGGTTTTTGTGTATGTATTTACGTGCGTGCCACAGGAAATTGAAGTCAGAGACCACGGGAACGAGGCAAACCATGGGCTCACCAAACACCATTAACTCTCTTTCAGCTGTGCAGCTGCTAGGTACGTGTGACAGGGAATCCAAATAAAGTTTACTATTTTATTATTAGCTTATAAAACCGAGTACAAACCCAGCACCATTTCACTCAGGGAACCCGTCCAGAGAGGGAATGGCAAACAAACAAATATTATTGAACGATGGAAAACGGGACAAACTGGGAATGCTGAATGCCGGTAATATATTCATTTAATGTATTTCACATTTCATCCTAAACATGTCAGGCATAGAAATGTTGTCCTGTCTCAGGCGTGAGTCTCAATTGGCAACAGAGCAATCTGGATGTAAAACCTGAGGCATTTATAGCCTTTCATCAGTACTAGGTCTTATTTTTAGGGGGTCTCTTGAGAAGGTTTTAACAGCACCTAAGCGTTAATTTTTAGTTTCTTTCTTTGGGAGCAGTAATGTTGTAGCATTAAATGGATAGTCCACCCAAAAAATTAAAACTTTGTAAAGAAAACGACATGCTTATAGACTGAACACATAATACACCCGTTTTCAAAAGTTTGCCTTTTCAGGCCCCCAAAATGGAGTTATCGTGTAAATAAGCGGCTAAAATAATTAAATAATTTAAATAAATTAAAAAATGAACTAAATAATTTTTAGTTGAAAATGATTTTGTGTTAACGACCCCATAATCCACATCACATTCACACTTCATTTTAGCAAGCCAAATAATTAGATTCCATTGAATAATAATAATTACATAATATTAATAATAATAATAATTAAAATATATGAATAATAATAATTATAGTTATTATAATTATTATTATTATTATTATTATCCCTAAGACAGTAATATATTGCTATTGTGATTAAACTGCACTGCAAAGTAAATGAAAAATCTATATTCTAGAATTAATATATTAATTATTTTTACTTTACACTACAGTAGTAAATATTACAATATTTCTTGAATTCTTTACTTGCAAAAGCTCTTAATTTGGTGTGAAACTGATTCAAGTACACTTTACAAACGCATCTCATTACAGACAGTAACATGCCATAATCATGCGTCCACAAAAATGCTAATTATATGAAGATGAAAATAAAGCTTAAGTGGCACACTTTGTGTGCCCAAATATGTGTTAAACACTTTATTCTTCCATGGAAAATCACCAGTAGACTTGCTGTGATAGTCTGTGTTCCCAGTCTTGTGTGTTCAGCCGCAACACCGGTTACATCACTTGCCCACCACGGCTCCACCCCCCACTGTTGTTTTGATTTTTTTATTGTAGTAAACATCATTTAGTTCAGTTAGAGAACAGACACTACAATTAAAAACTGAATGTGGCGGCTCATTGCAGCGTGAGCCGAACTAGACGATGGCGGAAGATTTTTTTTTCAAAGCGAAATGTAAAAGTGCCTATTTAAGCGAGTTTGACATTGTACTGCTTTGTCGTTGTGTTTTTCATTAAGAATAATACCATGAACCCACCATTCAAGCAATTGCCACACCCAAATTGGTGCTAATTCAAAAGCGAAAGTAAAATGCGCACAGGCATACATAACAGTGAATGACGAATTAGCGATTTAAAAGCGAGGTGCAAAAATGTTCTCACCGTCACATACCTAATCACCAGGTATGTTCTTGCCTATTTTTTGACAAAATCTTATTAAAGCCAAAATTATATTTAGCGTTCCATTCATTGACATCCATAATTATTCACCACACTCTCTAGACAATTCTGGAATTTTGGCCCAAAAAAATGCTGTTTTCACTGTGTATAAAACAAAAAATACGCTTCAAATGAATATTCATATTATGTAATGCACAATTTTAACAAAAAGACAAGGCAAATGTAGCTGATTTTGGGAAAGACTAATAAAGAATACAAGTTTCAGCAGCAATCGTTCTCCCCTCCGCCATGTTTAAAGTTTATGGCCCACTTAACTCGGGAACTTGGGTATCAAAATTACCCCCAAGCTTCCCAGTGGTCAATATGTCTTGAGAGAGAAATTTTTATAGCTAGGAAACTCGTATTTACGATAATTCCTATAGCACGTGAAAGCAGCATAAGCCGCACTGAAAATGCTTGAAAAAAACCAGATCATGAGCTGCCTGTCTGTAAGACACAGTATTTTATTTTTTTCGGTGAGAAAACCCTTTAAATGTAACCTTTATCTACAGTTCATTTTCTTATCTGTATAACTTCAACATTTTAAAAAGCTTAATGTTCACTTTTATTGAGCCAGCAATCAGACGGCACTAAACGGATAGTTTACTTTCTGTGCACATTAACAGACTCTACCTTCGTGCTTTTCCACAAACGCTCGTCGTCTGAGCATGGTTAGCCGTCAGCGCTATAGAGGTGCTGTCATGTCAGTGTGCAGACTCGCAGTTTGAGTCGACTTGACTGTTGCCCCGGGCCTGAAGGCTTCGGGGAAGGACGAACTACTCTTACACAGCTCCAACATATCAATATCTCTGGAGAGTTTACCCTCCTGCTTATAAAACAACCCATTGGTCATTTCTTGGGTTCAATTAAAGCTCCACACGCCTTAGAAATTCATTATAGGCCAGTCATCCACCATTCAAATAATGACATGTTGTGGTCTGTGTTGTTTTAATTCCAGTGCCAGAAGTTGCAGATTTGAACTTTGTGTGGCATTTCTTTTAACAACCAATTAAAATGGCATTTGTTTGTCAAAATGTATGTTTACCAAGAACATTTTATTTGTGTCCTATTCAAGGGATTTTGGTTAAGCACAGCTTTCAAGGACTGAGATTATAGTAAGAAATAATAAATCTTAAATAATAGATTTGAAAATATGACGAATTTTCAAATGCCTTGGCCTTTTTATATTATGTAGAAGGAGTTGAAATTGTTTCTCCAAAATGGTCTTGTCCAGTATATAATCTGAATGGTGTTGAAGTATTTTTTTTTGTCAGATGCTGACACATTTGATTTGAATAGATAATTGATATTAAATTAAAACATTATTTCACAAAATTGCTGTTTTTAACAATTGCTGCATTTTTCATCAAATAAATATAGCTTTGGGGAGAATAAGAGACTTATTTGACTTTCACAAGCATGAACATATTTTTAACTTTTGGTCATGTGTATATATTTATAGCTAACATTAAATATTTTTATATTGTAATACTTTGTTGTTTCTACATTATTTTGAGTTTCAATGTCAAAGACAGTATATTTGACATTTTTTTAAGGGCATCTTTTTTTCTTAGCACAATGAATGAAGGTCAGTATCATTTCTGCCCTGCAAAAAAAGATTTTTTATCGTTTTTGTTGTTTTTGACCAATGTTACCTTGTAAACAATGCTTTAAGATTTTCAGTTAGGTCTTACAGATAAATATACAGAAATGTAATAATCAAACACTGCAGAGTCTTCCTAAGTCAAAGTCAGTTATTTTCTCTTTGCCTTTTTTTCTTTGATTAACATTAATGACAGACAGCAGCAGGTTTATTAGGCTGCTGTCACTTTAAGACCTGACACACATGATGCAGATCTAACACACATCCCATTTTCTCTCAACTCTGTTCATTTGACACTTTTTAACTCCTTTAAGACTGTGCTTACCAGGAAACTGGAATCTTGAAATTATTTTGTTTGTTTTTGTCCGTTCAAGCACACAAGAGAACTCAATGCTGGCAATGACAGCTGGCACGCTGTCTGAAGCGGTATTCTGTGCTCAGTTTCAGGCGTTTGTTCACAGAAAACCACTTTACAGACAGCACGCCAGTATAGATTTGAGTTCTTTTTTGCATCTTATCGCACTTGAGTGGTTTAATGGCACTTGAATCAATGATAATACGATCATATAGTACAGCCAAAGGATGACAAAAAATAAACGGATTGCGTTTTTAAATTTTTTTTTTTTTGAAGTGTTAAACTGGAGAATTTATTTTATTTTTTTACGCAAAATTAACACGTTAATTTTGACGGCCCTAATTAATTTATGAGATGGTTTTGGTCTGAATGGATGTCAGCTGTGTTCTTTTAATTTATCGACCTCTATCCTAGGCACAACAAGAAAGCACTATATGTCTAGGTAATGTGAAGAATGTGCATTCACAGCGTTTGGCCTGTTCAGAAATGAGCGACCTCACCAGAATTGGAGCTCTCATGCCTGCAGGAACTTTCAACACAGCAGTAGATCATTTATCTTATATGTTTCAACATTGCCCGAACTCTATTATGCAAAGGAAATGAGATCAGGCTACTTCTATTTCATGGTTTGTCAGCTTGAAAAGAATAGACTAATCGCTTTCATATGCACACACCCTCATACATGTATACAGCTTGTATTTGCAAATACTGTACTGCTCCTTCACTTGCAGTGCTGTTACTACGGGAAAACTACCTTCTCTTTATTGTTTTGACATGATATAATTATTATATATTATAATATTAATATTGTATATTTTATGATAAAATTGATAACTTTTTACAATAAGTTCCCATTTGGTAATGTTAGGTAATGTATTAAGTAACATTAATGAGCAATTCATTTGTTAGAGTATTTATTAATCTTTAATAATGTTAGTCAATAAAAATTCAGCTATTCATAGTTCATGTTAGCTTAGGTCTATTAAATATTAACACACAAATGTTTTATTTTGATAAAGTATTTGTAATTGCTGACATTAATATTAACTAGGGCTGCAACTAACGATTATTTTGATAATCGATTAATCGGACGATTATTTTTTCGATTAATCGATTAATCGGATAGAAATTAAATTAGATTTTTTTTTTATTATAACTAAATAAAACCGTAAATCAGGGTATTTATGTGTAAAAGTGTACTTTAAAAAGTGCAAAAGCCACACATTGAGTTTTACTAATATCAATATTTGCATTGTTTTTAATGATAATTGCTGATGGCAAGTTGACAAACATGATTATTGTTAAAAAAATGATATCCAACATATTATGTTTTAACACAATTTTTGTTAAAACAAATTTACACAGACATGTTGTTCAGATGTGAATATCTGAACTAAAAACAAACTAAAAACGTCTAAAATATATAATTCATTTAATTTTTATTTAAAATTAATTATATATAAGGAATATAAGGATAAAGAATATAATATATATTATATATAATATATTAAAGAATAATATAAGGATAAATTGATTAAATAAATATAGAAAGACTGAAAACAATTGTGTGAACGTAGAGCCGCAGTAGATCGCGTTTGAAAAACAATTAAAACTTAGTAGACAAATGCTATAAAAAGAGAACGGAATGGAGGTAACGTTACCCAGCAAGCTAACAGGCTTGAGTAAAGGACAGGAGAAATTATGCATTAGTGCACAAGCATTCGCTGAAAACCACTGAGTACAGTGACTAAAAAACAATATTTTACTGCTGCTGTTATTAACTGCCTTTATATTTAGTGCTTCGCTTTGTAAAGACCGTTTTAATTTAACATATTTCTGCGGTAGCGCTATTTTAATCCATCACTTACGTTGCGAGCGAACTGATTGCGCAACCTGATGCTCGAGACAAAATACAGACATCCCAAGATCCCGGAAGTCCCGGGAGTCTCCCGCATATTGATTGCGGCTCCCTGATGCCCGCGAATTAGTTCAAACTCCTGAAATGAAATCTAGAGCGCGCAAGCAAGAGCGCGCATGCGAGACAGAAGAGACTGCTCCAAACCGTGTAGCGCGCGCGCTCGGCAGAGCGCCTGAGGGAGAGAGACCTTGCGTGTGTGTGCGTACCAGTAAACGCTCCCCGTGACGTAAGCAGACCAACTAATCGATAATGACATTCGTTGACAACGATTTTCATAATCGATTATAATCGATTTTATCGATTAGTTGTTGCAGCCCTAATATTAACTAAGATTACTAAATGCTTTTGAAGTATTTTCCTAATGTAGTCAACGAATGCTAAAGTGTTAATATATAATTTGAAATATAATTTCAGTATTTATTTTGCCACTGATTTTTCAACAATTAAGAGGGTTCCTCACTTTTGGCACATACTTTGCCTTTAAAGTTGCTCTCTAAAGCAAGAAATATTTATGGTGTTTTTTTTAAATGATAAATAGTATTTGTAGAATTTTCCGTTTTCTCAAGTACTTTGTATTTTATCATTGTGTATGTTCAAAACACAAAAACTATAGCCGAAACAAAACACTGCGTACAATGAACAGTACATGGATATGTGTTTGCGTGGGATGTCATGTGGAGGAATTACCGTGGCAGCTGTGTCTTCAGCGATTGCTTGCGGAGACTAATAGCTATTATTCACCTAACTTCTCCATTCAGACGAGTCGAAGAAAGCAGGATTTAGATGCTCATATCCATATCGGAGGCAAGCTGAGCAGGCTGATAACAGTGATGCTGGCAGACCCATACTGATGGGCCGCTCTGATTGGCCAGGTGGCACGTGGACTCGTCCGACATCCGCAGGCAGGCAGGCACATACCTTGTTAAAGGTTTACTGTCACAAAATCCCATCTCCTCGCTCATAATTCTCTCATATCTGCTGGGTGGGCGCTCTGTACTCTGGCAGGGAGCAGAGTGCTTTATTTTCAGCCGGTGTTTGATGTTTTATGCCGCGGATACCTCTGAGAGAGAGGAGGCAGCCCTGCTTATCTCTGCTTTTAATCCTCTGTAGAATATGTAAGCCCTCCTAAACCCATTTCAATGACGATGGATTGAATTCGGTAACTGACGATATTGTTTCTGTTTGTTACATGCTTTACAGTCTGTAGTTATGACAATGCTTAGAAAATAGCAGGGTTTTGTGTGTCTTAATTGGTTGCCGAAATACTGTAGGGGCGTAAATGACGTGCAAACCGCACCACCTGTGCGACGCTTCTCTTACAGTCTTCCAGCTTTAGCTTTCTACACCGTAAAAAAAAAAGATTTATCACAACTTTTTTTTCTTTTGTCAAATCCACTTTGATTATTAATGTGGTTCAGGTAGCATGCTATTTTGAGTTTCTGTTGATAGATGCAAAATGTTGTTAAACCAATCTCCTTCATTGTCTTAACTACAATTTTTAATTTAAATTAAATCCAAATTTTAAGGCAGCCAGGCAACTTTAAGTTAAACCAACACAATTTTTTTAGTGTGGAGACTCACATTGGCAGTTGCTGTATCTGAAATCACATTTTTGTTCATCGAACAATAATAATTTAGTTACATTTTATTTTAAGTTATCCTTTTTACAGTGTAATTATACAATTATGGACTAATAATTATGGAATAATATTAATTAACAACATGTACTTTTATGGATATGGTTTAGATTTAGGGTTAGTTGCATATAATTATGCATAATTAACGTTTTTGCCTATAAAAACATGTAAGATGTGTAACTAGGACACAAAGTGTGATCTTTAATTTACACAGATGTGGTAAAACAGACATAAAACAACTTACCGATATTATAATCCTGGCCGATACAGATAAACTGATAATTGTATTCCACTAGAAGTGTGTAGTGCTGTTTGTGTCTGCAGAAACATTGTCCTCTGCCTGTATTCTTTTCTTTTCTTTTTCTAATGCCGTGCTTGGGACATTTCTGCTCTGCAGCCTTTGGCCAGTGGCCATGTTGTCTGTGTCTGAAGCTCTATGAAGCTCCGCTAAGTTGTCATGTCTCGACACAAAAACAATTTGCTGACTGCTATCTGTAACTCAACAAATTGCTAGGCATTGTAATTACGTTTTAATGATGACACGTAATTATTGTTTATTAGCGAACTAGACTGAAGATGGCTGAACTCGCTCGCAAATTACCGCCAGTCATTAACGTAACTGTTTGTTCTTATAAAGAGAAGCCAAAAAAAAATGCATGCACAATATTTGAACAAATATTGCAAAAACTCATTACTCATCTTCCCACAGGTAGGTTGGACTGTATGTGTTCTGATGTCAGAGACAGGGGGCGTGGCTTCTGAACATGAACAATTCAATGTACAACATAGTCTGTTACTGATAAATCAAAAAAAAAAAAATTCTATATACAGTATGAAAGTGAGAGTTTCCAGCATTTCTATTAACATGACAGAGATCGTTTTTTGATATAACAAAGCAGCTGCCAGTAAGAACGGACTTTTAATGGAAGGATTATTCAGAGATGCATAATACCAAATCAGTAGTTAAGATGTCTTTCTTGTCCATTTCGGTCTTTGTCAGTTCACTACTTAATAAATGCATTGCTTCAGGCCTTTGGCTATTACTCAGAAAATTGCTTGATCGTTAAATTTGATGTGTTTCGGAAATTTCATAATCTCCTGCTACAGTATTTCTCGTTCTAAACCTGTTTGTGGAGCGCAGCATGCTGTCCCATCAGCCTGTGTAATAGATCATTTTGAGAGGGTGTTGGGGTCTGTCATTAGCCACCTGCTTGAGTCGTACTCTTTATGCAATCCTTGCTAAACACCCTCAGGCTCCTCTGTTATCCCGTACCAGCAAGACCTTTTAATGATGTTAATTTTGTTTTGGTTACAGGCTAACTCTCAAGATTTATAAGTCGAGGAGAATTGAGTAGGCTTAGTGGTTTCTTGTCAACATGTACCACACTGATTTAAGGTGAAATTAATGGCTGTCCTTTAAAAGAGTTCTTTGGAGGTAAAGCTTGTAAAATAGTTTTTCCAAGCCCACTTTAATATGCAGGGAAAATTATAAGTAAGTTTCTTACAGTATGTTCACTGATTCACTGCATTTATTTGATTAAAAATACAGTAAAAACAGTAATATTATGAAATATTATTATAATGTAAAATAACTGTCTTCTATTTTAATATATTTTAAAATGTAATTTATTCCTGTGATGCAAAGCTGGATTAAGTGGAAGCACTTTTTTAAGCATCATTCATTACTCCAATCTTCAGTGTCACAAGATCCTTCAGAAATCATTCTAATATGTTGATTTGCTGCTCAAGCAACATTTCTGATTATTATCAATGTTGAAAATATCTCCTTAATATTTATTTTCAAACCGTGGTACTTTTTATTCAGGATTCTTGGATGAACAAAGTTCAAAAGAACAGCATTTATTGTAAATATACATTTGTTGTATGTTGTACATTTCAATATTGTCACGTTTCTTTTTTTTATTTTTTTAAACAGTAGTGTGTTTGCAAAAACTTGTTAGGGTTCCTACAGTGATGCAAATTAAGGGAGATTTTAAACTGCTGGAAAATGTAAAATGTTTTAGTTACGGCAGCTTTCCTACATTTCATTAGATATTTAATTTAAAAAATCCAGTAATACGAACCAGTGGAAAAGTCATGAAAAATAATAATCTTAAAGCCAAGGAAAAAGAATGGAAATATTTATTAATATACATGTTCTTGATATAAATTAATGAACCAGTGAAAACATCTTGGAAATGCATTGGTCAGAAGGTCATAACTTCCATTACATTTGGTGTCACTAGTAGTGTGGAACATTCTCCCATTAAATTTTCATACTTCACAGCTCAGATCATGCTTTATTAATTTTTGCATAATAATGAAAATTTTCTCTGTTTTAGGTTCGCATCGAAACGGCCACCACTCTAAAGCTGGATATCCTTTTCTCTGAGTGATGCTGAGCCTGTCGTAGTTTCCAGTCTTTGCACCAGAGTGGTCATTTGTCAACTTTAATTGAATGCATTTATGCACACTTGTAATTAGTCTGCCTATTAACCCATAGCCATTCCCGCTTGTTTGCGTATGATTACTTGAATCACTTTCATCCTCATTCATCTTCATGTCTGATAATCAGGTGTCTATTTAAGAGGTCATTGCAGTCATTACTCTTAACTCAGCCTCACCCGTCGATGACTTTGAGTTCAGAACTGAGCATTTCTTACCGGTAAGTTGGTTGTTTTGAACATTTGACATCATTATATTTTATTTATTGACTTAACGGTCTTCATTAACACCTATTTTATTCCTCTTCAGTACTTGGAGTCTATTTTCGGCCTGTTGTTCCAGCTGTTGCAACAGGTCAATGAATGCGACACCAAAATGCAAGTTCTCCACGTTATTTCTTGCGTCATCGAAAGAGTCAGCATCCAGGTGAGCTTCATCACCATGAGAGGTCAAATTCTGTCATCTGAAGACAGAGGGTGCAATTTTTACCCCCTGGTGTCACATGCTTTTCTATTTAAATGCTTGTATTTGTTGTTTTTGCACACTGAAAGACACATATTGATGTCATGTCATTACCAAACCATGCTGACTGAGGACAAGGCCACGACCTGCTTAAAAAATGACCTTTTATTGCATGAGCCTTGACTCTGAGCCATTTGAAGAATGACAGTTATATTAATCATGGTTGAATACAAAGATTCATAATTTAAGCTTTGTTAGGTCAAACATGCATAAATTACAAAGGGTCATACCGTGTAAAGTGGAAGCTTTTTGAGAAGTAATCTTCCATATCAATTTTGTGCAGCACAGGAGTTATTAAATGCCCTCTTCAATGATTCAATGCTCCACTGTGTATATACTCAGCTTAAAGTTTAGTCAAATGACCAGCATTAAAGATACAATATGAAAGAATTTTGTAATAAAATATCCAAAAATCACTTGCACAGTGTGATATGTTTCCTGCTGTTGTGTACTTACAATATCCTTAAAGTTCCCAAAGATTTTTAATTTCAGAGAAATTCCAATTTTAAATAATGTCTCGTCCTGGACTCCCTGTTCACTTGTCGCCTGTCAATGATGTAATATCTGCGTTATCCCTGGTTTCCGCTCTTACTGCCATAGTAACCGTGGCGACAGACGTGGACAACAGCGTTATGTCTAGCGGCACGCTCACGCTGTTGTTGTTGTTTCGTTCAAACATTATGGACCATGGCAAGCAGACTTTGGGAGAAAAGGAGAACTAAAACGAAATAATCAGCATGCCGAGAGCTACACGTCCGTGACAAACTTCGACTTGACAGAGCTCTTGCATGTACTTTATTAGACAGGTGAGCAAATGTACATAAAACCCATCAATGTTATATAGTTCAACATGATGAAATGTTAGAATATGATCAGTATGTTATTCTAATGTTGATCTAGCTTACTGCTAGTCTCACATAGCCAACAAACTAACACATAGAATAACATTATAACTTTCAACACACTCAAATGCAGTTTAGTGTGATAGTGTAGACCAAGCGTAACAGCGCTGCCTTATCTCACAAGTTTCATTCGTCAAATAAACTGACCTGTGTGAGTATTAATACAGCACTTGCAGGTAGTTCGGTAGAATGAAATGTCCTTATTCCTTTATAACCGCGGGACTCGCGTTTGGCGCTGATATCTGTCTCTTGTTAGCAATCGCGACCTGCTTCATACCACAGTCATGTCAAAAACATCAATGTATTCACTCATCCACAAACATTATTAGATCCATCAGCTTCAAGACAAGTTCCAAAATTCCGCTGGAATTATGCGTCATCAGCCTACGCCTTTGTTATTGTAAGAGGTTAGCGACCCCTAACGGTGAAAAAAAGACGTATTGTAGCTTTAAATATGAAAGTGTTTCCACACAGCATGTTCATTCTTTTTTCCTTGTTTCATTTTTTGGCTCCCAAATCTCTGCTTTTTAACCATAGGAGAAATTAGTTCTCGGTTTTTGTAATTACAAGCTTAGAAATGTATCTTTTGACCTTTGACAGATCTGTTTGACCTTTTAGCCTCCATGTTCTGAAGAGAGAAATTATTTTTTCAATCAGACTCTCTCTTGATTTTTAATCTGGTTTATTAAGAGCCAGGGAGGGACAAAGTTCATTTCAAACCCTGTGAGTCATTGATGCATGTTGGGTGATCAGAAATGTAAAACTGGGCCGATTCAGTTATGAAGTGGTAAATACACCTGAAGAACTAACAATACAGGAGTAAAACATATGAAAGTTCCTGTCTGTTCCTGTTATTGCAAATCTTTCTGAAGGATCCTAATTTTAGGAATATCCAGCATTTTGAGAGGGAAAAAATATATATAGTTGTGAATATCTCTGATTATTTCAGTCCAATTTTGTGGGAAGCCTGTTTCGGCCTCAGAGTTAAAAAAATAAAGGTAATTGTGAGAGAAAGTTTAAAATTAGAAAGTCGCCCTGTGAGAAAGTCACACTGTGAGATATAAAATCACAATTAAACTAAATAATGTTTCACCCTCAGAGTTTAAAAAAATAAAATAAAACGTTAATCGCAAAGTTAATTTTTGTTTCGCCCAATTGCAAGATCTAAAGTTGTGTGAAATAAATTTGCAATTAACATTTTGAGGCGGAAACGTCGTCATTAGGTGTAAATTGTTTCTGCAGCACATTTGTGTTGCTTATTTCACATGGAATGTTGTTGTGGAAACTTTATTTTCCTTTTAACAGAAGAAAATACTGAGGTGACATGAATGAAATGGTATTTGAATATATATTAATAAATAAAATATGAGGCTGGCAGAGGTTGCATTAGATAAAAATGTACAGAATTTTAAAACCATTGATGGATAATAATTCAAAATGCTTTCTGTCGGTTTGACAGATAAATGTAAGGTATCTGCTCTTTTATATTTCCCTACTTGTGAAACATCCCCACTGTAAAGGATGCTAATAGGGATTAGAAGTGAAGAATATAACGTTTTAGGGCACCCCGGCAAAAAATCGACTGGGAATGAGATGTGAGGGAGGATTTAGCCAGTATAGTCCATAAGAATATAACATGGAATATTGTTCATTTAAACAAGTACCAAATCACTTGTATACATTTCAGGAGCAGCATAAAAAGAAAAACTTGCAACACAGCACTTGCTAAGACTAAAAGAGCTCTTGCTCCAGAAGTTTTGCTTTAATGATTTTCAATATCACCTAAATAGCAAACGCAACGATATAGTACTGAACAATGACATATTTCAGTGAAATTAAAAAATATATATATATATGGTAAAAAAAATAGTAACAGTTAAGTTTATTAATTGTATTTATTTATAAATTTTATAAATATAAATTCAGAATTTGACATGGTTGTCAGATCATATTTTTAACACTGTATAAGTCGGTTATAACAATATTGTATTGAACATTTATATTTCAGAGAAGTTCAAAGAAAAATAGGGTAAAAACTAATAGTAATAATAATTATAGTGGTGTTGATGATTTTATATACAACTATTATTCAAAGTTGTTTTTCATATTTAATTCATAATTTGACATTGACTCACTATTTTTTACATAGTATAAATTGGTCACATACCTATATGTTTCCCTCAATAGAGGATCATCATATTTGAGTATCATTGCGATCAGAAAGGAAAAAAAAAAAACTCCATAATGTAATTGTTGGTTACTGCAATTTTAAAATTCAGTGACAACCATCATTAGAAATACCAGGTCACACCTGCTTTAAAGTGTAATCACATTTTTAGAGGCTCTTTAAAGCTGACCTGTTTTCTGATTTTTATTTTTAATTAATCTAAAGTATTCAGGCTCAAAACAAAAAAATAATTTTGTTTGTTTGTGTGCTCCTTTGCAATTAAGATCAGTGCTTTACTTTCCCCCTCTCTTCTAGATTCGGCCGTACGTGGGCTGCTTGGTTCAGTACCTTCCTCTTCTTTGGAAGCAGTCAGAAGAACATAACATGCTCCGCTGTGCCATTCTCACCACCCTCATCCATCTCGTACAGGTATGGCATACCCACGAGACTAAGAATGAAACAGATAACGAGCCTTTGAGTGGTCGGGTGTTTAGCATTCTGTTTGTGTTTCAAGTGCTGACTTGGACGTGATGTGCGTACCACCACCGGTTTTCACCGTCGTCGTCTGTTGATATGAACAAATGCCCTCCAGCCATGCTGAGCACTTCTCTGGTTTTCTGGTTTTGCAGAAGACCTTTATTTCAGTATGAAACACTTCATCCTTTCCTGCTGTGAGTGTATGAACACACATGCGGACAGGGGCTTGTTACTGATGGGTGTATTTGAAAATTGCCACAATGCTTCTCCATCTTCCTCCACATGGGATCCTGCAAGCTGCTCTTTTTATCCTGTCTTTTTTTATTATTTATTTTTTATTTCCCCCCGTTTTTTTTTTTTTGCTCTATGAATCAGGAGCAGTTTCTGTGTCACTCCGGCCCCTGAGGAGATGAGTGACACTCACATTTAAAGCATCCAGAGGCTGCAGTAGCTGGATATCTTGAGCTTGGTTTAACTGAGAGCTCCATTGAGCGACACTTTGCTGATGCAGGAACACCCCTTTTCACACTTTTTGTGACATTTTAAAATAAAATAAAATCAATTTTGACTAAATGGATCCTGGGTTAAGGAGATTGCCTAAGGGGATATTTACACGACAACGATGTACTAAAAATGGAAACGTTTTTCATTTGTGTTTTTTGCATATATAGACGACAACAAAACGATCCTTCATTCACACAGACCTGCAAAAACGACTCATAGCTCTCTATTATGCTTGTCAGTCCAGTAGTTGGCGATGCCACTTTGTAAAGAAAAATGACGCGCCTATAGACTGAACACCTAAAACACATGTGAATGAAGTCACCGGTTTCACAAATTCACGTTTTTGTAGTTTACACAAAGACGATAATGGTATCGTTTTCAAAAACGTACACTTTGAAATTAGTTTTGAAACGGTACCTGAGCTCTTAATGTTGAGTTTTGGTTATTTTGGTCTCTCTCATAGACAGACTTTTGACTAAACTTCTAAAGTTCAATATCCACATTGCAGCTTGTTTTGGCCAGGAAGACACTATATGACTGACATGCAAACCAAGCAACCAAAATTCCTTTTTCTTTTTTTTTTTACATCCGTCACTATAGATTTTCCAATTATTAATTATATTTATTAACCAATTAATTATTTAATTATAAAAATAAATTTAAATAATGGCACATTTAAGTTGATAATTATTAAATATAATTATTAACAATTATATAAGTATACAAATAATTTAAATTAGAATTTAAAAAAAAAATCATATTGAGCAAATTGATTGATTAGATTCTCTTTATTGCATTTTTTTTGTTTTTGTTTTTTTGCCAAAATTGGGTCAAAGCAGGATTGGGCCTCACATAGCCAGTGTCCACATTTTATCTTGTTTTAGCCAGGAAGACACTATATGACTGACATATAAAGCAAGCAACCAAAATGCTTTGTATTATGTTTTGTTTCATTATATTTGGAATTGTCTAAAATATGCTGTGATCATTTAAATAATTATTAATTTAATATTGGAATATTTATTTATTTATTTATATATTGAGCAGAGCTCAGCCAAAGTCACCTCGAAGCTGTGCATCTTCTGAAGTGGAGCCAAGAGCGAAACCTGAGCACTGAACAAGAAGGGACAGGGCAGCATATATTTTTCGCCTTTTTTCTCTTTCGGCCAAAAGTCGAAAATGCCATTTATTTCATAGAGTTCATTTCATAAATATTCCTCTGAGGAGAGTTATTGAGCAATCATCAGCTTGAATGAGCTGGTCTTTGTGTTTGAAAGTGCTCTTTTCTTCAGTAACCACATCTTGCATATTAATTTTCTCGTTCACGTTTAAAGACCCTTTCATTACAGCGTCTTCAGTTCTTGTAAATCACAGGCACATGAATCAGACTAAAAGATCGCCCAAGGCTTGGCTGAAATTTGCATACTTCCAAAAATCCGAAACTTGTGCCAGCTTAGTTGACCAGCACTCATTAATCTTTTCTTCTTCTTCTTTTTTTTTTTTTTGCTAAGTCCTTAGATTTACATATTAAAATGCCAGCAGTCCTTCAGGAAACTATCTTTTGTTTGCATATCTCACCACCCGCCATCAGCAGTTTGCTATTAACCTTGCATTTATTTGTGTTTTCTGTGGCCTCCTCTTCCAGCCATATGGTATCACAGCTGCTGCTCTCCAGCTTGGCACAGAATGCTGAAGAGACAATATTACCAGTGAACATTCAAAGTCAATCATCCCTAAATGGCCCCATCATGGGTCCATCCCCAAAAGCATATTTCTGACAGATGCTCCAAAATGGATGCTCTCTTTATTGCACACTTGGACATGATTTGTTGACCTGCAGAGACTAAATTGCCTTGGCCTGCAAAATTGGCTGTTGTTATTGATGGCGCTTTTGTTTGGAATTTGGAATGTTTAGAAACTTTTTTGGTAAACTAGAATGGTGTTTGTGAACTAGTTGGAGTTTTACTTTGGTAAATGAGTCTATATCAGATTTTTGTGGTTGTATCGTATTACACCAGGATTACTCAGTTACTTCCAACACATCTGTCAGTAATTTTCAAGTAATCCTGAACACCTTGACTGATTTAGATATGTATGCTGGAAGGTGACTCTCCAAGAGCAGGGTTGGATACCCCTGGTATCCACATTATTTTTCAAAACAGATGTGGCTATTACCTCTAAATGTGCGAGTCTTATATTGTCTCTGTTGGGTGTAAACTGTGACTCAGTTATCGACCGGTACTTGCAAGTCATCATATTATGAACAGGGCTCCAGAATGCGACCAATTGGTCGCAATCCTGCCGGTGCGACCAAATATTTTATTTAGGTCGCACTGGCGCGAACACAACATTGCCGAGCATAGCGAATGCAAACAAAATGAAAGCGGAACGAAAATGCGCTACGCATTTCACGGACCGTTTATTAGTTCGGACCAATAATAGAGAGCACAGTGCAGTGCCCCGAACTTGCGAATCTCGTTCACTCGACACTGTTTCTAGGAGATCCAGACTCTGGAGATCCAGTGAAGAAATCCATTGAATTCGCCTCAGAATTAATAACATCATCGCTGCGAGATCCAGTGAGAAACACTCTGATTCGGCGAAGAGTTCTTTGTTATAAACCACAGATCAGCGGTGACGTGGAAACCAGGAGAAACACTTATAGAAGGCAGTTTCAGTTCACAAATCAGCAACATTCACCATGGATTTATGTAGTAACTCTAAACATTACTATGGTATTGTGACAGAAATAGTCAAACGCTTACAAGTACTGCACATCTTTTTCCAGCACTTCAAAACTATAATATCATAAATGTTATTTTTAATGTGATGACCAACATATTTTTTGTTCATCCTTCAAAGATTGTCCTAAAACTAAAAATGTTAAAATGTTGGAAAACTCTTATTTAAACACTTATTTAAAATTAAAATAAATTACCATTGTACTTAAACAGTAGGATGCTTATTGGATATTTTCACTCCCTAATATATATTTTTTTACTCGTTTTGCTTTTTAATTTATATTAAGCCTCTACTGCACGGTGTTGCCATATGGCAACATACCCTTTCTTTGGACATTTCTTGAAATTTGAAAATAAATATGAGCTCTGATTAATCTTAAATTCATGGTAGAACCTGGTGGTAACCAATGATATGCTTTGATGACATCACGACATTACACACACCCTTGAATTATGAATGATAATAATTAAAGTTAATTTCATCTACACCCTAAATTAAGCTCAGTGCTTTATTGTCAGCCCTAATGCTACCAGATATGAGTTGTAGAACTCAGTGTCTCTGTGCTGCTGCCCTCAGATGCTAGTCTGGAGCCCTGTGAACTCAAAATAAAGATGCACATTGTAATATCTGTACGTTAAGTCTATTATTAAAGAATTTGTCAGTATTACAGTTATTTTGGGGGAAATTTGAATAATTGCATTGCAAGCTGATTTTTAGGTGTGCTCCTAAATTTTCTGCTTGTGCTCCTAAAAATTTCAGTCAGGGGCTACAGCGCTCCTAGTAAAAAAAGTTAGTCTGGAGCCCTGATGAACATTTTACCAAAATCAAAAAAGCTCAAATGGAGTTGCGAGGTATTTGAAAGTTTTTAACTTGTATTGTCTGTCATTAGAATGGCCACGTCTGAGGCAGTATGTGCACTGCTTACGTTTTCAGCTACTTGCAGGTTATAATGTAGCTATGTTGTCGCTCAGTTTTTTTCATATGGCCAAAATCTCATGTTAATAATGATGAAGTATTTCGCACTAGTTATTTTATACATAATACATAATTAGGTATTTTTCCACTCCTCAAATACATAAAACATTAGCCGTTATATATTTATATAATATATATATATATATATATATATATATATATATAGTGTTACTTGAGTAAAGAAAACGCTGTGCTTATTTGCCCTTTCAATGCAAGCAAGCAGGGACGGTCCAAACTGTGTGAAGCATTTCATTAATGATAGCGGTGGAGTGGAGTTATAATGTTTGACAACAGTTTGAGGAGCCAATTGAGTTATGAGGTTCAGTCTCAAGCTGTTTTTAATACGTTTTATTGGTTGAATATTGGCAAAACCTACAGACAGACATAAAGAGTGACCAATAGTTATGATTTATGAAAAAAAGATGTAATATGGAGATACAAGGTTTCTGCCTAACAGCGACAATATACAGTATAAGCATATTAGCTTATGTATTATTAGGACAAAGTGTTCCAGTACTGCAACTCATCATTTAGGAAAACACAAACCCAGCTTGCTTGTCTCTTTTCTTTCGTTATGGCTTTTTGTGTCTGTGGTGGGTGTCCTTGGCTTCTGTTTGTTGTTTTTCATCACTGGCCCATTGACAGTAACAAAGCTTCACCTGGATACTACGGATGGTACAGCTCTACCTTCTCTGAGCCCCCTAGAGCTCTCCATTTGTGATTTTGATGGACAGCTCCGAATCAGCAGACCGCCGAAGGCAGTCATGCCCTGAACTTAAGAGCCCTTTGTGGTGGTCTATGTGATGAGCCTTCATCAGTCAGAGGCTGAGAGGACATATCTCACCCAGGGGATAGCGAGGCTCGCTCAAGACCAGGCCCTTGAATGAACCCAGAAAACACACTGGTGTATTCCTGATATCCCCTTACTGACACAATATCACAACTCCTGCTATTCAGACAGAAAATTATATATTTTGGCTCGGTTGTAAGAAACTCATTTTGGCAGCCCTCCTTATCTCGACAACCTGTTATCACATTTTTATCTCAATACAAATGTTTTTTTTGCTGCATCTTCATTGTACAACTGTTAGGAATCTATAACACAGCTAATGTTCAGGGCTTTTACATTGTTTTATTTTCATTCTGAAAAAGTTAAGCGATAGGGGTGGTGATGGCGCAGTGGATAAGACACATGCCTTTGGTGTGAGAGACCTGGGTTGAATCCACTGTGAGATATCAATGTGTCCCTGAGCAAGACACTTAACCCCTAATTGCTCCAGAGGCGTGCGACATCTGACATACATAGCAATTGTAAGTCGCTTTGGATAAAAGCGTCAGCTAAATGAATAAATGTAAATGTAAATGATCAGCTTTTCACAGGTATTATTGTTTGAAATTTTTTTTTTGGGTTGTCCAGGGCCTGGGAGCGGAAAGCAAGAATCTGTATCCCTTCCTCCTACCTGTTATCCAGCTCAGCACAGATGTTTCGCAGCCCCCTCATGTTTACCTGCTGGAAGATGGTCTGGAGCTCTGGTAAGTCTCCAAAAATGTGTGCCAAAGGTTTAAACTATGAATAAAAGTTTCAACTCCATTTGTAGGTCATTTTGCCTTTCGTACACTTTGTCAAAAGTCTGGACACCCCTGACTGACTTAGAGGTTTATGCTTTAATGGTTGAAATGGTTTTGAAGACAAATACAAATTGTGCCTAAACCCCCCCACACACACACACACACACAATTCAATTCAAATTTATTTGTATAGCGCTTTTCACACTACTTATTGTTTCAAAGCAGCTTTACAGAATGTGCATTTCAGAAATGTACATAGAAAAAAAATACAGTTAGTTAATCATGTAGTAATTTAGGGCATAATATATCGCCGGCGTTGAGTCGTCGCTACACAGGCGTCGAGTCGTCTCTTCACAGGCGTTTAGTCATCTTATCGCAGGTGTTGGGGCATCTGAGGTCTCCGTGAGAGGCTGGATACAAACTGGAGCTGACGAACGCTATTTACCTCGGGACTAGCGTCCCGAGATAACAGCAGAAAAGCAGATGGGAGATAATTAGCATAGCTGATGTATAATTATTCATAATATTCATAAAAAATATAATAATTAGCATAGCATAGCATAACCATTCGATCTGATTCAACAGTGGTATAAAAGGTAAGCATTATGTTAATGCTTGGCTAAAGAGATGCGTCTTTAATGTAGTTTTAAACTGGGACAGCGAGTCTGAGCCTCGAACAATATCAGGAAGGCTATTCCAGAGTTTAGGAGCTAAATGCGAGAACGCCCTCCCTCCTCTAGTGGACTCCGATATCCTAGGAATGACCAGAAGCCCCGAATTTAGTGATCTTAAAGAACGTGATGGATTGTAGGGCGATAGAAGGTCCATTAAATACACAGGAGCTAAACCATTTAGGGCTTTATACGTCAGTAATAGTACTTTGTAATTGATACGGAACTTAATAGGTAACCAGTGTAGAGATGATAAAATAGGTCTTATATGATCATATTTTCTTGACCTAGTAAGAACTGTAGCAGCTGCATTTTGCACTAACTGTAGCTTGTTTATTGAGGATGCAGGACAGCCAGCTAATATAGCATTACAATAATCGAGTCTCGAGGTCATGAATGCATGAACTAACTTTTTTGCATCAGAAACAGATAGCATGTTACGTAGCTTAGCAATGTTCCTAAGGTGGAAAAAGGCTGTTCTTATAACATATGAAATATGATTTTCGAAAGACAAGTTGCGGTCTAGTATAACACCCAGGTATTTTACTGTAGTGGATAAAGTAACAGGACATCCTTCTAAATCATCCTTCTAACACACACACACACACACGCACACACACACACACACACACTCACTCACTCACTCACTCACTCACTCACTCACTCACTCTCTGGTCCACTATCTTTGTGGGGACTCTCCATAGAGGTAAGGGTTTTTATACTTTACAAACTGTATATTCTGTCTCCTTACACAAAACCTAAACCTACCCATCACACACAACTTTCTGCATTTTTACATTTAAAATCTGTATGTTTTATAAGCTTGTGTACCTCAATTTAGGTCCCCACAGTGACACGAGTCCCCTTGAGTCTGTGTGCATTCAGGTTTAAGTCCCCACCAGGATAGAAAAACATGTACACACTCACACAGACTCACACACTGCATAGATACTTCATTATTTAATCACACTGGCTTCACAGCAGGTTGTGTTAGCTGTAGTCAGTTTAATTGAGGTGTTTTTTATTTTATTTTATATATACCAGTGGACACTTTGTTTTTTCTTAGTTTTTTCTTGATACTTTTCAGTTCCATTTATTTGGTGCTTTGTTCAATCTCAAACTATTATTCTATTTTTATTATTAAGATGTCCGCACAAGAGTTAACTGTAATCTTGGCAAACATTAAACTTTTCTGAAATTAAGCGTCTCGCTTTGGTCTACACTGGAAGTGTTCTGTTTGCTCTGTTAAACTATAATTACTAAAACTGAAACTAAATAAAATAAAAACTAAATAGAAATGTGTTTGCAAAATAAAAACTAAACTAAAACTAACAAAACCATTAATGAAACTAACTAAAACTAAACTGAAATTTAAAGCAAAATTGAAAACGATGTTAAAATAAAAACTAATTTAAAAAGCAAAACTATAATAACCTTGGTTCACCACAGACCTTATTTCAGCCATTTATTTGTCCACAGTCGATACTGAGGATACAAACAAGGGTGAAGAGAAAGAACAAATGTTTTCTTGTTTAGGTTGTCCAAGTTTGGCTAAGCAAGCTGTCACTGTAATACATTTAAGTATAACTGTTCACTGTCCCTCCACTGAATAACTTAGCTATCTACCGGTTTGTAAAATCTTTTGAGTGACTCCCATCAGCACAGAATTGTGACGAATGTTGATCTAGAGTGGCGTAAAAGTCGCATGAATTCCGAGGTCACATTGCAAAACATCACACCTGTATCTGATTTAGGATTACATATGGAAGTGGCCCAAATCAGATTTGAAAATATCAGATTCTATTCCAGTCTTCTATTCCAAAAGCCTCTTATGCCTGCAGTCTGAACATAGCCTAGTTGGAGCTGCCGCTGCTCTAGCACCCAGGGCATCGTACTTATCATTGATATTATCAAGTTTTGTTTTAATGCACCAAAGCTTTATAAATACAGCAGTTTACAATAAAAATCAAAATGGCTAACAGGCAATATGGTTGACCTTGAATATGACTGGTCATTGTACTTCATTTGAAACTAAGGAATCTCTAGAGGTTTGACTTTAGGCCATATGATTAGAAAAGCTATTGACAAATTGAACAATTAGTATAATTTCCTAAACTTCACAGGCATCTTTAAACCCTCAGGGCATTGACTCTTACCAGATGTTGAAAGCATTACCAAGATTCAGCCTTGTATCTGTTCATATCTTCCAAATAGAAAGTAATGCTAAAATAAAGTTGTAAAACAACAGGTAGCAATATAGTACACAATATTGGACGATGGATTTAGTGGAGATTGAAAAAGACAGTTTCTACAAGAAAGGGTTGATAAGTTATAAGAAAATGAAAAGTCAAACTTTGAGTGGATCAGAGAACTGTTCTCCAGCATTGGGCTGCCATAGATTAATACAAAAGGAGGCACACACCTTTGGTAACAATAAGTAATGTGTCCGCTGTCCAAACTTGGCTGGTAGTGTTTATTATATTCTCACTTGTCTCTCTGAAGTCCTTGATTTACCTATACTCTCTATTTATTCTGCTTTCCATATACGGTCACAATTTTATTTTATGTCCGTCTATCTGTATATCAGCAGGATCCCATATCTGATCCAATTTACTTCAAGAGTGGTTTTATACATCTCATCTCATGCTGCTTCTACAGAGAGACTGAATTCTATAATATGCAGAATGAGGAATTCATTTTTTCAAATACAAGTGTTTGTTTTTTTTCATTGCCCCAAAGACCCCACACGTATTTGACGTCACATTTCACCTAACATAGCGCGTAAAAAATTCAAATCTTTCATAAAATTCTCCAAAAACTACATGTGAGTCATGTGGCTGTTTCACCTCTGTACTCCACGCTGCTCAGCGATGCCAGTGGTGAGGGCAGCACAGAATAAAGAAGAAAAGTCAACTAGTGGCACCGACATTGGCATAGCAATTGAATTGGCCTCCTTTCAGTTAATTAGAATGGAATTAGTCACAGCCTTACTGGAAGTTCGATTGAAATGGCTGGAAGATGAATTTCATAGAAATGTCTGGGAAATAAAGTGAACTTCCATTCCATTTTATTTTTCTTCAAAAATGTAATTTTGCCTTTCTGCGTTCGGTTTGCTATCTCTATTCAAATTTTAAAATTTAGATTATTCCAGATTTTCAATTTCAAATTGCGTATAACTGTGAAAAAGAGGGTATTTAATTTCTTGACCGTTTTGTATTAACATTAACATTATCATGTAAAAATCCCATGTTTTTTTATATGGGTTGAGATTTTTCTCCAATTCATGACTAAGGCTATGAGTGTCACATTTCTTCTTTGTTCAAGATATTCTAAACCTCAGGATTACAGCTTATGTATTAACTTGTATTAACTGCCCTCAATCTAAATGGGATCCCAGTTAGTGGCTGCTTCACTCCTGTCAACCACTGACGGACGTAATGCTTAAAAGATTTGTGTGACAAATTGCCTGTCCAGATGCGAATGATAGCATGAATCATTGGAGTTGGGCCTCGGAGGAACCGGGCAAGCACTTTTTTATGTAAGTGCCCCATATTACACTTGCTGTCAAGCGACAAGACAACGCTGAGTCAGGAGAAATCTTATGCATAAATTAATTTATCTTCAGCTCCGGGTTTAGAACTGTTTCTCCTACATTCCGATCGATATTGTCCTTGATAATAAGCTCATCTCTCCTTTGTATTTATAGATTTATTCCGTAGTGCTGTAATTCATACACTTTTTTTTATCTTTTTCTCCTTTCTGAGTGAATTTCTTTTCTCTCTGTTCTGTCAGTCTTCTCATTCTCTTCGCTGATCTCTTTGAAGAACGTTAACCCCCGCCCCCCTTTAAGTTCAAGGCTTCAGACTCTCTCTCTCTCTCTGTTTGTTGTTTTTCCCCGCTGTCCATTTATCATTTTCTCTGAGTCACTCTATCTCTCTTGGATCAAGACAAAGAGAGTCACTCTGTACAATAACCCAACCTGCACAAAGACTCCTCTGTAGCCTCTAGATCAAATATAGCAGCACTTCAACAAATTTAGCAGCATCCATTCATTTTCTGCAATGCTTTTATAAAAGATCACCTGTTTTGTTTAAAGATGGAAGATGCTCAGCTTGAAGCCACCCTTTTTATGAATTGGTGCCTTGAAGTGTTTCCATGGACACTAAAAGCATAGATCTTTCATTGTAACATTACTATTATATTACTAAAGATACTTTTTTTGTCTTGCCATGTCATGATGATCAAGTAAGATAGAAAAAAGTGTGTTGCATTTTAAATGGAGGCTGTTTAAATGGCATGATCTTTTTCTTCTTTCAGGTTTGTGACTTTAGAGAACAGTCCTGCCATCACCCCTGAGCTTCTGAGGATCTTCCAGAATATGTATGCCCTACTTGGTAAGTAGATGCCTCTGAATTAGTTTTTCCTTAAGTGTCCAGTTTCTTTTTTTTTATTACAGATCTAGCTAAAAGCCAGTGCCAATTTAGCTGCCTAATGAACATGCCCTGAAATGCAGTTCACAGACTTTTTACCATCTGAATTCTTTATCTCAGTTTAGATAGTTGTTGACCTCAAACTTTTTTTTTTATTCTTATTAAACGGTATCCACCTTTTTCCTATGCCCAATGACATTTTGCGCGAATTTTGGGAGGAACTTATGGAAGTTAAACTGTTGGCAATCATCGAAAGGTTCGCTCTATGAATGCAATAATAAGCATTTTCAAAAACAGAAATTAGGGGGGGGGGTGGTAACTTTGCTTTCTATTTGTTACTTAAAGCTCAATTTAAGTACTCCGATACCACACCAAAAAACTACAAGCCTAACTAATAAAGTTAAAACATTATTAAAGGCAAGTGAACAGACCGTAAAAAGAACACATACTGTACACCAATTACAAGCATAGATAAATACAACATAACAAAGTTACAAATAAAGTAAGGTTTAACTTTAGGATTCATTTTGGGTTCAGATATGTAATAATTAAATGTAAAAACACTGTTCACTGTATAAATTTAATATTTTTTTGTTAAAGCTGTGTTTTGTTGTTTGATTAACATAACAGACAACATCAGGTATGTACATATATATATATATATATATATATATAAGTTGCTGTCACTTTAAGACAACTTGGATGCACAGAACCAGTACAATGATACACATCCGATTTCTTTCTCAACTTGTTCACTTTAGACATAACCAATTGTGTTTACGAGAATTAGGGCTGGGTGATAAATCGATTTTATCGATTAACTCGAATGTGTAGTTTACGCCGATTTTTTTGAATGAAAATCGGTTTTCTCTTTAACAACCGCCGACGCTCCCATCTGGGCTCCCGTAGTTCCGACCGGGCTCAGCGCTTGCCATGATAGAGATACACAAACAACATGGCAAATGAGCAAGACCGCGGCAGCAGAAGCACACCCGCCGAAAACATTTAGGCTACAAGCTGAATCTGCAGGGCCGCCAACTCTCACGAGTTCACTGTGAGAGACGCAATTCTGTCACTTTTTACACGCTCTCACGCCACACATCCATTTTCGCACGCAGAGAACAATCGCGAAGCAAAGAGGACACTGACACCGATAGACAAGACAGAGCAGGTTACTATCGATATGAAACAAATTCTGTCAATTTTATTACAAAATTCAAACATTAAACACCGTTTTGGCGCTTGTAAATGTGACGTGAGAGAACGCTGGCAGATCTCAGTTCAAGCGGCACGTGAACCAAACATCTGTTACTCTTTACTACAAAGTTACCGAAATGTAATAAAATCGATCGATCAGTGTTTTTCAACCGCGGAAAGATGTCCATAAAACAACTGGAGAACAACATATGTCACGTAACGTTACATTTACCTCAGGATGGCTTTTAATGAACCATAGCACGCATGTTAGTTAGACGCATTATATAATAAAAAACGCATTATTTAATTTGAGTTAGTTTTAACCTTTAATAATACCAGCTGACAGGGCTCTCTGTATGTTTACAGCATTAGGTGATTTTTTTTTTTGGGAGAACAATTAACACATTAACGTATCTACTGTACCTATTTATCCAAAGGAATTAATATTGAATCAACATCAGAATCAAATCACAAGTATTGAATTGAAATTATGAAATTTGTGTTAAAGGGCACCTATGTAAGGAACTCAGCTTTTTGGAAATATTAATAATCAATAATATCCTGTTATTATTAATTATAAATATTTGGGTCAGTTAATTAGATTAACTTGATGTGGCTGAATTAATATTACAATCAATTAATCAGTTCTTCCTACTAGAGCCCGACCGATATGGATTTTTGGGGGCCGATGCCGATACCGATATTAGGGAGTAAAAAAAGCCCGATACCGATATATCGGCCGATATTATTTATGTGTATATTATAATACAGTAGCAATATTATTTATGTGTATTATAGTACAGTATACCAGTCAAAAGTTTGGACACTTTCCTATTGGTGTGTACAAACTTTTGATGGGTACTTTACACAGTAGCTATAAACAGAATAAATATATTTTATAAACACGTTTTGCAATGATCACTCAAATGTGGTAATCAAACACTTGTGTCAGTGTGACACAGATATGTAATGGAGGCAGGGGGAATGATAGAATGAGAATTATACAGCTGAGCTGTAACCAAACTAGTTTGCATTGCATGTTATATTATATTATATTCTAAATACTGTTGCATAATCTTCACTAACGACGACTTTGTCTTTTAATTTAGTCATAACTTGTATCAATAAATATATAAAAAGTGTCACTGACAAAACCTTATTATCTTCTATTTTTACTCTTAATTCCTCTAATCTCTACCAGTGGAGGAAGAACTCAGATCTTTTTACTAAAGTAAAATGAATAATATCATAATGAAAACGTTTTTAATTACATATGTACAGTACTTTTATACTATTTTAAATAATTAGTAAGCAAAATGTACTAAACGTGAAACTAGGCTACTCTTAATGCAAAATGGCCCTATATAAAGTGTTATAATTATATACATTTTTGGAATATTGCTTGATGTTGTAACGTATCGTTATCAGGCAGAATGAGCTTTAACACTGTGTCTACACCGGACGCGGCCGTTACTGCTCGCGTCGCAACAGCTGTTTACCCTAGACAAAGCAGAATCAGTTTACTGTCGGAGATCGCTCGCGCCACACATTTTAATCAATGTTTCATCAACCAATTGCCTTAATAAATAAGAAGAAGGCCTAAATATAGCAGACAATATAATCAGGACTTCTCAGCTGCGCGCTACAATAGTCACAAGCTCACACAATACGTGACAGAGGCTTGTAGCAGAGAAATCAATTCTGTGAATTACACAGCGCAAATCACAAGTAGGCTACTACCCACCGGATGAAGAAGGGTTGGCTCTCAGTCTCCACAGGCTACATAAAATATTCATTTTATTTTATTTTATTTTATTTTATTTTTCATGTTTGTATTTATGAGGAAAAAACAATGTTACAGACGCGACAGTTCAGCACTACGGACGTGAGCGCTCTGAAAGCGGCACTAATGCTTTGAAACTTTCACATAGACATCAAACAGAAAGCACAAAACCTTTCGTTTCAAAGTGAATTTCGTTTTGTATTAATTGTATCTTAATTTTAATCAATGTTTCATCAGCCATTTGCCTGGATTTAATTTATAAGAAGTAAATTTAGCAGACGATAGATAATCTCGACACAAAGGGCGCCTGCGGGTGAACTGGAGCTCGTCTCATGAACCGAAACTCAGCGTATAGACCTGAGAATTGAAATATATCTATATTGAAATGTCTACTTTTAAACAGAACAATTCAAAACGAAAGACAGACAGACTCATGTAATCGTATGAAATGTGCATTTCTCTCTTGCGCGCGCTCACTGAAGATCGCGAGTCAGCATCGTCAACTTCATCTTTGGCTGACACTGACTGAAAACACTTGTTTATTAATAAACAATTAAAATGTCTCCTTGCTATATTTGTTGTATTCATAATCATTATTTTTGCCAGTTCTTGTGACAGCTTTTAGGTGCTTTATTGGCAGCGCCACCCTTACATGAATCACCGTACCCGCATTTTTTAAAATATTCATTTATCGGCCATTATAAATGCCGATACCGATAGTTGGGAAAATCCCTAAAATCGGCCGATAATATCGGCCCGCCGATATATCGGTCGGACTCTACTTCCTACGAACTCTTTTGATTATTAACTTATTCTAAGAAAAGGGTATCTTCCATGGCCACCGAAGAATAATTATTTCTTCGCCTGTACAGTACTTTGAGCCAGTAGCAAAAACCGTGATCGTAAAGTGACTTGTATTGCAAACAAAACAGAACCAAATACATATTATGTACAAGTTTTATTAACTAAATATAGATATTTATATTAATATAAATAAACTAAACAACATACACAAATGAATACATAAATAGGTTAGTGATAGGATGAAATTGGAAACCGGAAGAGGGTCTATGAGAAGAACCATCAGAATTTCATTTTCACATTTCATTGAATTGAATACTTGCATTTGTAATGGGAACAATTCTTGAAGTTGTTGAAAATTGAAGTCGTTGATGGTTCCGGCAGTGTCAAGTGGAAGTTGGTTGAGCGTTCTCTTTCTCCAGGAACGCATGACTGGTTTGGTCAAGGCCCGGGACTCTGTTGAGGCCACGCCGAGCACCCAGGAGAAGTGAGGAAGTCGGAAGGATGGGTGATTGGAGTCTTTGTTCCAAAACTCTTGAGATTGTCCTTGGTTCTTTGTGAGAGAGTCATCTCTCTCCTGCCTGAGCCCATATCTGGTTGGATTGAGGCCTGCTGGGCCCTGGGGCCCCCGTGGAGGGGGAGGGGGCTCCCCAGTATCACCAGAACAGTGTTGCGGCTGGATGAAAGAACTAAGAGAGGGAGGTCACATGTGGACTGTCTCTAATAAGGCCTGGAGAAGATCCTCCCCTAAGGGTTGAACTCGACCAATCAGAAAGGGGACATGTCTGAGAGGGAAAGTGGCTCTTAGTTGATTTATGGATCTTTGTCCCTAGCAAGATTATACCTTCATTAATGCTAAAATAGCTATAACACATCCACACTGCATTCTAGAAGAAGGTGATGTACATCAAAGTGTGAGTCATTAAATGAGGATTAGTTAGGTAGGAGGCATTATACAGGTGCGGTTACATTGATCGTTAGTTTGTTGTATACCAGGATACATACCATAATATATACCTAATAGTACACGAGACAGTAAACCATTTACACTGTTTCTTTCACAGTTTTATGCATGTTCATTTATAGATCAGTTAGTCTATGATTAATGCAGCAAAGTCTGTTTTAAAGAGGGTTTCTGTTTCATAGTCTCTCTCTTGAGTATGTGGCCACATTCCTCGGAGGTCGTAAAATCTCCTTGTCATGCCCTGTAACATGACACTGTTTCTGCCCTTGTGTTTGTTCATTTGGGCTGTGTGAGGAGTTTCATAAACCTTTGTATATAATGAATAATTAGTATGTGTCTGATTGGTCCATACCCTACACCTATTATGCAAAATTCACTTTTACATGCTGTTTGAACATAAATGTGTGTTGGCAGTGTGTGAGCAAAACCACCCTAGAATGATAAAAATGCACCCAGTGTTTTTTTTACAATCTCAATAATTCATATGCACTCTCTCAGAACGAGCTGTTCTAAGATTCAGCTTTTTGTGACGTAGAACATGGGAAAGGGGTTTGATTGACAGTGTGGTTGGTGGTTGGAACCTCCCTCCGTGATCTGATCCTCCATTGTTGTTTCAACGACAGCCGGACCGCTGTTCTGAAGATTTGTGCTGCCTTCTAGAAAATGCCTCCTAAGAAAAATAAGTGTTTTGTTGTGGGCTGTAATACTTCGCATAGTTGTTTGCACTTTCTTCCGACATCAGAGCCACTGAAAACGCAGTGGGTTGATTTTATTTATGAAGGAAATGCGCCTCTTACACTCCCGAAGTACGTTTATGTTTGCTCAAATCATTTTGAGAGTGACTGTTTTTTGAACGGCGGTCAATTCAAAGCAGGTCTTGCTACAAAATTAATCCTCAAGGGTGGATCGTTGCTTAGTGTTCGCGATCCAACGACAATTCCTGAAGAAGTAAGTGTATTTTATGATTTCTGAGGTAACGTTAATAGTCATCGACAACAAATGTTGTTGTCGTCGTCGTCGGATGATTTATGTAATTTAAACCTTTTAAATAACCACACGTTTTCATATGTTTTTTAAGATATTGTTATTGTTATTATCGGTATTTGTGTTTGTGTTTTCAAACATTTGCGTCAACGTTATCACAGTTTGTGTGTGTCTGTGTGTGTGTTGCACAGCGATGACAACGCAATGAGTTCATAAATGTATCAAATAACCATTCCGAGACATCCTGGTACATTCTCGATCGTGTTTCTTCAGCCGGAGTCTCATCGTCATTTGGGTCGGACTCTGGTTCAAACATACGGCCGAATGCCATACACAATTGCGGGTCTATCACTCTCGGCCATTATGGTTCTACCGACTGTTAATTGCCATAGTTATGCAAGTTACGCCCACATCCAGCGGCAGGGTGGGGATTAGCAGCTCATTTGCATTTAAGGCGTCTGCCTCAAAACAGCTTGTTTCAAAACAGGCCCCAAAAATGACACATTCAAATGGTTATAATAAATTAACTGGGGGGTATTTTGTGCTGAAACTTCACAAATACATTCTGGGGACACCCAAGACCAATATTACATCTTGTAAAAAGGGCCATAATAGGTGCCCTTTTAGCAATAATAAAAACAGTTGCATACCAGTAAACTTAATAAAATTATGTTTAGTTACCAAATAATTTGACAATCACAATACACTTATTGTGATGCAAGTTTTTTTTTTTTTTTTTACACATCCCCCCAATCCCAATCCACCCATTTTATTTTATGTTACATTTTCATTGTTTTCAAAGACAGGGCCTGTCCTCTTGTCTTTTTGGCTTGTTGTTTCTGATTGCACTTTAATGGAGATCAAATCCCAGAAGGGAATATTAAAACAAAATAAAGTTAAAACTTGTTTTGAACAATTTCTTTGTCATCTGCAGATTGATTTTAAGTTGGGAGAGAAAAAAATCGCTTTAAATCGTAAATCGGATTTTTTGTGAAAAAATCTGGGATTTTTTTTTTAGGCCATATCGCCCCGCCCTAACGAGAATACTTGCCGAGATAGGTATTTTGACTTAATTTGTGTGTGTGTGTCCTTGTGTCCATCCAAGTGCATGGGGAAACAAAAGAGGAATCAGTTCAGGAGTTTGCACGCTATCTGAAATGTGCTTCTCTGTGTGTGCAGCTGTGCGCACAGATAACAGCGCACGATACAGAATTAAATGATCTTTTGCCTCATCTAGTGCTGGAATGGTCTTAAAATGTGTAAACTAACAAGAAAAAACATGTTCAAATGATAAGCTTTCACTCTATTGCGGTTAAACTTTGATCCGCAATTGATCTGCGAATCGTATGCGTGCCAAACCGTGGGGTCTTTCAAGTCAGATTGGTTGTCAATCAGCAGCTTACTTATGATGTAGTTCTTTTATTCATGTGGGTGAGCAGAGCCCAATTTCATTTTCTAGTTGATAGTCATTGAGCTCTTTATTCTACTCATTTAGTCCCTTTAGTGGTTGTCTCTTTCACTTGTATCTTTAAGTCACTTAAATGTTATTTTGGTTGTAATAGTACTGTTTCTCAAATGTGAATACGATGATTCTCAGACTGACTGAGGCGACACACAAATTGCTGGTTTTGCTTCCCTGGAGTTGTATTAGAATTAGATAATTAACGGTTTGATTGGGGCTCTGTAATTAAATATGCTTGCATCACCGCCTCCCAGCCTCTGGGAAATGTCACACGGAAGTGTTTCGCTGGATAGGGACCGTTCAAGCGTAAGACCAACACCTCTTATAACCTTAGAGGGTTGGCAAGATACGTAGCCGTCGGAGTCGAGGGATGGTAGAGGTCAGTACGAGAGCGAGAATAAGAGAAAGCGCTATATTAAAGCATCTGCCGGTCCATTGAAATGCAAAGAGAGGCAGCTGATTGAAGTGATTTTTCCATTTGCATGCTCATTTCTCCTATCCTCGTCTCTTTCAGGTGCTGATAGTAATATTAGCACAAGGGCCTGTTAAGACTCAGTCTCTTTCATCCATTCTTCGGGGAGATAGTTGAGAGAAAAAAAAAATTCTCTCCATGGAATGGAATGAGGATGGCCTCTGACCGGAAATTAGTCTGGATCATCTAGAGATTTCGAAAGTACCGGTACAAACTTGTTACTAAAATAGAAAAAATATAGCCTACCAACATTAAAACCCGGGACACAGCTGACAGTTGGCTTTTTTGAGCATCAGTCGCCTTAGTTTTTTCGGTGTATTCCACACCGTTGACTAGTCAGATGCTTTTTTGGGGGCCAATTCAGCATGTTGAATGCACATCAGTGTCTTCAGTTAGAGAGACCTCGGTTTAGATTTTCAGCTTCGCGAACGATTCAGTACATGAGAATAAAAGCGGAAGGGATGGAAGAAGTCAAGACGATACAAACAGAAGGCTATTATAATTTTACATCATCTTACCTTGGCATTCAAATGCACGAATATATTCATAATAACTTCAGCCGACTGGACTGAAGAAAGTGATCAGCATGATTGATTTTCAAAATGGTAAGCAAGCACTGCTTTGTTTACGGTTTATATCTGCAGTCCTAGTTTCGGTTTCCCTTTTAGAATGGTGAAAATAGGCTGTTGATACCTGCTGATATAGACAGTTATTTCCTTACACGCAGGCACAGAAAGCACATGCTAGTTGACCGTAGCCAGTAGACTGTTTGGTGTTTTCAAGAGCAGCTTTTTGGCCGAGACAAGAAGCGACAATACAGTCAGCATTCATCGCCACAAGTTCTTTGACGTCGACTTGGTGTGTCCCAGGCTTTAGTCTTTCTACAGAGTTATGGGTCGTAACATAACAAAAATTGCTTATTGGGGGCTTTTGAGTTGTTGGTGTTCAGAACTGGTGTTCAGAATCATGAATTTCACTGGTATTGATAATGACTACATTTTGGAATCTCAGTGACTGAATTTTCTTTTTCTCTGAAATCTGGTATACTTAGCAGTATGGCTTTTGCAAATGCAAAGTGGGACAAGAGAAGTAGAAAATGTAACAGGAAAAAGTTTCATGTTGTCGCCTGCAGCCAGCGCTCTTGCGATCGCAGCGCACCGTTCAGGCCAGCTTATCTGCCTGGATGATGAAATCTCATCTGTGTTCTTAGCGCTGTTCGACAGGGGAGGAGAGCTCTCGCTGTGTGCCAAACAGCTCACTTCCTTCATCTCTCACTGCTCGCAGCTCCTCACCTGCTGAGGTCTGGGATGAGAGATTCCTGCTACGGCCCTCCTGCTGACTACACTACTGTCTTTCTCTGATTCTGGAGCGTGTGCGTGATGCGGAGCTGGTTTACCGTGGCGCTGCCATTTGCTTCCTGTTACAGTGAAATGGTGTTAGCCCTTTAAGCCCTGAAGGCATTTTTATAGTGACAAACACAAAAGAAAGACACATAACTATAAAACTGTAGCAAGTGGTAGTCAAATGGTAGATATCGTTTGATAGAACACTTTTAGAAAGTTTTTGGAAAAAATTGTTCGATTTGGACATTCTCATGCTGAGTAACTACTGATAAAAGACAATACAAGTGTGCTCAAGGAAAATTTACATATCTATCTGTTCCCCTACATGTGAACTGCATCTGGATAAAATTTGATGATGATAGCACTTAGGAGTTAATCAAATTGGCTATATGCATTGTAAACTTGACACCTATTTTGTGTTGATCATCTTTGCTCACTCCTTTGAAGGTATCTCAAGTAAAACGGCTCAATATTTAACTAAATTGTTGAATCTTAACAACATGAAATGGGGACTTTCAAAGAACTTTCGTATTCTGTAAAACAGCTCGCGTCGCTTCTGGTTCAGGTCTTTTGTATGTGCTTTGTTAAGGAAGTAGAGTTGCTACTTTGTTAGCTTCTACTCAGCACAGTACAATCAGGGATTGAGTTTTTGAAAAATGAATGGAAAATTGCAGAACCTCTAAATGTTGACACTGGTTTAATAAGATTTTCAGAAATGTAATGAACTTCTCGGTTTGTGCCAGCAGAGCTTTATTAGCATTGTAAATACTCCTACTGTACTTATTCTCACACATACACTACAGAAATCCCATAATAACTTAGGGCCATGAGATTTTCCTTTTAAATGTCAGAGATGGTTTACGGCGATTTTAATAACCTAACAAAACTTCCCACCCATTTGTGTGGCTATTTCAGTAGCACTGGTGAGTGTCTGAAATGCCATCGGGCTGATGCCTAAGCCAGTTTGCTTTACTTACAGTAGTTCACAGTGGCAGGAAAGTCATTGCTTTTTCAAGAAATATGTTTCTATGGTGAGTTATTTCACTGTTACTGATGGCAGCGGGTGACGATCTTGACAGCGCTGGAATTGTCCCTCCCTCACAGTTTTATCAGACCCTGCAGTAGAAACACTCACTGAATTGTCATTTTTTTTGTTGAAGCCAGCAGCAAAAACCCATAGAATTTCTCAAACCAAATGTGACTTCACCTCATGGATGTTTCAACGACCCTTTGACTGACTTTTTTTTTTTCAGTGGAAGAGGTGGAAGTATATTTCTCGTCTGCCAGAGTTTTAGTCTTTCTCACTTGAAACTGCTGAGCGTGTGTGTGTGTGTGTGTGTGTGTGTGTGTGTGTGTGTGTGTGTGTGTGTGTTTTTCTTCCAGGACAAGTAATGAGTCCTGCTGTTCCTGATATGCTGAGAAATTCTTTTCAGGCTGTAGATATGCTGTTTGTCTAGATTTCATCTGATCAAGGGATGCTCTATCTCCCTCTTTGACCATCTCTTTGGTGAATATCCAGACATTAAAAAAAAAAGTGCCTAGATACTCTGGCTGTTAGAAGTGTTGATTGGCTGTGTCAAAGAGTAGTAGCCACAAGCCTTTAGCAAAGATCAGAAAGATGTCCTTGAGAGATGCTAGTAATGGAGCGGCATCTACATTTCATAACAATCCCTTAAAGGCAAAAATAAATAAAGGACTACACTTTTAGAAGCGCCACTCAAACAAATATCAACAATGGGCTGTGTACAAAGTCAGAATCTGTAGGACTACCACTGGTTATGTGAAAAACCCCCCGCAATTCCTGTTTTTTAACACAGGAGACACGGTTATTAATAGAGCTGTGGGATACAAGCGTTTTTATGATGCATCAGTTTTTATGTCTGTCTATCTTTCTATGTATCTGTCTGTCATTCTATGTATCAGTTTGTCTGTCTGTCTATCTTTCTATTTACCTTTCCATCATCCATCACTTTTTCTGTCTGTCTATCTCTTTTCTGTCTGTCTGTATCTTTTTCTGTATGTCTATCTGTCTTTCAGTCATTCTGTTTGTCAATATATTTCAATATAAATCAATATATTTTTTATGATTTCTGAAGGATCATGTGACACTGAAGACTGGAGTAATGATGCTGAAAATTCAACTTTGATCACAGGAATAAATTACATTTTAAAATATGTACAAATAGTAAACAGAAAGGCCTCTTAATTCAGTAAATAATTAAACGGGTAAATGAAAGCTTAAGATCTTTACCATGTTTTTACAAAACTCTTTCAGTCTTATTTTTTTCCAGTCACAAGATCTTATTTATAGTAAGAATAAATTTGAATGAATTAAAATATCTGTACTCTTAGAAATCTGTGATTTCTTTCGCCTTGTATGTCTTGTGTCTATTCACAACAACAGACTGTACTGGGAGGACGGTCTATAATCATCATAACAATGATGGCAAGATTTGAAAATCTGGATCAATTTAATGTCGTACTGGGAGAAATATAGTTTTTTTTTCTCATCAAAGATTTCATCTCTGAATGAAAAGATTACTGTTTTTCAGTTGAACATGCACTTATAATATGCAGAGACGAGTTTTAAAAACAAAATAAAACAGAACAAACTGCCTAACATTATGCCCTTAAGCTTGTCATGAAAAGCATGAAAAAATATTTGGTTTCAACACTATGTGCTTAAAAGCGCTGGCAAGGAAACAATTGAGAGTGTCACACCATACATATTGAAATTCAATTTACATAATTTTCTCTACAAAAGAAATTTTTTGCACACAGGTGGAGCTCTTCACAGGGTACATCTAATTCTCTACTCCAGTTAAATTAATGTAGCATTATCATCACCTCTGTGAAAGCTGCTGGATGCGTATGTAAAGCTTTTGGTCTGTTAACAGTGATGGCAAATTTCTCTCTATTAGCTTGTTTGAGTTTCTTTTATAAATGTGGCTTCATGTTGACCAGACCAGTCTTAAAACCTGACACGGATTTTCTTATGTACATTGATTTCATTGATATTTCGAATTGTTAAGCTAATGTGTTTACTCTTAATGTATAACATTTGGTTCGTTGCCTCAAGGTATAGCTTAGATGTGACCTTTTTCGAAATAATTTAATGACAAAAATCCACCGAGGCTTGGGTTGGTTTTTCGAGAGGTTGTATCGCTTTTCATGATTTAATGTCAGTGGGAAAGAATGGCAGCCATGTGCAATTTATTGAGTTGTTTCTTTTGTTTCATTTTCACATCTAAATGCATTATCAGTGCCCTCCACACATCTGTTCAGCTGACAGGTTTTTTATTTTTTTGCCTTCATGCCTCTGGGTGCTTTGGGCTTGGCCCTTGTCCGTCTGCCCTCTTGAGAACTCAACAATTCTGAAGGCCTCAGCTCTTAATGTCTTAATGAAGCAAGGAACAATGGCTGAATATTAAAAGCATGTTAGCTGGCACGAGGGATGAAATTGAGATTTGTTTCACTTCGGTGCACAAGGAAGACCTTGTTATCTGTCCCTCATTGTCCTTAAGCATTTTAACAGTCAAATTATTTTAAATTTTTCATGGAAATTCCACTACTAATTTTTCAGCTATTATTGAATAGTAATAAAAAATGCTTGCAAATTTAAGCACTATATTAAATAGAAGCACTCACCTTTTTGGCATTGCAGTACGGATTGATTATGAGTGGTCGAATAGATTTACATTTTTCTTTATTTTAACTTCAGAAATTCATTTAATTATAGACTCTTTTTTTGGGGGGGAAAGAACAAAGTGCCAAGAGTCTCTGAAATCTATAATTGATGCCACAGGGAACTGTAAAACGAACATTTGTGGAGTTTGTATTCAAATATAATAATTAGCTGGGAATTCTTCTACTAATGCAGTCAGACAGAATTATGAGCTAATCTTGCTCTGACTATGTAGTTGTGCTTTTGTAAAAATCGAAATGATGCCTTTCCCATCCTGAACATTGCTTTAAAATTTAGATTTAAACAATGAGTTAAAACTAATATTCTATTTTTTTAATGCATTTTAAAACTTTGTTGCATTCATTTCTAATGTTCTTAAAATGTCTCACGCCATGTTTTTGCATTTAAGACATTGTGTTAAGTAAAGTAGTTTTAAAAATATTCTATTTTAATCTTCCGACCAGCCATTTTGTTTGTGTCTGTCCGCATCCTAAGAAATGATTTGGGATCAGGTGTACGCGCAAGTCAGCTTAGGCGAACTAGTCAGGTCAAAAATATTTAGTTGTACTTATTTCCGTTGCAGTGCTGCTTATATTGTTGGCTCATGTCTGATTATTACCTGCTCTTTTTGTTATTTGTAATCTACGTTCAATTAAGTGTCCAGTAAATGTATAAAAGTAAATGTTTTTCTACTCTTCACATTATATTGAATATTTTTCACCACTAATGTATTGTCCTTAAGATTTAAGTACGTAAAAAGAAGTTCATAGTTAAATGGTAATGGCCATTTAATTGCCATTCAGGTTTCTTATATAGCCTATATAAAAGTGACATGAAACCAGAAAAAAAAAAAAAAAAAAAAGTTTTGAGGCAGATTTGAATAGCAGCATGTTTAATCATGCCTTAATGGAGTGGTCATTATATTCTCAGAGGGAGCCGGGTTTAGTCAGAGCAAGATTAGCTCATAATTCTGTCTGACTGCATTATTCCAAGAATTCCCAGCTAATTATTATATTTAAATACAAACTTATAGATTTCAGAGAATCTTGGGACTTTGTTCTTTCCCAGAAAAAAAAAAAAAAAAACGTCTATAATCCTTGGATTTAGCTTTTGTGGTCCTTCCTGGCATCTTTACAATGAATAACTAGTGATGGCAATGAATGCAGACATTACGATTGTGTTTGCTTGTAAGTGGTTTTATTTTGATTTATACAGTATGAGTGCCATTGTCACGCCTAAATTGACGTCACAATTTACTGTCAGACAGTGCCAGCTTTTTCGATCAAAAAACAAGCTTTGAAAGGGATGATGAATGGCAAGACTGTTAACAATGCATAACTGATATAAATGTAATTTATAATATTCTCTAAATGGTGGTTGGTTGGGCTGATTTAATCTGTGCAACCAGACCTGCATAATGACATGGGATCAGCATTTTTCCATTATGGGCTCTAACTCCATGTGGCCTTCTGAAATATTGACACTTAGCTTAATAAAGTTTTCAGGAATGTAATTAACTTCTCAATTTGCGACAGCAGAAATTAATTAGTGGTGTAAATACTCCTGCTATGTTATTAGCAATAAATTAAACACTTCAGAGTTTAGCATAAAGAAAACCAAAGCAAGTCTTTACAAAAACTATGGTAATGGTAGTGGGCAAAGATGTTATTGTTATTTTTGCCTATAATTGGTGCTATTTTGATTTATATGGGGGTGTTTTTAGTTTTTTTTTCAATTTGCAGCACATTTATGCCTTTGTGTATTTTTTATTAAGTGATTACATCAAAAAAATAAAAAGATTTCAATATTTATTGAGTGGCAATGATTTATAAAAAAAACATAAGCGTTGATTGTCCCACAACTGTCATTTTCATTAACAGAATGCCATTAAACACAATATAATTTGAAATATGATAGAAATTGCTTTCACACAAAAAACTAACTATTTTATTTAAAATATTTCTTTATTTTAAGTCCATGCGACAAAAAGTGTCCATATTTGAAGAAACACCCAGGAGTTCTATTACCTATGGCTTTATAGACCGTATTCACAGCAGCGCCTTTTTTATGTTAAAACAAGAATGAAATTGAGGCTGTGTGGGATGGACATCTCTCAGTGGGTTGTACTGTTATTAAATGTGTTTTTGGATTGTTCTGCTGATGAAACACTGCAAAAATATCTTTCTGAGAAATTTCAGGAGACAAAAAAAACTCCAGTCAATATGAGCTGTGGAAAATAATAAGTGATCTAGGAGTTTTATACAGCTTTTTACAGCAGATGCCATTGAAAACCTCGCTTTCAGACCTGTCATGGTGCTGTTCTGAATAAGGTCTATTGACGTCACTTTGACGGCAATCACAGCATCAGACCTCCACTTATATTCATTGTGCCGGTACATATATTGAATCAGATTCCTGAAAAATCACTGCTGACTAATTGTGAAATAGCAGGATTGTAAGTATGTTCCCCATTGCAGATTCAAGTTCATTTTTCCCTCCATCTTTTTTTCAGTTGTTCAGCTCATTGTATGTCTCTGTGTAATAACAGTGCTCATGACACTCTTGTTACGGTTCTCTAGAGGCTGAGCAGAGCTGCCGTTCTTCTGATGACATCAATATTCATGAACTGCACGAGATGGTATAAATTAAACTGTTTCGTACCTCATCATCTGCGAATCATTGCGAGGGGAAGCGGGGGAGCTTCAGAAACTATTTCATTTATTTATGTGAAAAATGGGAACGATTTTAATTTTATTCAAATGATTTGAAATCCAAGCAGTCTGCGGACAGCGTTCCCATGATAGTGCGGTATGAAGTGGAAGCGTAAAGTGCTCTTGTACAGGAAATGGACCACTCAACACAGTTGAACAAATCCCATTTCTGAGAAACCAGCTGCTTTATCTGAACAGTGTTAGGGTATATATGCTTGCATGTGTGTGTGCATATATATATATATATATATATATATATGCACTAGGGCTGGATAAAAAATATCGATTTCTCGATTTTAATCGATTCTCATTTTTACGAATCGATATCGATTCTTAAATCCCGAATCGATTAGCTAGTCATCCTGTTTTCAGTTGAATGAATAGAACATTGTAGCGCGCATCCCATCCAATAAATAGCAATAATCTTTGTGTTTTGTTACTATTGCTATGAAACAAAGTCTCTCATATTTCAAATTACTTCCATTTTCTTACGAAATTCCAAAACATAATTAACTTTTTGGCGTTGTGGCGTGAGATCGCTCAGGCGCAGCTCAAGAGAAGTACATGATCTTCTCTTCCGTCTTAATAATACCAGTTAGGCGACAGCGTGCATGAATGAGCATCTGATAGTGTGTTAAAAGATAGAGTACAACTTATCGAAATCCGTATCATGTTACCTGGAATCGCTCAATCAGTGTTTCAACCGTGGAAAGAGTCAGTAAAACGGCTTGCAAAGAAACAATGTCATGTAACGTCACATTTACCTCCGAAAAAACATATCCAGTGACCATGAACTAGTCAGCTAGAAAAATTAACTCTAGAGAGGAGCATTTTGCTAAATATATGCATATAACACATATTCATTATAATTTTTAATGTTCTTCAATATTTAATGCAGTTAATGCAATTTTCTTATGAAAGCCACCATTTAAATGTTTATTTTTCATTAAAGTTTATTATTATTATAATAATAAATAAAAGTGTAATTTAAGTGTTTGTATACAAATCAATACCTTCAATATTATAGGCTAATGAAGCCTATACGCTACAACTGACTCCCATAGTTTACAGCATTAGTTAAGAGATTTGTTTTCCTTGAGAATTTGCAATGTATTGTAGCCTATTTGATATCCAAAATAATCAATATCGAATCGGAAGCTTGTGAATTGAAATCGAATCGAATTGTGAAATTTGTGTCAATACCCAGCCCTAATATGCACACACACAGTGCCTAGCATAAGTGAACACACCGATGCTAAAGTTGACTAAAAAGAGGATTAAAAAATCATCTTTTGGAAATTTATCTTAATGCCTTAATTTAAAAAATGAGGAATAATCTAACCTTTAAGGACACCAATTTTCTTTGTGAATGAATAATGTATCGTAAATAAATACATTTTCTTCCTTAAAATACAGGGTGCATAAGTCAGGACACCCCTATATTAAATTCCCATAGAGGCAGGCAGATTTTTATTTTTAAAGGCCTGTTGTTTCATGGATCCAGGATACTATGCATCCTGATAAAGTTCCCTTGGCCTTTGGAATTAAAATAGCCCCACATCATCACATACCCTTCACCATGCCTAAAGATTGGCATGGTGTTATTTCAGTTAGCCTAATAGCTTGTTTGATTTGCATTGAGAGATGATCTTATGGAAAGTACTCCATGCCAATCTCTAGGTATGGAGAAGAGTATGTGATGATGTGGGGCTATTTTAATTCCAAAGGCCAAGGGAACTTTATCAGGATGCATATTATCCTTGGAAGATTGGCAACTGTCTTGAATGTTTTCCACTTGTGAATAATTTTTCTCACTGTAGAACGATCGACTTTTTTTAACCCTTTCCAGATTGATGGGCAGTATCAATGGCTTCTCTAAGAACATTGCCCTGATGTATTTCCTCCTTGGTATTGTGTTAATACACACCTGAATGCTCTGGACCAGGAAACTGGCAAAACTTCTGCTTTTATAGAGATGATCACACTTGCTGATGATCAATTAATCAAAGGCATTTGATTAGCATTGTCTGACTTCTACTTACCCCCTTAATTCCAATGGAATCAGTAAGAGTGTTCTTAATTTGTCACCCGTGGCTTTTTACTTTGGCCTAGTTTTTGTTAAATAAATAATGACATGGTGTAATATCCTGTGTGTGTGTGTGTGTGTGTGTGTACATACATGTATGTGTGTGTGTGTGTGTGTGCATGTCTGTCCACACAAGTAAATGGATGGATTCCTTTAAAATAGCAACTGGATTTTCACTGGCGGTTTGTTTGTTTTTCTGTCCATCCTGCAGTTGAAGGGGCTTGTGATGTTGCATTTGAACTTAACCAGCTCAGAAAAGCAATTTTATCTTCAGATCATCAGATGAGGATGGCAGTAGTGCTGTCTGTGTCACTGAGAGGTTGTGCGGAATGGAGACCCTCTTGACCTTAGAAAAGTACAAAACACGTTGCGGTTCCAGGCACAATTGAGGCAGTGAATCTGCCATCTCTCATTACTGTTAACAATATAAGGGTCAGGCCATCCTAAAGCCCTTGGAATTCACCCCAAATCCTATTCAGCCTTTGAGACATTTTGCCCCATTTTTTTCAGCTGAGGTCAACCTTGGCTTTGTGCAAGGTCGTCTGCAAAGGGAAGCCGGGACAGTTGGCCTTCGTAGTGTCCTGATTTTCACAGTAACCAACTGAAAATCATGTGAAAGTATAATAAAGTCATATTTAACAGGATAGAGGCCACAAGTCAAGCTCAATAAAATCAGCTTCATCTAATTGAAAATACTGTGTCAAGGTGGTTTTTGGATTCCCGAGCAACTGTAGCAATGAATAGCAAGATAAGCAGTAGATGAGTGGCTTTCTCCTTGTTCAATGTTGTGCCAATGTGTATTAATATAATTAT
>NW_027509219.1:17252500-17330000 GCF_051911475.1 Siphateles boraxobius
GATGAAATATTGTTCTTGTAAAAACTTGCCAGCATTTCAGTAATACTACGTACTGCTCAGTAGTGATCAAAAAGGATTTAAACAGTGAATTGTGTAGTGATCTCTTCCTGTAAACTCAGAGATGTGGATTTAAATCACCATAACCCTTGGTATTTGTCAAAAAACAGAAGGTAATTCGACCGGGGATTTTTACGTGGGTGGTGGGAGAAAAACACTGACATTCTGTATTTGGATTCCAATCACGGACTAACCTCTGTAAATGTTTGAAAATACCGTACGACCCCATGAGAAACAATTAGCATCCGAATAGTGCTTAACTGGCAGTAGCCTATATGCTTTTATTGGCCTTTGAAAGGGCACCGCGGACGGCGCCATCTTTGATTTAGCACAACTATTTGCTGTATCGCTGCCATAGTTTGATAATGCCTAATGGTTTGGCAGCTGATGTACCTTTGGATATTATAATTAAAAATCTAACAACAATCAGTGTAATGACGATTTTATTTTTTGCATGGAAAAACTTGAATTAGCCTAATTGAACACTGGGTGTATTACAACTTCAGAATTATATTCGTATAGACTGTCAACGGTGATAAGGTATAGCTAAGAGTGGTCCAGACCAACCTTCCGAACGTATGACTTACAGTAGGTATACTTAACTAAGAGCGTTTCAGGAAACACATATTGACGATGAGGTACGGCTTAAGAACGACGTAGCGTTAAGAGGGTTTTGGGAAATCTAGCCCACACTAACAAGAGGGCAACAGTATACAAGTGCTGTAACAAGTCTCAGTTAGTCTAGCATAGTACACATAGCAAGTTTTTTTTTTTCCCTCTCAGGAAAAAAAAAATAGTATAGAATAGAAAAGGTAAGTGGTTTTTACCCTTTTTGAATCTTGAACATATAATTTACCATCCAATTTTGTTGAGTGGAAAAGAGAAGCACGGACATTCTGCTTTTGTGCAGTAATACAGCTTTGGAATGAGTAAATAATAATTGTTCATTGAATGGTTGATCTGTTAACATTTAATAAGTTTGTACGGATCAAACAACCTTTCAGACTTGCACAACTCCGTTTGCTTCTCTACATGGGAACTGTTCTTAATGCATTAAAGCAACTAGGGATGCTCCGATTGATCGGACGCCGATCATGATCGGCCGATATTGGCTAAAAACAGATTGATCGGCGAACCCCAAAAGCGCCGATCAAAAAAGCTGATCACGTGACGTAAATTACTCGCGCAACTTTTTCCCACCTTCATGCGTGGCGCACGGGCACACAACAGCAGAGTGGAGCTTGGCAGTGGCAACATGAGTTCCCCTTCACCGGAACGAATAGGGAGTCTCCCAACGGATTGAAGCGCGCGTCCGAGTGAAGACGTGCACCGCGCGAGCCACAACAGAACGCGGTATCTGCGCCACTGATCGCTGCGGCAACGGGCACTTTGATCTCTTGATAAAAAAAAAAAAATTCAGCGCTAGATCGCCTCTTATTTAACAAATGAACAAAATGAATGATCTGAGTTAACTGAGTTTATTTTTATGGCAAAAATTTAATTATAAAAATAAAAATATCATATAAATACAATAAAACAAAACAAAACAAGAAGTAATTTTATACAATATATATTTTTAAATGAACATATGATAAAAAAATTCAAAACCTTTTCAGGCATAATCTCATTAAATATGTCCTTTAATGAAGTAACTTCATAAAAGAGCATTCTGCTCAACTACATCAGACGTTCATAATAATAACAGAAAAAAAATTGCCATAGTTTTGTCCTTTTATCAGTAGCCAGTTTCGGTGTAACAAGTTGTACATTTTGTTGCCAATCAGTAAATGTAGTGGGTGTATTAAGAGGCTACAATTTCCAAATATGCCTAAGTTTAACTTGATCCCCTCCAATTAGGCTGATCTGATGTGTGTTGGTCTGCCTGACCCCTCTTTGTTTGGAATAATTGAATGTTACTCTGCTTTATTTGGGAAAGCTGGCCTACAGTAGCCTTAAGACATCTCATTTTCTAAATACAATTAAATAAACACATTTCGACAAATTGTGCAAACTCTGCTAGATTATAGATAAAAGATTCCCATTCCCCTGTCATTCTGTGATCGGCCCCAAAAATGCTGATCGGAGCATCTCTAAAAGCAACTGTGTAGACAGTGAAAGTCTCAGACGTGTGGGAAGCCATTCGATTAACCTCACAGAGGATTCCCTGCCATCTTTCACCACAGGTAGCATGTTTGGCACGCAAATCATCGGGCTCATGGACAACAGCTATGTAACTCCCTAATTAACTGTTCATTTATATTAGCAGTATCTTGAGGTGCTACTTTCATTTTATTGATGTTTTTAATTAACACAGAAAGAAGGGGCCATCTTCTCAGTAAAATGTGTTTGGAGAGATGTCAGTTAAGTCAAAGGCTAAAGGACAATGAGAGATGACTGGCAATTTAACTCTCCTATGGTGTACACGATTCAAGGACTATACAGTTCATGTCATTTCATGACAGAGTCAAGAGGAACTAATTTTAAGGTACTTCTGTAAAGAGTACTCAAAAATCAGACAGAGATGTTGCTCACCGTGTGAATAGGATTTGTCAGGCTTAAGAGGATAGTTCAGCTAAAAATTAAAAGAATTTCATCATTTATTCACCGTCATGTTGTTGCAAATTTTTCTTTCTGTGGAAAAAAAGGACGGTCTGTTCTGAACTTTTCTATTCAATTACAATGAGACCTAAAGCTTCCAAGCTTCAAAATGGACACAAAAGTACCATAAAAAGTCTTTACTGTTAGTTTTATTGATTAAAATTCTTATTTTCTGTAAATAAAACTGAATGGTAGTGTGAATTCGGCATGTTCAGAAGTAAATTAAGAAGATTTGTAAAATAGTGCACAAGGTTTGAAACAACATGATTAAATTAAATTAAATTGCCTTTTTAAGGAAACTTGCATGAAACTAGGCCCGCATGTCAGGCTAGTTTGAATGATTTCTGTGAGGTTTAGGAAAATGTTTTTGGCCTTCTATCCGCCCTGGCCAGGACGTCTGCAGGGAAACATGTGGTAGTTTGTGATTGATTTCAAGAGCAAACTGCAATTGGAGCCAAGTACAAGTAGGAGCCCTTAGGGGCATCCTTGGATGCTCACACACACACTGACCACTTGCATACTGTCAGTGCCCAGATCCTTCCTTTGAGAAACATTCTTACACAGCTGCTTTTAGCAGAACTGATGTGGTTAGTGCATTTTTATATGATTGAATGTAAAAGAAATTTGAGAGGTTACGCTCTGTCAACAGTTGTAGCATGAAGTTGATTACCACAAGAAATCATTTTGACTCATGCCTTTTTTATTTTTTACAGGGTGTTAATGTAAAAATAAATCCTAATTTTGCATTAAAATGTCTTAAATCCATGATTCAAGGGTCATGTTTCAGTGAAGATTTATATTTTATTTTCGCTTGTTGCTTTTTGAAATCACAAAACCGTATGACTGTAATGCACGAGCGTACAGTGTTCCCTTTCGAGAGGTCTCTCGTATTGCGTAAGTAGCTTACACTATGGGAAAACTCCTTTTCTCGAGAATATTGAAGCCACATTTTTAAGACGCGTGGCTTATAGCTATATATCATCCCCCATTTCTGTCATAAAATCAGATTTAATCTCCTTCACCGAACTCCTTCACTGTTCGTGAGAATATGTTTCACATCAAGTGTGCTTCGTGCCTGGGACCTGCCATGCAGAAGCTGCACTCTCCATGGGCGGTGGCTCTTGCTTGAGAGTATGCCGCTCGTCCCCTCGCGCCTAGCTCTCTCTACGTTCAATAGAGCTACCCCGCTCTCGCGCCCTCGTTTCGTGTGTCATGCAGAGCCCTCTCGAAGCTCTCTGCATGACCCAGATGGACATTATGAGTGACTTTCCGTGCCTGGGATCCAGCCATGCTGAAATTGAATCACTCACGATGGCTGTTCTCGGGTGAGAACATGCCGCACTCTTCTCTGCTCATGCTAACTGTATTGCGTCACCCCACAAGGCGCTTATGACGCGCCCATTGAGGATGCTGACAACCAAACAAATCCTTGCACAGATTTGTCCAGGGGATTGGTTTTTCTCAGTGGATCTGAAAAATGCTTATTTTCACATTCAGATAAAGCCCCATCACAAGCCATTCTTGAGATTCGCTTTCGAGGGGCAGGCTTATCAGTACACAGTTCTACCGTTCGGTCTGTCTAGCACCCCGTACATTTACAAAGTGCATGGACGCAGCTCTCACCCCCCTGAGACAACGGGGAGTGCGAGTGTTAAACTACCTGGACGATTGGCTGATTATAGCCCAATCGGAGGCGCAGTTAATAGGATGCCTAGGATGCCCAACTAGGATGCCTAGGTCTCAGGATCAATCCTTCCAAAAGCGCGCTGTCTCCCAGTCAGAGCATTTCCTTCCTGGGAACAGTCATAAACACTATACAAATGAGAACACGGCTTACATCAGAGTGCGCACTCACCATTTAACGCCTAGTCACGCGACTAGGCGTTAAATGGTGAGTGCGCACTCTGATGTAAGCCGTGTTCTCATTTGTATAGTTCACAAATGAGCGTTCACTTTGATTAACGTTCAAAGTGAGCGTTTGCGCACCTCTCAAGAGATTTCAGAGGATGTTAAGTCTCATGGCCTCAGCATCATCAGTACTCCAGTTGGGTCTACAGTACATGTGTCCTCTTCACCACTGGTTAAAACCCTGTGTACCAGTTCATGCGTGGTGATCTGGCCACTTACGCATCAAAGTGAACCACGGCTGTATCAGAGCCCTGGCTCCTTGGAAAGCAGCTGGCTGGTACCAAACTGGCGTGAGTATAGTTGTGATTTCAAAGAGGAAAGTAATCTGAACAGACGCCTCCAACCTAGGTTGGGGGGCCCTTTACGAGGGCAGGCCCATCTCCGGCCTATGGTCAGAGAGCAAGTGTCCAGTGCTCTTGGTAGCCCCTCTCTGGAAGAACCAGCTATGGTTCTCTGAGTTGACTCAGCTGCTGGAAACAGCCTCATGGCCGATTCCGCTGAGTAGAGACCTCCTCACGCAGGCGAACGGGATGATCTGGGACCCCCGTCCCGACTTGTGGGCCCTACATGTTTGGCCCCTCAACGGGTATCTGGGTATCTCCCAAAAGGAGTGCTGAAAAACATCACTGAACCGAGTGCGCCATCAACCTGACCCTTTTACTCTCTAAAATTGTTAGTGTTCTCCGGCTGGTGTACAGCACGGAGCCTGGATCCCTACCCATGTGGAGTGCTAAATATGCTCTCCTTTTTACAAGAGCTTTTGGAAGCGGGTCGTTCCCCCTCCACGCTCAAAGTATACGTAGCGGCCATAGCAGCATCTCACGCTCATGTGGCCGAGTTTTAAGTTTTAAGAAGTTTCACAGCATTTTGAAAAGGGTTCCCATAGTGTAAGATACTTACACAATACTTAGTTGGTTACTAACGTAACCTCGGTTCCCTGAGAAGAGGGAATGAGTATTGCATATCCCGCCGTGCTACTGTGCTTAAGTCGAGTTAAACCTGATTTTATAGCAGAAATGGGAGCTAATATAGCTATAAGCCACGCCCATTCTGGCGGGCTCTGACGAGCTTAGGCGTGAAGCGTCCTGATTGGTTTGTGCAGTTGCCGCAGCACAGCCAATGACCGCGCTAGACGCTCAGCTATGTGTCTGCTGTGCAGCTGCACTGCGTTTTAAAAATTTGGCTTCAATATTCTCGAGAAAAGAAGTTTACCCATAGCGTAAGCTACTTGCGCAATACTCGTTCCCTCTTCTCAGGGAACCGAGGTTACGTTTGTAACCGAGTCGTTTTAGAGCGGCTCGGTTCACAGTAAATGCCGGTCCACACAAACTCTATCGCTGCCTTTGCTGTGAGTTTGAGTTGCTTTTAACGTGCTTTTAGAATATGGCATGCTAGATTGACTTAGTTTTTTTGACATTAGCGTAATCTCAAAGTTATTGTGTGTGGAGGTTTACATAATTTCACCTCATTTGTAATTAGAAGCGAATTAAAAACTATTACAAACTAAGCAGTTATCTTTCTGCAGTTTTATATCAAATTTCCCTAAAGTCCCAGTGTAATGTACTGGTATATGAATTTTTTTTTTTTTTAGTTTTCTTCTTTAAAAAAACTTAATGAACATTTATAACACTATATCATGTTGTATTACCCAGCCATTCAATTACAAAAAAAGTACAGCTGCTGAGTGAGAGATGGTAAATTTGGCATCTTTATCCCTTCTGAATGCCATAATCCATCTGTTTTTTCCACCAGCTCTCTCTTGCTCTCTGATTGGGCATACGTAAAACGTAAGTCATAGAGACTTGAAGGTTTGAGGGATGGTAGTACCGTCTCAACGTCATCATTGTCAGCTACTATTGCTATTGCTAAAAACTAACTAATTATTTCCTGTGTTGATCAACTTTATGCTACAATTGTGATCAAAAGAATTAAACATACGTTTTCTTATCTTTGCATGAAATAGTCAGTGGAAGTAAATAGATGTCAAAATGAAAAAATGTAAGAACCTCGAAAGTGGTGTAATTCCGACAGCAGTCTGGAAAGACTCAAGCTCAAGCTTTCTACTCCATCATGGCTGTAATCCAGACACATTACTTTGTACATGTTGTTTGTAGATTACCCTCTGAAGTCTGTTAAGTAAAGCTCTGCCCCAAGTGCCAGGATGTTTGTTCACCAGCAGCTTGAAGAAGAAAAATGAAAACAGTGGCGCACCTTCAGGGAGCGGTTCATCCTGCATCCTGTCAAAGTGAGGGTGGAACAGGGGGTTAATGGCCTTGGGCTGCCAAGATCCCTTTTCAAGCCAATACATAGTCTGACAACAGAATTCACACAATTACAAGCTTTTCTTCCTCTCTTTCAGAGCGACAAGGCAATTTGAGATTATTGAAAATTATTTGGTTGTCCTCAAGGTCAGAATTGTGCAAAGGGGCTTCAATCTGATTTTGATGGTGATGTAATATTAAACATGGTTATTCAATATGCTTTTTATTTGGCCATTACGTTTCCTAAAGGCAATGCCTGTAGGCTTGTTCCAGGCCTTCTCCTTCTCGATTCACGAGTATGATGGTGTTCAGAAATATTAATATAGTCCCTGTGGTTGGATTCCTGCAAGAAGCGAGACTTGTACTACCACCATTGTGCCCTTGAACAAGGCATATGACCCTGATGTTTTGATTGACAGATGCAACATCTTTTTTTATGTTTGGGGTTCCTAAGACCTCAGTACTGCAAATAATATTAGTTTGGGGATTTAAAAAAGAACATTTGATTTATTTCCAAAAATATTGCCATGTGGTATTGCTCTAATTTTACGATTTGCTTGTAAAAACATGTAGGTTATGTGCATGTAGATACTGTATATTAGATGTTTGTTGTGTACTTTGTAGTTTTATTTTATTTTATTTATTATTTTTCTGTTTATTTTTCCTACTTTTTTTGAAAGATGTGTGCATGCATATGTATCTATTGTGCGTTTATGCCCACAATTGTTCTTAATTGCTGTAGACAATAAAATACCAATTAAAAATTAGGTTGCTGTTTGTTTATGCCATATTTATGTCATAAATTGTTATATTTAATAAATAAATACATGTTAAATCAATTTAAATACAATTTAAATTCACCCAATTCATGTGGAAAACATGTTTTTTTAATGTTTTTGAATAAAAACAATAATATAGTAAGAGTGTTATGATTTCACAGTGGAACATCTAACCAAGGGATTTAAAGATGCGCATTCAAATCACTCACCAGCCGATTCCTGCTTAGAAGATCCATCAGCCTTTTACTTTGATTTAGCCACTATTTATCATCTCTTCCAAAACTGCTCTCTAGTCCCATTTACCTGTTTTCCACTGCTTTAAAATTAGTTTGATCTTCCGCAATCCTCAAATGTTTTAACTATTTGATTTCCATCTGTTGTGTAACTCCTTGAGCACTTAGGGATTTTAGGCAATTATACTTTCCATTTCTCCTAATGCCCAATTTCTGTTTTTGTGGTATATTTTCTGCAGGGATCAATTCATTCTCTTTCCCTTTGCCTTTTGCAGGTTGTTGAAATTGCCATCAAAGTAAGTCCTATATTAGGCTCCCATATGTTTCAGCCTCTTCTGCCAGCTGTGTTACAGGGGATTGTCGAAGGAGAAGTGAGTTTGACCACAGTATAGTCTATTACAGTATTCATCTTGCTCTAACCTCATTTCAGTGAAACTCCTCTGTTTCCAGTTTTCAATGTTTGCACATACTTGTGTGTTTGACTGCAGAGGTATCCTGTGGTTATGTCTACATACCTCGGGGTGATGGGTCGGATTCTCCTGCAGAATTCCGGCTTTTTTACATCACTTCTCACTCAGATGGCTGTGGAATTCAACCAGGAGGTGAGGATGACTGTCAGGCCACCAGCATTTGCTTGCTTTATAGAGAGGGAATTTTAAAATGGATAGTTAGATGCAAAACACCTGTTTGCTTAGCTGTATATCATTTGAATTATTTCATTTAATTATTTTGAATTAATTATTGTATTTATTATTTTCACTTAGGTTTTAGTTTTTTAACTTAAGTGAAAATGAGGAGAAATGTTTTTTTTTGCAATTAGCTAAAATACATTTCAGTTTTTTATTTATTTAAAAAAAATTTTTTTGAGTTTAAAAATGTTTTTTTAAGGTTTTAGTTCTTTAGTTATATATATATATATATATATATATATATATATATATATATATATATATATCTTTCCCGGGTTGGTGTCTCAACTTGATGAGAGATAAGAGAGCGAGAAAGATCAGCTGTAATCATGTTATCATTTATTCTGCGGAAAATGAGTATTGGAAGCATTTCAGATATTTCAGTGTTGATATGTATTGAAAAATGAATATTTTTCACAATACTACATTGCACTTAGTTTATTTCAGATGCCTTTTTAAAAGACTACAATTGAAAAATATATAAAATTCAACCCGCTAAAGTAAGATTGACTGTGGTACATGCCACTGCTATATATATTATGTCAAGGTCAAATAGACTGAAGCAAAAAATCAGACAACAAACTAAAAATTCTCAAGCTTGGCCTAGTTTTCTTTTTCTGCGCAGCGTATCTTTAGTTGTGTTTGCAGGAGCTGATCTTACTGTAATTTGGTCCCAGTGGACCCGAATGCTTTGCTGAGCCGCCCACACAGAATCATTCCCTTTCAACCCTGGGCCATATCTCCCCGCTGAAAAATCGAACTCATTTGCACTATTGTAGTCTCAGCATATCCGTATTCTCCTTAATTTCCTTAATCCCAGAAATATCTTTCCCGCAGTGGTCCCTTTATTATTTATAGTCTCAGCCAAACAACTTCAAAGATAGATGTTTTTATATATTTGGCCTGTCAGGTGGCTCAGCGTACCCTAATGTTTTCCTCTTATCTTATGAAGGATGTATTAATCTTGTTCCCAGTGTGCCTCGCTTACCTGTGCACAGCTAAATTATAAATGAGAATTATGTGAACAAGATTGTTTATCATGGCAATCTCTGCTTCCCAGGCAGACCAGCTCTTGGGGAGTATGATTGAGATGTGGGTGGACCGCATGGACAACATCACCCAGCCTGACAGGAGAAAGCTCTCTGCCCTGGCGCTCCTGTCGCTTTTACCGTCTGACAACAGGTTAGTCATCTTATAAACACTGCAGGAGAACCCTGTCACATTTGCATACAAATGCCTGAAGCTGATATTGTAGATGTCATCACCAAGCTGTAAAAATGATAGCATTTATACAAATCATTTGACATTCACCACAGAGCCCAAACGAATGAAAAATCTCTTCATAATGGGGACTTGTCAGGAGAAATGGCATGTTGGTATTAGCTACGTCAGCAGTTCGGATGTCAGTAATAGTCCCATTATCATCCCTCTTGTCACTTTGTGAGAGAGCCTGTAAGTTGTAGCTATTATGTTTCAAGGTGCCATTTGCATCTAATTGAGATGTCAGGTGTTGTAAAAGGGAGTCAGTCATTTTGCCTATAATATTAAAAGTAATTTAAGTTTCCATGCCTCGTAGTTCAAAAATGTTTTACTACTGATATAATAGACCAAGAAATAGAAATGAACCAAGCAAATGACCACCCATTTTTTTAAGTATAGAGGGCAAGAGTGATCATGAACCAAACTCGGGTAATTATTTTAAGGTGACATAGTTTCAAGTTACTACATGTACTTACTTAAGTAATAACTGTAAATTATGCATAATTACAAGTAGGGCTGGGTATCGAGTTCGATACTTTTTTAGCACTGACCGAATTGCCTCGATGCCATAGAGTATCAAATAATGTCTTGTCTTGTTCGGTACCAAATTTCGATATCTAAGGGGTTAATCTCGTCAACGTCAGTGAGGAAAAACACTAGTTTACGCCGGTTAGGCCCAGAGACATTGCTCACATGTGAGGCTGTAGTGTGAAAGTGTCCCAACCCCCGTAGATGTAAAAGATGTGTAAAAGATCAGAATTGTGGCTATTCACCAGGCTCGATGCCAACAGTGCACAATGCAATATTTGCGACAAGATAATTGCTGGCAAGACCGGAAACGCGAAAAAGTCACGATTCTCCAAATCCTCGATTTGATTACATTTTCGATTCTAAGGTCATGGTTCGATTTGATTCTCGATTTTTACTCTTTTTTTTTTTTAAGCACAGGTTGCTGTTGCTCCTAAAAAGCTGACATCTGTTCATCGCAATCTTACACATCTCTGTTATTATCAATGAAGCTGACTGCAAAATGAATCTTTCATAATATATAGCCTACACTTTTTTTGTTATAATTAGAGGATTTGCCAGCTTACAGAATTCAGCACTGAACAAAAAGTCCAATTTGAGCGGTGAGGAGAGTCTATCTTAAATGCTTCTGATTGGCCAATCAGAGAAATCAACACATATAGGCGCTTTTCCACTGCATGTTATGGCTCGGTACGGCTCAGTACGGTTCGGTTCGACTCGGCATGGTTCGGCTCGCTTCGCTTTTCCACTGCGTGGTACGACTTGGCTCGGCGCGGCACGGCTCGGTTCACTTTAGCTTGGTTGCTTTTCCACTGCAGTTAGTACCGCTTCAAAGTGGGTGGGATTATGACTGATCGTTATAGTTTATCCGCTCCTCGGCAAACAACAAGAGGAACGTCTGCGCTTCTCGTCTGACGACGATTCAGCCATTTCTTTTTTGGACGTTTTTTTTCTTCAAGCAAGTCAAGCAAGTAGTTTTAAAACTGGTGCTACAGCGGTGGCTGTTACTGGCTATTTAAATCTAGCGGGTTTGATGTCTCACAAATACAATGACGCTGGTACTGACGATTCTGTCTGTCTGACCAATCAGTGATCTACAGTGCTTCCACGTCACATTTTAGTATCGGTACGGTACGCTTGGAACCTCAACACAGCTGGTACCATTTAAAGCGAGCCGTACCGTACCGTACCATGCAGTGGAAAGCACCACAAGTGAGCCGTACCGAGCCGAGCCGTACCGTACCATGCAGTGGAAAAGCGCCAAAGTGAGCCGTACCGAACCGTACCGTACCGTACCATGCAGTGGAAAAGCGCCATATGTCTGTGATTGGCTAAATCTCTCAACGCTCCAAACATGTTATAAATAGAAACTCTGGCCTGTAAATCGTTTCTATTTTGTTTTAGTTGTTCTTGTTGCTTTTCTGCAACAGATAAATAAAAATTTATTAGTTTTTATATGTTTTATTCGTAGATATTTCTAGTTTGCGGGAGTCCCGCAAATCGTTTTATTCTGTCGCACACACAGAGTGAGTTTATTACCGCCCGCGCTCGCACTCGGCCATCAAATCTAGTCCCGCGCCGAGGATATTGACGGGAAATATCGGCCAGGGTCGGGCCAAGTTCGGGCTCAGGCAAAGAATCTAAGTTAGAGGACTCACAGCCTTTCAACACGTGTGTTTTTTTTTCCGCGCCCGTGATGAGTCGTTCATGAACGATCCGTTCATTGCCTCTGTCACGCGACAAATGGACAAAAGACTCGGAAGGTCAAGTAATTATTAATGTTCCCTGAAAATTATTTTTGTCTACATTATAATGATTTCTTAATTCAGAATATGATCAAGATTGCGTTGGTGGATGTGTTCGGGGAATTTGCCTGTTAAAAGTATAACCTCTGAGGTCGGCTATCGCGCCGGCGCGATAGTCTCGCTTTTTTCTTATCAGTGCAAAAGAGACTCAAAATACTCTGTAGATTTTGATCTTACGTGTTAGTGTTATACATCATTCGATCCTGTTAAGTTTCTATTTTTTTGTGTATATTCACAATATAAACAAAGTATTGTGCTTTTAGTCAAATAAAGAAAAATAAACATGATGCTAGTTTTGCTTTCTCTCTGTCAGTGAAGTCCATTCTGAAACGCGTCTGAAAATTAACTGTAATTCCGCGAATACTTGTCATACAGGCACGAGTGTTTTTCCATAATGAAGCATGAACTCTCTTCTTTTAAATAAATTAATTTATATAAAAAAACAAATATTCTCAGTTTATGTAATCTGTATGAAAAGAGATGTCAGTCTTTTTCTTTCCAGCTCATTATACCTCATTACGTGTTAATGTGCCACGCCCACGGAGAGCGCACGGTATTCAAACGCAAATGATCTAATGCATGCCATTCAAACATGCCAACGGCCACCAGCTGGATTATAAAACAGATCAAGTTTAGGAAGTATCTTACTACCGCTGTGTACACAGCGTATCCCTACGCTGTGAGAAATAATACTATCTAATAACCCTGGAGAATGTACCAGAAGTGCTGGCAGTTTCATGTCGTGGAGCAACGGATCCAGCTGATGTAGTAAGTCATTAATTCTTAAGTGCTTTGTTCTAATCGCGATATTGAATATTTCTGTAAACCGCAAAAAGACTGTTTAAATATGAATTGCGTGTCTGTGTGTAGGCTAAATGATGAATGAACGACACAGGCGTGCGCGCGTTGTTTACTTCAGTTATACAGCGCGTGTCTGTGCCGTTCATTCACTCTCGCACCTACATTAGTAAACATGTACATGAACACATCCAAACTATATTGCTATCCTACTAAGATGAGTAAAAATGGACTGAAATATGTTGAAATAAAATGTCTGTATAAGCAACAAACTGTAAATTAACATCCTAATATAATATCATAATCACGATATGTTACAGAATAAATATGAATGTTTAGACAAGATTTTGTGATTGGTTTTGGATAGATTATAAAGTTTTGACTGTAAAAAAAGACTACTGTCACGCAGGGGTGTGAAGTAACGAATTAAAAATACTCACGTTACTGTAATTAAGTAGTTTTTTTCAGAAATTGTACTTTTTTGAGTAGTTTAAAATTTTTGTAATTTTACTTTTACTTGAGTACATTTTAAGTGATGTATCGGTACTTTTTCTCCGCTATTTTCCTTCTGTTTGTGGTCGTTACTCGTTACATGCTTGTTTTAAATGTATATTATTTTTATCCATCAACGTGATTGGATTGAGTAAGCGGTCTCGTGACTGTCATCAAATCAAATTAAGCATAAACAAGTTTAACCGCCTACCCTGCTGTTACTCGTGACTGCTGTGGAAGTGCATTCTTCAAGCATCAATCCAGATATCAATCCTCTAATAAGGTACATTTCTGCTTAATATGATATTTATATAGGCTGGCCTGTCTACAGGGCCTAGCATTTGGTCTGAGGCTGGGGGTATTGCGTGACGAGTTCATAATGCGGTGAATTCCCGCTCACATTTACTTCACAATCACATTATAGAGAGACGCGCGTCACGATCTGTGCACTGCCGCGTCTCGCGCTCGCCATGCCGCCAGATTCAGAATCAGTGCACTCTATGAACCATGGCGTTAACTTGAACTGCATTTCTGTCAGTGCGTCACTACAGCTCGTTAATAAACAACGTTTTTTGATTGATCCATTATACAATCCGTCTTCATTTGGCAAGTGCACTTGCGCAAAAACATTTTTCATGTTGAACTTTTTTTGTGTGTGTGTGTGTGTGGATGCTGCTGATAAAACAGCTTCACCGAGACTACAGAGACATGGATTTGTGTGTGTGTGTGTGTGTGTGTTTGTTTGTTTCTTTTGTAAAAGTTTCCTGGATATAACTTCCCTATTTAATGCACTATTTTCCTTACAAATTATATTATCAGCATTACAATGTGAGTAAATGTAGCCGTGTAAAATGTAAGGGATGATGCCACCCTTTAGAACAATGTGCATTTACATTTAAATTGTAACATATTTAATATCATGGAATTAAAGTGTGTAATTAGTGTTAGCTCACTATCTTAGCCTTTTTCAGTGCATTAGGTGAGGTAATCTGATAATATTAGTGATTCTCATTTATCAAAACACTAACATTGATACCGTTTGGAGAGAAATTGGGTATTTTTAAATCTCTCTATTTGATGCATTTTAAAAAGATGGATGATAGATATTCTTCAATCTTTCTAACAAAGAACAAAATATAATGTGAATTACAGTATGTACAATTTTTTTAAATTTATAAATTGTAGTTCACAGTGTTTATTGTAAGGGATAGAATCCGCAGCTCAGTATACTCACTACTCATGAGTACTTTTAAATAAGCTACTTTTTTACTCTTACTCAAGTAGTTTTTTGGACAAGTACTTTTTACTCTACTCACACTACGTTTTTTGGAATGTAATGCTACTTTTACTTGAGTATGTTTTTTCAGTACTCTTTCCACCACTGCTGTCACATTAATAAATAGGTAAGCTTTTGTTTGCCAATTTCTGCTCATATACTATAGTATGGGATGTTTTGTCAAAAATAAAGTATGTATATTGAAATATCAACTAAGATGTTATTATAGTGTTTGTTCCAATATTCAAACCAATGAATCCTTACCTTTTTTAATGCGTATGATAAAATGTATACTTTTTACAAAGAAAGAATACACTTGAAATATTGTTAACATTTTAATTGTTGTTGTAATTGTAACCTATTTGTAATTGGTTACAATTTCTAATTGTAATATATATATATATATATAAAATTTATTTTGTCCAAGGTCACATTCTTTGGTACCCAGTGACACAGCTGTGTGAAAGGCTCATTAATATGCAGCTCGCACATTATCCGGCCTTCTGCCCCCTAGTGGCCATTATGAGTCTTTGAGTGTAAAAAAAGTCAACAAACTGAAAAAATAAAACCAAAGTTTGTTTTAGGTAATATGTAATGTAATATTGTTTTCATAAAATTGGTATTGAAAAAAGTATCTTTCAGGAACCAGTATCGAAGTCAAGGTATCAGTATCGATTTTTTTTTTTACGATACCCATCCCTAATTACAAGTAACTAAACCAAACCCAATAACTTTATAAGTATGTAGTTAGTTAATATTACTCAGTACTTACTGTATTTCAGTAAGTGCAATGTAACTCTGTCACTAGTGCAGCGGTTCTCAAAGTGTGGGGCGCGCCCCAGTGGTGGGGAATAGAGACGTGACAGGTGGGGCGCGCCAAACGGGAGGAAATTTTCCTTTTTATGCCTTTATATCTTTAATCGTTGACGGCGAGTCCTCATCGTCAACTTCATCTTTGCAGCGACACCGAAAACACTAGTTTATTAATAAACATTGAAATGTCTCCTTGCTATTTTTTACACATTCCTAATCATTACTTTTGCCGGTTCTTTGTGGCAAGCTTTATGTGTGGCTTGAGTGCGGCAATATAACGCTCATTTTCCTGTATAGCCTATTTAAATAATTAAATCAATATAAAGGGGCGATTTATCCACTAATGGCTTAAATCAGTGGTTCTCAACCTTTTTTGGCCCAGCGCCCCCTTTCCAAGATCCAGAACCCTGACCGCCCCCCACCACCACCAAAAAAGGGCTAAATGTCTTTATTGAATGTATGCTGATTATCATTCTGTTATAATAATAATAATAAAAACAATAATAATGTGTATGATTGACGTCCTTATTTTCTTCTTAAAATTATAATTATCATTATTATTATTATGAAATCCGTAACTTTAAGTATTTAAATTGTGAAACATTTATGTATTGAGTCAGTATATCCATTTTCAAAACCGTGCTTTTGTCTTATTCTGAATTACTAAAGTACACCTAATAAGTGTACATAAGGGCCGCATCGTTTTCTCCTTTCCACAAGCGCTTGCGCTCCCGTCTGTTCTTGCTAAGAAAGCATGAACTGCACTCTCCATGACATGATGACGAGGATTCATTGCATTTGATACAAAGGATTGATTGATTTCTAGCCCTTGCATTAGCTTTACTAGTAGATATATTTATGGAGATGAGAAAAAAAAAACCTGCCCTGTACAGCTATGATCAGCTGTCCGGCGGAGCGTTCGATGTTGTTACGGAAAGGCCGAAGCTGATCAGATGGGTTTTGTCATTATGACTTGCTGTGCACTTGCGGCATTCTGAAAAGTTGAGATGTTTTCAACCGAGGCGTCGGTTAACATATTATGTCTTCAGTTAACTAATTTATAGTTATAAACGCAAATAATAATAATTACCATTATTACCATTATTATTATTACATTTGGGCTATGTAGAAGACGCTTTTATCCAAAAAAAAAAGAACAACAAAGCAATTCTTCAAATGTCTCTCACAATACAAGTTAGTAGTTAGTAGTAAGATTATCACAAATAAACACAAGATGTTTACGCATATCCAAGTGTGTGTGCGGAGTGTGGCGCTTGCTGCATGCAGGCACGATCACGTGCATTTTCCTATCAACAGTGGAAACAACTGAAAATACTAGCTATATAATTTCTGGTCATACAAAAAAAAAAAAACATAATTTGCAACTTTTATTTAAACTCACAATAACAAGAAAATGTGCTTTTGTAAATAAAATCAAACTATCAGGCGCACTTTGATGAACTGGAGCGCGTCTCAAATATGAACAAACAAAATATAGCCTACCTATATTGAAATGTCCACTTTTAAACTAAAAAAATAAACTAGCAACATTTAAATATTAATTAATTAACACAGACATAATTTTATTTTACATTAAAACATGGACGCTATGGAATTATGTCGGACAGAGACGCATTCGGAAGGGCATTTTCAAAAGTGCGAATGACTCATTCATTCTTTTTTTTTTCTTTTGCGCAGGTAATGTTTTGAAAGACGATGTCTTGTAACGTTAGCTTACTGATGTAAATAAATAAAAATGTATACAAAGATGTGATGATGTCCTGATTCACTTTCTTTTTTTTTTCTCTTTTTTTTTTTATTGCATAACAAGAACAATATATAACATACACATACGGAGGATCACATAGTATTATATCTATTACATTCATAATAGCATCAAAGAAACAATAGACAGAAAGAAAAAAAAAACTATAAGGGGAAACATTACAAAAAATTCCAAAAAGAAAGGGATTCAAAAATAGTATACATCCGTTTCGCTTTTTTATTTCTTACATCTTTTAGGGAGACTTTCACTTTCCGTAACGGACTGAAGTGCGCGTCCGAGTGAAGACAACACATTTCAGCGCTAGATCGTCTCTTATTTAAAAAAACGAATGAAACGAATGCTGCTAGTTAACTGGATATGTTTTATTTGTATTGGTACATCCGTGCCGCGAGATGTTTTAAAAGTGTTTCAAAACCGCCCTGTAGGCTAAATGACGCCTAGGCTACTATTTCATATACCGGTAGGCTACATGTTCTACGATATGATATTTTATATTAATATTCTCATAGGAACCTGAGACTCGCGCTTGGGACTGCACGTGCGTATTGGATCGTCTGGCCTGGTGGGACTCCGAATGAAGGTGGAATGGATTTGAGCAGCAGCGTGGAAATCAATGCTGTACCTAAAACGCCCATGCATTCAAATTAACATTGTATGTGTTGTCAGAGGCTTAAAAAAGTTGTGATAATAACAGTGAGTATATAGTGCCACAGTCAGACATAACGCCCCCCATTTGTGCCTGAGCGCCCCCCTCTCAGCTGCCTCGTTCCCAACGCCCCCCGACACTGTCCAAACGCCCCCAAGGGGGCGGTACCGCCCCCGTTGAGAAACGCTAGCTTAAATGAACAACTAGTCGACTAGAAAAAAACTTTAGTCGGAGACAGCCCTTATTCCACATATTTTCGAACCAGCAGGACATTCTGTGTTGAGCGAACGACACTGAGCGAAATGAGCGAGCGGAGGAATATTCACAAATGCGTTCTTCGCTCACATGCTCTGATCGGAGGAATATTAAAATAATTAATCATTAGTTTATATCTTATACACTGCCCATGATTTTAATCCCATATCAAACAGTATGTTATGTATATTTTAATGTGTAATATATATATTTTTAAAAAAATCACGTTTTTAAAGGTGCAGTGTGTGATTTTTAGCGACATCTAGCGGTTCGGCTGCGAGTTGCACTAAGGGCTCAGCCCACTGCTCGCCCCTCCCTTCCGAAGAAGCTACGGTGGCTAAAATGGGACAAACATATCGTCGTTTGAGACAGCAGAGAATAGCCCAAGTAAGCCAAGAGTGTGTAACATTGTCACTGTTTCTGTACCACAGTCCATTATAAACCACATCATGGATAAAGTTTACAAAGCCATAGTCAGGTGAGGATCAAGGTTCTTAATATATAATATAATAATAGTAATCAGCTGATTGTCTCACAAACGTAACCAGCACATTTCCCCCCACATAGCAAACCCATAATACAGCGAGGGAGAAGAACCACATGAAACTATGCAACTATATATTTTTTCTAACAGGGTAGTAAAAGTTTAGCTGGCTAAATATGAGCTGTTACTGTGCTCTTTGCAAACTCTTTGCGATTGACTTAAAATGCTTCCAAGATCGACTTGTCGACCGCGATCGACAGGTTGGTGATTCCTGTAACGTTACTGTTGTACGGTCAATGACAATAGTACTAGTTAGCTGTCTCACGAACGTGCAGCACATTTATCCCCACATAGCAAAGCCATAACACAGCGAGGGAGAAGAACTAAGTTAGATGAAACAATCCAACTACATATTTTACACCACTGACAAGAGAAAAGTCACTACTCACGGTGTTTATGGCTAGCTTCCAGCTTTCTGCTGCTTCTCTTTCAAGGTAGTGACGAAACGCGCTCTGTAGCGCTGTTTGTTCGCGTTCGGCTACTGTAGAAACATGACGTCACAATATGTCGACCTTCATAGAAGGGGGTGCCCGCGGTTATGTAGATATAAATGTCTCATTCTAAGGTAATAAAAACATTACGGTTTATTAAGTAAGTTCCTTATACACCACTGAAAATATAGTTATGGATGTCATATTGCATTTCTGTTAATAGATACTCACGAGTATAAATATAATTTTTACACATTGCACCTTTAAGTACAATATTAGGTTAGTCCACAGCCCCCAACCAGGGGGTGCTGATGCTATGACGAGTGGCACTATTATTTCTTTTCTATTTTTGAACATGATACAAATTTTGACACAACTACACTTTTATTTTCTCTATTTTTGAATTTCATGCAAGTTATGACACAGCTGCACTTTTATTTTCTTTATTTTTGAACTTGCTGTTATTTGATGTAGATAGTTAGTTTGTATTTAGATACAACTTGTTTCTATACTGATACTACTTGTTAGAGATGCGCGGATGGGCTATTATTTCATTCGCAACCGCATCACAAAACTCATCATCCGTCCGCCATCCATCTTCACCAACGTTTTTGACCAATTTTCAAAACCGCACCCGCCCGCCATCCGCTGATTGGGCGATACAAGGCGCTGCTGATGACAGCCGCGAGACTAGAAAGCTCTCAGAATATCAGCAGTGAACTCCGTCTCCGATCGGCGCGCAGTGACAAAAACAAATAAAGAGCCTAAATTAAACACACTTCGGCAAACCTGACCTTATCTGATAGGCTTCGCCGGCGTTGCCATCTCTGATAATAACAAGCAGTCTCTGCATAGACTCGACTAGCTGCCTGATGAAAATTTGACTATTTCAAAGTGTGCTCGATTATTTTTTTTTTGGATGTAGGTATAGTCAGATAACAATATATGAAAATGTTTGAGAACCACTGCACTAGTGTAACCGAAACCAACTTTGATTAGAAGCACATACGTTTTTGAGCATCAGAGAAAGGTACAACAGAACACATTGTGTGCTAAATGTCTTTTATGATAGAATGAACATCTCATTCCATGATGCTTTGCAAATTGATTGAATCATAAACAATGGACTTTTAGTCGTTGATTATAAAATACAATATATTTAAGTTTATTGCAAAAAATTATAATATATAAAAAAATATGTAAGTTGTATGAAAGTGTAGATTCTTGAAGCTTGTTTCCGCAACTGAATAAAAATTTTTAAGTGCAACTTTTTATCTCACAATTCTGACATTTTTTCTCGCAATTACAAGTTTACTTCTCACAAGTTTGCCTTTTTTTAGAATTGTGTGATATAAAGTCGCAATTGCTAGAAAAATATCAGAATTGCAAGATATAAACTTGCAAGGAAAAGAGTCTTTATTTCTCACTATTGCGAGCATATATTTTACAATTTTTACTTTATAAGTCACAATTATATATAGTATATATCTCGCAATTCTGACTTTATAACTAATTGAATGCAGGTTTATATCTTTTATTTATGGAGTTATAGTTGCGTATTAAGGTTCAGCCACATTTACCGTTGTGCACTGAATTTTTGCAGTCCACGCAATTGGGAATTTTCTTGTGAGGTCGAAAGATTCGGCCACACAGATTTCACAACGGGTGTAAATTGGTCTTGTAGATTTGTCACGTTGACCAACAAAAAGCAAAAATGACTTTCTGTGAGCAGATTTTTTTTCTGTTCCTTTTTGCTCTCAAAAAAATAAATTAGATGCTACTATGATTAATGTTTTAAATAAGGTTTTCTGCAGAATAACACATCTGCTTGAGTCACTTCTCTTCAGTCTTTTCAACTCAGCATACATGATCCTGGCAGTGACGTTGAAAATCAAAATAGCATCAAGGGAAGGGATGCACTTAGTTACCTCCACAACACACATCTAAAATACAACTGCAAATAATGCAGTAACACACAATGAGGTGGTAATTTGCATGATATTTTTTTTCTTTCTGGGAAACTGTGTCAAGCATTCTGCACCTCATCACAACATATTTTTCTATGCAATGTGGCACAGTGCTTAACAAGAAATATTTCAAATTCATGTCAAAAAGTTACTAACCCCTGGCCATTTTAACGACCAGACAATCTGACCAGTCATATTGCTTTTGTACCATGTGCAGGCTGTCAGGGAAAGAGAAATGGTACAGAAATTCATGATTGACGCACATACACATTTCTCATTACAATATAAATATTCAATCCGGCCGCTTGAAAACACTTGAGCATGTCTCTGCATGCAGTCTTATGTTTGAACCGTACAACACACTTCCTTTTCTGAAGGGCGGCCGGTCATCTACAAAATATTTCACACTCTGGATTCATCCGATCTATCGTATGTGTCCACATTTTGTATGCATGTATCTGTCTGTATATGTGGCCATCTTGAAATCTTGTATTATGGAATTGCGTTCGGCTCGGTGAAATCGATTGTGGTGCTGCTGCAGGTCTGTTGTCACCTTATTTCATAGAGATTGATCTTACGGGTCATTGTTCTATGAGATCAATAATGCCATTGATACCAGAGCCCCCTCACCCAAAGAAGTGATTAACTGGCTACAATGATAGCTCTATCATGGCCTTGTTTTCCATCTGCAGTTTTCAGGGCTTTGCTGTGATATGCAGGAGAGGCTCCCCATGTGGCTGAAGCCTGAGTCTTGCCATGCATTATCACGCTTGTAGAGACAGCCTGGATCCGTGAGCGATATCTCTGAGCCTCAGTCTATGAAGCTCAGGAGCACGATGTTGTTCTCTCCATTATTGCCACATCTTGCTTTCTGCTCGTATCTAAACCAGTGTCAGAAATGATCTTTTCCATTACTTTTGCAGGCAGGGTATGAATGCACAGTCATTCAATAAATAAGCTAGATTGCAATTACGACCGCTACCATTTTTAACTGATCATGAAAGCATTCTTCCAATATTTTGTTTAGAGGTACCGCATGAAAAGACATCGACTCATTAGTACTCACTAGTGAGCATTAGCATTAGTATTTTAATGAATATTCTATTAATCAACATTAAGAATTGCTATTACACTTCAAGAGCGATAAATGACAGTGTTCATTTTTGTCATAATTGTGTACTGTAGCTCTATTTCATGGGGATTTTTTTAAAAATATTTTTGGAGGTCCTTTTTTCTGACTAATTTACTAATAAATATGATGCATGTCATAAATATACATATGTCAGATAACACATTTTAATTCTGAATAATTAGATTGAAAATGATTGCCTATAAATTTAAATAATGCTGTATAATCAGCATGGGGGGGGGGGGGGGGGGGGGGGGTCAGTTTGAATGAGGAAAGCGATATCTTTGTCATAATATCCTTTCAATGGTTAAAGGGATTTCCCATGCCTGACAGCGCTGGTCAGTGGATTGATCTCTATGAAGTGAAATGCCAGATACCTTATATCTGTAATTTGAGTAATAAATAAATAGTAAAGATATTGTTTGATAAGTGCTGGTTGTTGTCCTAGAAATTAAAAAAAGTAGTGTTGAAAGTCCTGGAATTTCATATAACAGAGTATAAACCCTGTAATAAAAGTCTTTAGCTTGAGAGTAATAAACATAATAATATGAACAATGATGCCTGAGTAAACAACACCAAACAGCCCCAGAACAGAAGTTTCAAATATATACATTATCATTCAATTTTTTTTAAATTTTTTTTTTTTACTTTAATCCTGCAAGAATGCATTAAATTAATCAGAAGTGACAGTAAAGATGTTTATAATAATTTCTGTTCTTTTAAACTTTATACTCCTCAAAGAGTCCTGAAAAAATGACGTATTATGGTTTTCACAAAAACAAAGCAGCACGACTGTTTTCAACATTGATAATAAAAATAAGAAATGTTTCTTGAGCCGCAAATTAGCATATTAGAAATAATTTTGTGAAGGATCTTGTGACATTGAAGACTGGAGTAATGATGCTGAAGTAAATTCAGTTTTGCCATCACAGGAATAGATTACATTTTTACATTTATTAAAATGGAAACCAGTTATTTTATATTGTAATAATATTTCACAATAGCAAAGCTATAATTGTAGTTTTGGTAAAATAAATGCAGCCATAGTGAGCATAAGAGACTCCTTTCAAAACCGTTAAGAAATTTTACCTTAATTATGAATGGTAGTGTAAAATCGATGTTACAAATCATTCTTGCCTTTAATTTGACCTTAATTTCTGACCCTGATCCAAACGGAATTTCTGTCTGGTGTGCCTTAAAATACTATTTAAATAATTGTGATACGACAATATTGCACTATACAGACTTATTTTGTGGAGGAATTGTGCTCCGCCAGTCAACAATCATCCATATTCAGGTGCCTTTTCGTTTCTTTATACTTGTGTGTCTTGAACGGCGCAGAGAAAATTATGAAAGCTGACTCTGAAAGGATATTTAGCTGAGAGGCTTGCATGAAATGAGGCCCAGCATATTAATTTTCAAATGCATTCAGGGTGCTATGAATGGCATTTTCTGATCCTGCCATTACTTTTCTATTTGCTGTGTTCTGACTCACTCTGAATAAACACCTGTGGGCTCACGGCAATGCCAAAGGCACTGAATGTATCTTCTCTGAGGTGCAATACGTCACAAACAATTTCCCCCCTTAATGAAGTATAACCACGGTGATGACAGCAATGAAACGATACAGATTTGTCTCTGCTTCAGTCTTTTGGAAAGCGTGGAATAAACAGATGATGCTAATAATGATGTTATGATCTCTGTGCATACAGGCAGGCCAAAAAAATGGAAGAGGGATATGCAGATTTGCGTTTTCATTTCTACACATGCACAAATAGAACCGTTCAGAGTGTTTTCAACCAGCTGCCTTTGGAATAATGATGTTGGAGTTTGCCAGAACATTTAGAGAGTGTGGAGCAATGCGGCTTGCTTGATTACAGTTGGAATACATATTCATAAAGAAAGCCAAGTGGATTACGTGATTTAGACTGTGGTTAATTTATCATTAATTTCAAGTAGCATAGCGACAAGACATTTTTCGCTGGTAAATAGATTCAACTTTTTCTTTGCATTCTTTGACAAGGCTTCACATATTGCAAAGCGTCTTCTAAACGCTCTTTACCTAATATTTATCTTTGTTTGTTTCAGTTTGGTCAACCATGACCTGTCAGTGACGCTGTTATCCAAACCAGCGTCAGAAATAAACCTTTAAATTTCTTCAGGGTTGGGCTGCACAATTATTTGAAAAATAATCACGATTGCAATTTCAGCTGCTACAGTTAAAGCATCAAACGTTTCTATTTAAAAAAAAATGAATACAAATTTTGCTGCTTTGAACATTGTAGCACGCTCAAAACACTCAAATATTTTAATGTATATTCTATAGCAACATTTGATAATTTACAACATCCATAAGAGTATCAAGAGCAATAATCTCCCATTTTGATATTTGTCATAATTGTGCAGCTTATTTCAGAGTATTTGTTTAGTTAATTTGTCTTTTTTTAATAAGAAAAAATACAACAGTCATAACCTGTCAGTGATGCTTTTACTATGATTTCACATTTAAAGGCACAGTAGCTAAAACAAGGCCTTTTCTAATTCTAAAGGTCAAAATGCCTGAGGCAGCCTCAACTTTCATTGTAACTGAATTATATAAAATTATATGATTTTGATACTTTTTTAAAGACTTTACAGTAGTCTTACATGAATGCAATTCTTCTGATACGTTTTCCCATAAAAAAAAAAAAATCTGCTAGTTTAATTGTCCAAAAGTACTGGTTTAAGCATTATTAGATAGTACACAGGCCTCTTTTTCAGGTCCAAACAGGGTGATAAGAAATCTTTAATATGATGCATCTGATCACTAGCACAGCTCATGTAGTTCTAATATTGGCGTGTTGAGATAAGATTGCCTCCAACCCTGTATTATACTACAAAAAAATTTAATATTACAGCTGTAAGCTTTAATAAATGTATAGCTGAGGTAGATTTTTAGCTAGGTTTGGTGCTTGCCAGGTTTGTTTGTAGCTGACTTACAGGGTGTCTTCAGGCAAAATGCTAATTGGACTTTTTACAGTATATATTCTAATATTTGCTTAGCATGACACATTTTGAGTTATTTAAAACTTTTTTAGTCATCAGTTTTGAGTGGTGAGGCGCATGCAATATTGAGAATTTTACTTTTATGTCGTAAAAACGAATGAAAACGTAGATAAAATATGATGTGAACACCTCGTTTTGGATGAAGGAATTCCCCAGTACTCGATGGGTGATAGGCAGGTACACGTCGTATCACAATCGTAATTTCATACCACCCGTCTTTCATTTCTGACCAATTTCTTGTTATTAAGTCATATTGGCTGCGCCCCTCTCCCTTAGCAGCCTCAGTACCTCATCATCTTCCAAAGCAGAGATGTGATTGCTGCTCTAGAAATGGTATCGACTAGTTCATTTCACCGAGCAGTGTTTTTGAGATTTAGGACTGACATTCCTTGTCTGGCTTTTCATTGAATGCTGCATATGAGCAGATCCGAGGCGGAGGAAGAATCTTCACAGGGTTCTAAGTAGACAGTCGAAGGATCTCGTGTGTTCCAGATCTATGAGTGACGAATGAAGCAATTTTTATCAGACATTGGGGGCTTATATTGAAGGCTGTGATGGAAAGGGCCAAACACAGGATATTTGGCCTGGCCTCCCATTATAGAAGAGAAATGGGAAGGTGCTGGGGAGGTCAAGACCCTAGGATGTTTTCATTCTTACAGGGATAGTTGGTATATCAGGGATAAAATAAGTGACAATTCTGTCATTGTTTACTCACTCATATCTTATGATACCCATATGAATGTATTTCTTCCTTGGAATGCAAAGGGAGATGTTTATTGCTGAATGTCAGAGCTGCTTTTTTACGTATTACATTGAAAGTTAAAGGTGACAACCGCTGTGAATAATTAATCAAATTTCAGTCAAGTACAAATCTATCATATGGCTTCAGAAGACTTGGAATATAGTGCACAAGTCAAATGATTCAAGGTTATTATTGATAAATAAAACTTTTAAAAATTGCAACTGTTGCCTTTGCAAGTAACTGAAATACGTTTAAGCTCTACAATTACTAATATATATATATTTTTAATCAACTGGTAATGTTTAAAAAAAATGACAAAAATTACTATTACAAAAACTAAAATGAAAATGACAACTGAAAAATATAAAAATAAAAGCTAATCCAAAAAATAACAAAAACTACAATAGTATAGGCATATTACTAAAATTTTGTTTGGTTTGTGTTTTTATTTTTACTGAAGCTTTCACACGTTTGTCTAAACTTCTCCATTTTTAGTCCACAAAAGAAAGTCATGCAGTATGTGTTTGGATTGACTTAATGAGGGTTGTGTAAATTATGACTGAATTTACATTTTTGAATTTAGAATTTAGAATTTACATCTTCTCATATGACTGTGAAAAGGTGAGATTGTCCTTCATAAAGTGCTAACTGTTCTTACATAACAGAAAGCATAAAGAACATCTGCATTAAGGGTTTAATAATCTAATGAATATCTTCACATTTATTGGCAATAACTGGCTCAGATAATGTGTTTAGATCCCTTTAGGGTAGTTTGGATTTTAACACTCAGCCAAACTGAGTATTTCTTCTTATGTGATTGTTCCCTGCATAAAGGTTTTGTGAGTGCAAGCTATTTCCAGGCTGAAAGTTTTTTTTATGTTTTTTTCAGACTGAAAATCTCAATACCCATAGGCAGGGATGTCGAAAGTACCGGTGCTTTGCAACCAAGTCAATGTTAAAACTTAACTTAAAAAAAAAATTAACAATGGCAGTCTTTCTAAAGTTTAGCTTGGCGAGTATCAACTCAATACCCACGCGCTGTCAGACTGACAGGTGACTGCTTTTGAACGCTCACATGCGTATTTGCCTGCATGCAAAGGCATTTCTTGTTCGAAAATGGCTGTCTTGGTGTGGCAATTATAAAAATAAAGATAATGATTTACTTAATTGAGAAATACTTGAAGGCTATTGTTTTTATGCCATTTGTTTATACAGTACGTTAACTAAATTAATGTTTTGAATAGCGTATTACTTTCTGTTGTGGTATCGAAACTGTTTTTGAGTATTGTGAAATTTCACTCCCTTTGGTTCTGACTACTAAAACTGCCACCATGACTTCCCTACTCACAGGCCTGTGAAGACACCCTAAAACATCTTTCTGTTACAGTGGTGTCATTGCTCACAACATGGTTCTCTGAATGTTGGAACATTGTGTTCATTCTCTGAATAACGTTTCCCACTGCAATCATTTTTCAGCGTGATCCAGGACAAGTTCTGCGGGATCATTAACATCAGCGTGGAGGCGCTGCACGATGTTATGACGGAAGACCCTGAGACGGCTACCTTCAAAGAGTAAGTTTGATTCTCTCTTTTTGATGACACTTCTCCACAGAGGCATTTTGTCTGACAAATGACCTGGAAAATGGTGGACAAGGGCACACGCTGTCATGGCAGGGTTTCATGTAACAAATGCTCAACTTTAAGAGAAGTGATCGTGCTGTGTGTCGCAATGTTTGTATTTGTTGGATTACATCGTATTATAGCAGTTTGTTTGTGTGTGTGTGTATTAGTGCTTTCAATCGATAAAAAAAATTTGCTAGATTAATCAAACATTTTTTTCTGTGATTAATTAAAAACACTTAAGCTTTTATACGTTTTTAATATATTTTGTACAGTAATAATCGCCAAATCAATGTAGAAACAACTTAAAGACAGTATATTTTAAATACTTGTTTAATGGCTTCTTTTTATGAATGAAGGCTAGTATCACTGTTACTTATAAAGCTACTGATGTCTAATAGGTAGGACATATACAGAAATTTTATAAAGTTGTCAAACAGTCTGCACTGCATAAATTACTAATTAAATATAGATGGTACCTTTGTTCTTTGATTAACTTTAATGACAGAAAGCATTATTGGCTGCTGCCACTTTAAGACCTTGACATCCGTCTCATTTTCTCACAACTCTTTGCATTCATTTAAGACTTTAATTTAACTCATTTAAGACTACTCTTATGAGGATACTTGACAAAATGGACATTTTGGCATAATTGCATTTTACTATTCGTAAAGCGTGAAAGATAACTCTATACTTGTGTGTGTTTTTGTGTGCGTTGTGCACACTTGTACCTTTTTTGTCTTGTCGCACTTGAATGGGTTAAAATCATTTGCATGAATAAGAGCGTGAACACTTATGTAACGCTAGCCAAAGGATGATAAAAAAGCTGATGCTGCGTTAATTACGTTAATAGTTTTAATGCATTAAACTGGAAAAAATGTATCACACGTGTTAACGTTGACGGCACTAATAATATATATACGAGGCTCTTAATGCATTGTGTTTCCTTCTGGAGCATCAGTGAATGTTTGAACCTTTATTAACTATTGTGTTTGAGGCCCTCAATTGTCCTCAGTTTGAAAAGATGGATCTCAAAATCATACAGTTACTGCTGGAAAGGGTTCAAATATGCAAAAGATGCTGGAAAACTGAAGAATTTGCAGGACCTGGTCTGTTAATTTTTTCCCATTAAGTGCCTTTTTAAAGTTTCTGAGTTGATCACTGTGTCACTGTGTTCATTGACTTGCACAGTTCAATTCTCACATCTTAATAATATTTATAACTCCTACCTTAATAAAACAAGCTGTATTGCTATGGGTAATGATCTGGCACACGTGCCATAGGTTGGCGACCCCTAGTATACAGTATGTTTGTTTTATGTATACGCTTGGGTTGTGTGTAAGCTGGTCATGAAATGTGAATGATGCTATGAGGTTGCAAATATTTCATGACTTCAGGATGTGGTGCCTATACCCTTATGTTTATCTCCTAAGGCATTTTATCATTTCCAGGCAGGATGTATACACAACCTGCCTCATGCATACTTCAGTGGGGTGTCAAAAGAGTATTCATAAATGCAGTGAGAGATTACACAGCTGCTGGAAAACGGGGAAAAATGGCACATTTTAGAAATGAAGTGTAACATGATTGTCATTTCTCTACTTTGCACACACACACTTCACAACCTTACTCACTTTCTCCGGCTGCCTGTCCTCTAGCTGCATGCTGATGAGCCACTTTGAAGAGCCGAAGCTGACAGATGACGAAGAACCCCCGACAGAACAGGACAAGAGGAGGAAACTGGTGAGTCTCACCCCGGCAGAAAGGTTACAGATGTTACACTCGCCTATTGATGACAGATGTCACAGAGTGGCTGTTATTGATGAGTTATAGTGGGTGTTGATTGAAATAGTACATTGAAACTGATTGGACAAATAGAATTCGCTGCATTTTTTACTTCAGTTCACAAACAAAGAGGTCAAAAGGTGTTAATGTGTTGAGAAATCTCAATTTGTCATGAACAAGCTTGATGAACATCCAACTTATCCTAAAGATAAGGGTCTAAAGGTTAAATTTTCTCACGGTTCACTATATGCTTCTGTCCTAAGGTTATGGTCCTGGGGAAGTTAAGAAAATTCTTATGATAAATTCTAAGAAGTTCATAAGAATGTTGCTGTATGTGCAATTCTTAAAGGAGCCGTATGTAAGATTGTGGCCAAAACTGGTACTGCAATCACTTTCAAATTACTGTAGAGCGGTGTATCCCCTTCCCCTCCTCCCTGACTCGAGGTTGCCAGATAGGCTGCAGGATACAGCATGAACGTAGGCTGCTACAAGAAGCTTTTTCTGTTAATTATGTTTATGCTTCAAATATGTTTTGCAAAGTAATTATATATCGCAAAAATTTACTAATGGCAATTAGCCAAATATAATCGTTAAGATGTACGCTCGTATGTGACAGTACATTGTTAGAACAGTAGCTGTTAGTTTAACTTGTAACGGTAGGTGTCTGTCATTAACGCAAGTACAAGCACAAGCCTCTGTCACTGTGCGTAACCGATATCAAAGATACAGCTATTCATTTAGCTGACGCCATAAGTGAAAGCGTCCAGCTGTATTTTTTAACTTACCCTGCAGTACACATAACGTTAAAATATGTGATATGAAAGATTACATGTCATTCTATTATTTTTGGCTGTAGAACTTGCATGATAAACAATAATGGGCGTGCTAATGTTGTTTTCCTTAGCGTCTCAGCATAATAATAGAGAAACGGGCTCTGATAATGCATTGCTAATGTTAGCAATGACGACTCGCCGTTTTTATTACCCAAACAATTCCTTACCTTTTCAAGTCAATGGCCCACCTCCTCCATATGAGCTAACGTAACATTACTTTGCACGAACATGCATAACTTTGTTCGACTGTCATGAAAATTTGAAATGTCTTTTGAGAAATTCTTCTCTGTTTTCAGCCGTCTCCATCTTTCAACGGCCTCTCCTATACAGATCCTTGTTTTATTTCGGACTTTGTCACGAAGTATTTCGGATTCATAACGATTTTTTTTTGGTTTCGCAATGTTACACATTTTTTTTTATCCGATTCCGACACGTTTGTAGCTGCAACTGTGGTAACTAGCAGAGCTGGCAATCCGGATGCCGCAACACTACTGACTTCGTGATTGGTAGATAGGTGGAGGGTGGCACATCAGACCAAAACACAACACAACATGACAACATCAACATCAGTTGATGGCTGCAACTTCACTTTTTAAATGACAATATCCTGGCCGGATTATTGTTGTCAGTGATATAAATATTTGAAATGAACATGATTTCTTAATGTCTAGTGACATATCAGGGCCATTTTATGATTAATTGAAATACATTTCTTACATACAGCTCCTTTAAAAAAATCTTCAAGTTCTTTATTATTTTTTTAAGAACACACACATTTGTATGGAGGACCAACTCTACCATATTTAAAAATAAATACAGAAATAAATAAATGCTCAATAAATAAATAAGCATACAATTAATCGCCCTAAAAAATACAATAAACAAATAAATGTAGGTAGAAATTAAATTATATAGTGAGACATAAATGTATATATCTCTTAATAAGCTTCTTTATTTATTCACCTGTGTAATAATTACCTTATATATTTATGTGTATGTTAGAATATTTTTGTCTGTGTTATTCTTCCTTTGTATTTTTTTACCCTATTTATTTCTTCAATGGTATTTATTTCTGCCTGTCGTTTTTACATTTCTGTATGCATTTCTGCCTCATTATGCAAATGAGGAGGGGCTGTCTTAGGGGATCAACTTCTGCCCATTGGTTGGTTAGCATTTTACTGCATCGGTCGAATCTACATGCCACCGGCCACAGTCACAACAAAGACTGTCAATCGCTACCTACGATGAAGTTGTCAGTGAGCTGAGGCATTTAGCAACTGTTTTTGAAAACAATGCTAACGTTATAAGTATTGACTTTATTATTTTTCGTTTGGACGCTCTGACAGAACGTGTGTTTCAGTTAGCGGCACACATGGACACAGATGTCGACAATGTAGTTTTTCAGAATCTGGAGGAAGCGGTCTAGCACTCTTTTAGAAGCTTCCCTTAAGAGGTCGGACACTGAAGTCTGCCTGCTGAGTTTGAAAACAATGCTTCTTCTTCTTCTTCTTCTTCTTCTTCTTCTTTGGATTTTTACGGCAGCTTGCTATCCAATGAGTTGCATTACTGCCACTAAACAATGCTTTATGGCGGGGAAAAGCCATGTAGATTCGACCAATGCAGTAAAATGCTAACCAACCAATGGGCAGAAGTTGACCCCTTAAGACACAGCCCCTCCTCATTTGCATAATGAGGCAGAAATGCATACAGAAATGTAAAAACGACAGGCAGAAATAAATAGCATTGAAGAAATAAATAGGGTAAAAAAAAATACAATGGAAGAATAAAACAGAAAAAAATATTATAACATGCACATAAATAAATACTTTAAAAAAATAAGTAATTAATAAATAAAGTTGTAGGTTATAACGAACAATAAATAAATAAGGTAATTATTACAAAGATGAATAAATAAAGAAGCTAATTAAAAGAGATATACACATTTATGTCTCAATTAATTGTATGCTTATTTATTTATTGAGCATTTATTTATTTCTGTATTTATTTTTAAATATGGTAGAGCTGGTCCTCCATACATTTGTTTTCTTAATAAGAAAATTAAAGGCCATTATACAAAAATCTATTTTTTTTTTTTTCTAAGAGCCTGTTTGAGATGTAGCGGTCTTAACCATTAATTTACTGGTCTGTCTGGTGCTCATCTAGAGTGAATGCTGGCTAGTTCTAGCTTAGTGAGTGCATCATGTATACGTGCAAATGATCGATCGGTGTCACTTTAGAGAACTCGTCCAGATTCATGGTACTAGTAGTGTGTATTATATTCAGCTAGCTGTTATCTTGTAATGCATAATATTTGAAACAACCCAGTAAATCCATTAAACATTGTGCATTTGGGTATTTAAGACAGGACAGGATGATTTTTAACTTTCTTTTTGGGAATATGAATACTTCTACTATGAATACAAACATTTTGGAAAACAAAATATTCTTTTCTTCTTTCTTTCACAAAAAATAAGAAGAAATTGGCAGTTAAGAAGAATTTTCTTCTTAAGAATGATTCATGAATCCGGCCCGGTTCAATAAATACTTGTCAGTAAGTCATTTTTATGGATGCACCAGTTAGATTAATTGGAGGCCAATATCGATAACCGATATTTCAACACCATAATCTGGAATTCAGTTTTATGTTTTGTACAGAGATACAATTTTTCAAACATGATATTTGTTTGGTAGCACTTTACAGTAAGGTCCCATCAGTTAATGCATCACAGGATTCCTAATATGCAGTTTGGAAAAGTATGTAATTTGTTTTGAGTAATTTACAGGTCTGCACAAATATGGAAGAAGTTAGTTTTTTTGTCTATTGCCTCTATTCATTTTCCTTAAGTAAAAAAATAAGAATTTTCAATTGTATGATACAAACTGAGCTTTTGTTTTCATGACAAAAGTTTAGTGATCGTTTTGTGATTGTCGAACACAACTGAATGAATTCAAGGCACACATTTTCATTATGCAAAACCTGGCTTTACTATATAATCAAGTGCGTGTGCCACTTAAACCTGCAACAGATAAAGAAGCAAACAATCATATACAGCAGACTTTGCTGATCATGCAACATAAAACCACATTTACAGTATCTAACTGATGTGTCAGAGGTGAATATACGCCGGTTTTAAAGCATTTAAGGTTCTCATCACTTAAGCACGTTATCACTTCAAGAAAACCAATGAAAAAAAAAACATAAACTAAAACTATTTAGGGATACCAAATATAATGCTGAAGAACCATTTGTGTTAAATATGGTTTGAATCTACAGAGGTTTGGAAGGTTGAGTATGGAAAAAGTATAGAATTTTGAAATAGAAAATATGTAGGAACCCTGCCATCAAATGTCTTCAACTAACAATCAGCAATACATTGTTATAGTAATTATTCATACTCAGATTCATTTCAATAATTGTTAATGTTAGCTTAAGTCCAATAAATAACTTACAGACGTCGTTTGATTTTAAAAATGAATTAGTGAATGCTAAAATTTAAAAACATTAAATAAGATTAATAAATGCTTTAGAAGTATTTTTAACTGTTAGTTAATGTTGACAAATGGAAAGTAAGAAATTAGATGAACCATGGTACAAAAGTGCCATATCGCAGGTGGCAAACTGTGTTTTGTTGTTTTGCATCTTTTTTATGGGAACAGTCTCAACCGTAGTGTTTAGATAAAAGCTATAATGAGAGAATAAAATGCCATTGCTGTGTTTTTGAGAGAATTGCGGTGAAATCTCAGTCTGTCTTTTCCTAATGTTATTTTTGTGTAACACCCACATGAGCATGTTTCCGCTGAGTGGGACTCCTGATTGAAAATCTGCCAACAACAATAGCTTCCAAACAACAGTTGAAAGTTATTCAAATTTACCATGTGAAGTGCAGTAGTTCAAGTTTTTTTTTGTTTTTTTTTCAAGTAGTTCAGTTTTAAGTGAGTCGTTTCTCTTAATTGTCTGTATGATAAAACGGCTCTGGTGGTTTATGATACTTTCAGCCGCTTGCTGGTTTGAAATGAAGCACATTTTTGAGCTTTCAAGTGGAAACCTTTTCTCACTGGTCTTAAATGACGGTGATTCTTTGTTAGAGAATGAGGTGGGATGAACCTCGAAGTACTCGAAATGACAGCTGTGACTAATCAAAACCACAATTGCGGGGGATTCATTTTTCAGTTTTTGATGGGATACAGCATAGTTTTTGATATTTTGCTTTTGCGGACTACAATTTGCATCAACATATACCTGATGACATGAAGACAGAGGCCAAAGCGTTCATAGCGTTTACCCAGAGTGCTTTCTTGTGATTTAAAACAGATAGTCAGAGTGCAAATGAATGAAACTGAACACAGATGCTCATTTATTGTTTTTAGACATACAAAAAAAACACAAGATGCAAAAAAAACAGTAAGACATGATGCAACAGCCAAAGGGGCCATTGAACACATTTTGTTTGAAAATGTGAGATGCAGGGTAGTGTAAAAATGTCAACTTTATTTTAAATTATCTTTTATTTTATTTTATTTTAACTAGATTATTTATTTATTTGTGCACTTTAGAACATGAAGCTAAAATTTGGCAATTTTCGCATTATTTTTGACTGTTTTGACTGGTTTTTGTTCCTATCTTTTTTTTTCCAACTCTATTATTAATGTTGTCCAAAATAAATGCACAAGAGCAATACAAATACTGAAGAAAAAAGATCCTACCCCAACATATACAAAAGCTTAACGAAAATAAAAAGATAAAAACTGAATCAATAAATAACAAGTAAAATAAATAAATAAAAATAGAGAACATGTGTTCAATTATGTATGTATACATACATATAAATATATATACATAACAATACATACATATACGTATACAACAACCAAACAAATAAAATAACAATAATGATAATAGTAATACTATTTTGCTCCTATCTAATTGCAAGTATAGGCCCACATCGATGGAAGCATATAGGAAGCAATATTCAATTTGAAATGGTATATGCAAAATGACAATGCAATATGTAAAATGGCAATGCATTTCTGTATTTAAATTTACATTTTCCATTACATTTGTGCAACGTTTGGTGCAAAATGAAAATGACAATTAAATTATATTATTTACATTTACCATTTCATACACTAGTTTTAATATTTAAATTTAATACATATTTTAACGCTTTATAAGTTGCAAAATTAAAATGTATTACAGAAATGATTAGATATGTTTAATATGTAATATATAAGCAAAAACTAGCAAAATTATCACTTAAATGTTATTTTTCTTAATTGCATTTACACTCACAGATAAGACTCTTGCAATTGCATTTTCATTAAATGCCTCGCAATGAATGTAGTAAAATTCAATGTGCAAATTATGAATGCATTCCGAGCCGCCTCCTCCTTCCCTGTCAATCACTGCGTGAAGTTAGCCCCGCCCCCACCCAATGCTAAACGTCGGCAAAATGGGCTCAATCGTTTTTACTTTGTTTCTGATGGCTTGTGCTGTACATGTTTTTGTTTGTGCTGCTTATTTTTTTAGATATTAAAAGAATATTTATAGGTCATTCTGAGGTCAACCAGCCCCTCTCCATATAAATATTTAAATTGTGCCGGTAAAAGTTTAGTTCGTTCTGCTTCGGTTTTAAAATATTAGACCGAATTATAGACGATAACGTCACAACCCCCTGACCTGTTCCAAATTCACCCAAAATAGGCTCAATCGTTTGTGCCGGTAAACGTTTATTTTGTGCTGCTTCGGTTTCTTGGATATTAAAATTATATTTATTGGTTATTCTGAGGTCACTCAGCCCCCCACATGCTCCAAATTCACACAAAATAGTCTCATTTGCCATTTGTGCTGTTTTGTGTCGGTAAAAAAATTAGTTTGTGCTGCTTTGTTTTTTAAAATATTAGACACTAAATTATAGACGATGATGTCACTAGCCCCCGACCTGCTCCATATTCACCCAAAAAAGGCTACTCTATGAATTTGACCCGTCAGATTCCGTGACCCTACTGTACCTATAGATTTATCAATATCTGATCAATATGCTTAATAAAATAGAAATGGGAGATGGTCATACATCACATGTGTCACTTTAATGAACATTACAGTCAGTTATTAAGAAATAAACATCACAATTTTCGGTAGCTATGAATTTGACCCTTCATATTCTGTAATCTTAGAGTAATAGGCCTTTGCATTTGTAAGGAAAAACTGTATGATCCTGAGAATGTCGACTCCTGAATTTTGCTACATTCATTGCGGGACATTTAATGAAAATGCAATCACAAGTGTCTTAACTGTAAGTGTAAATGCAATTAAGAAAAATAACATTTAAATGATCATTTTGCTACAGTTTTTGCTTGAACGTTAAACATATCTAATCATTTCTGTAATACATATTTTAACGCTTTATAATGTATTCAATTTACATATTAAAACTAGTGTATGAAATGGCAAATGTAAATTATATAATTGATTTTTTTCATTTTGCACCAACGTTGCATAAATGTAATGGAAAATGTAAATTTAGATACAGAAATGCATTGTCATTTTGCATATTACATTTCAAATTGAATATTGCTACCCATATGTTTCCACACACATCACACTCCTGGCACTTCCATTGTGGTATCCTTTTTGCATCGAATGCAACGACGCCGACTCATGCTGGCCTTTTGCGATAGGTTCTGAATGTCACTCACAGAAACAGCCGAATGATCGCGTCTTCTCTCTCTTGGGCTGCCATCCAGAGGAACGTCTTCGGGCTGTGCAGCCAGCAGCTCCTGAACGTGTCATGGGCTTGTACAGGGTTCCCACGACTAAATTTGTGAATCTGAAAAAAAAACTGTCAAGGCTTTGGAAAGTTTTTGAAAATAAACACACATAGATAAAAGTCCTTGAAACTACTTGAATTTATTTTGGAATCAAAATTCCATGTGTTATTTCGCCCAACACTTTGTTGGCCCATGCATACTAGCTTGCTTGATTTGCGTTAGTTACGCACATTTACGTGTTACGTTAAGGGTTTCCCACGTGAGGTACTTTGTGTTGTACGTTGCCATAAGGTTCACGAGCACACAAAACTACAAAAATAGGCTGAAACCGCTAAAAAAGATGTAACCTTGCTTTCACTTGAAATGTGTCCCCACATTAAGTCCTTGAATTTGAGGGTATTGGACCTGGAAAGTCTTTGAAAGGTCCTTGAATTTGAAGTTAACCAAGGTGCAGGAACCCTGCTTGTAGTAGATGGCACACATCTTTTTGTGTAAAATGATGCTATTGGTCACTGCAATGTCCAGGAGGTGCTGGAAAATGTTTGTGTACCACTTCTTTGTGTTACGGTGCAACAAGCATGTTGTGTACTGGGGCCGGTTTCACAAAGCTATATTAGACCGGTCTATAGTGCTAGACAAGTCTAAAATTTGCTCATAGACTAGTCTAATGCATGTCAGACTGTTTCACAAAAATAAAGACTGACTTAATTTAGACCAAAAAAAATCAGACACCTTACCCCCAGGCTAACTTAGGTATAAGACACGGTTACCTTGGCAACCAGCAGTAACAATCAGTTACATTACTAACAGCCAAAAGAAAAGGGAAAATGGCTCATAATATGTGGCTTGCTGACGACGTTATGGAGAGAGCTATGAGAAGGGAAAGGGTTTTTAGGGACCGCAGTAGCCTACTGGAAATATATAATAATGAGGACTTTTCTTTTCTGTGCGTCTTTAACGCTCTGCTCAATGGTCGGATCAACGCTGTTAACTGTCGTAGCAATCTTTTTCCAAATTAAACATTTCTTCTTGTTACTGCATTCTCTGCAAAATTTTCCAAGTAAAATGTCCTTGTAACTGTTATTAACTCTTCCAACAAACACATATTTTTCACTGGGGTAAACTGCACTGAGCGGTTGAATGTGCTTACTCGATCCGCCATGTTTTTTGTTTTGAAAAGTGTCTTATTTTACCCAGAATGCATTGCAGTGTAGTCCTACTTAAGATAGTCAGTCTTAAGTGCTTTGTGCAACGGTCTGATTTAGATGTCTATATGAAGCCTGACTATCTACTATATCTAAGCCATAGTCAAAGTCTATATCTTTTTGAAACCGGCCCCATGACTCACTACAGGAGTAGGTTGAGTCATTTTGAAGAGTTACTGTAGGGTAACATGAATGTAGCCTGTTTGGATGTGTCGGCGACTACACATCTGGTTTAATAGTGTTAACTTCTATATTTTATTTTTTACTTTATTTTAACTTGCCATGTCTTTAGAACTAATTTCTTTAGTGTTGTGAGTGAGATGCAGCAAAATATGCAAGACGTGACTATTTAAACTGTCTAGCGCATGTTTAAATAGAAAAACAAGGGAAATAAAGCGCAGTGGAATGCAGAAAAACAAGACATCCATTGACCAATAATAAAACGATTGCGCAGATGGACACCACCACCTCCGATTTGTCTGTCAAGTGCTCAAGTAGACAAAATGACAAAAATATTCCTCCCTAATATGCAGTCTCACACCTACATCCCCGAAAGACTGAAATGCTTCAAGTAGGAGGGATGAGATTGACATGTTATTATCCAAGTTGCATTAGTGGCTTGATATAACCACTTAGACACCATGGAACTCAAATAAATTTGTTTTTTGTCCCATTTTGATGTTTTTACGCTAAAAAAAATGTTGCTGCCTTACATTAAGTACAATCAACTTGGATGTTTAAGTAATTTCACCTTACATTACATTAAACTGACTTTTTTAAACTGATTTTTTTTTTGTATCTGACACATACCTGGAACGCTTTGACACGGCAGTGGTAGGCTATATTAAATTACGTTAGTGTTCCTGCAGAAAATCGTAGTGTTCAGAGCAGTTTCATATTGCAGCGAGAGAGGAAACTAATCGAGGGAATGGACACAGCGAGCAATCAGTCCCCACATAACAGGCGGTGCGGTGCCCAACAGACAGTAGATAAAGTCAAAGAGATGTATTACGCTACAAATCTACACTGACAGAGGGAAGGTGTAAGTTCCCCCTGGTTAATGATGCACAAAATGGATTAAAAGGAAAAATGTACCTTTTTTTATCACTTCTCCCAGCATGAAGCAGGTTTAGATTTAAAAGGTTTATTTCAAATCATCGCAGCAATTTAACCACCCAACTGTCATGATGTTACGGACAGGGTGATATTTGTGCAGGCAGTTCCGCACAAAATTGCTGCCAGCGGCTTTAGACAGCGGGACAGTTCTGAAATAGGGGCGGCGTTAACCTTGTTTAACCTTGTTTCCCAAACTGGTTAAACTGTCATTCTGTTGCAGCTGATGTGTAGTGTGCATCATTGCCATTATAAAAAGAAATGGAACTGAAATGGTTTCCCCTTGGTGTGTTATAGGCATTCGGCCCTCGGACATCTTTTGTAATTTATAATAAAGCGCTATAGTTTTTATATTTCATCCTGACTCAGTGAAAGTAAATATAGATTGTGTAATTAAGAAGATGGTTTTGCTTACACTCATTCATACTGACAAGTAGCGTCCAGGACGGCATATGACATCTCAGGGCTGTTTATTTGAAGTGGATTAGTCTTTTCTTTTTTTTCTTTTTTTATGACGTGAACAGGATAGGTTAAATATGTTTAATCTGTTATTGTTGATGCTGCCTCTTACATTAGTGTCTCTGTCATAGTCAAACTCAATACAAAGGTTCATCCCTGCCTTCTTTTTTCTTGTCAGTGCCTGCCTTCTCTCATTATTTGTTTGTATGCTTCAGGGTTTCAAGGTCAATCAAAACAAAAATACTGAATTAAAACCGTTTGCTTTCCGGGATCCGATATTGCATAACCCGGAACCATCTATTTAAGTAGCACATTTCACTCTGATTTATTACCCATGAATCCCATGGTGTGCCAGATATGGTTAGCCTGTTAAATGTCTTTTTATTTAATGCTGCTCTGAGCGAAACCCTCCTAATTTCACACACTTTTAATATCTCACTTTTCTTTGCCCTGTGGTGGGGGGTTCCTTGTTTTTGTTTGGCTTGAAAAAATGTGATTTGTTTTAAATGATTTGCTCTTGATATCGTCTGCATCCAAATGTTTTATGGCCTTGTTTAGACTTGCTGCAGAAGCCTACACTGCCATTTGGGGTCGTTAAGTCTCAAATGCTCCCCTATGGGGCCATTCAGATAGAACGCGTTTTTCCATTCCACTACACTTTTTTTCCTATGTTTTTCGATGTAATCACATGCTAAACGGTCACTTTAACCGTTGCCCTCGAGTCTTGTACTTTTTGCAGCATCTCAGCACCATATATATTCTCTGGCTCTGTAGGCATCATTGTCCGACTCCGGATCAAACATATAAGGCTGAACATCGCTACTGACAGTTTCTGACATTTTCAGTGCGTGAGATTGTCCTTTTATGTTGTTGCATGGGCTCTTGAAGCTCCGCCCTCTTCTTGAAAAGGGCCCGGGGCACCAGCTCATTTGCATTTAAAGGGGCACACACAAAAACAGTTTTTTTGCTCACCTCCAAAAAGTGGCAATTTTAACATGCTATAAAAATGATCTGTGGAGTATTTTGAGCTAAAACTTCACATACACACTCTGGGGACTTATTTTACATTTTGTAAAAAGGGGCAATCCAATGTCCCCTTTAAGGCTGGATTTATTTGAACAGTAACATTGTAAAATATTTTTAGAATAATTTTTTTTATTATATAATTTATTCCTGTGATGGCAAAGCTGAATTTTCAGCACCATTACTCCAGTCTTCAGTGTCACATGAACCTTTGAAATCAATCATTCTAATATGCTGATTTGATGCACAAAAAAACATTTCTTATTATCAATGTTGGTGCTGCTTAATATTTTTGTTGTAACCGTGATACAATTATTTTTTCAGGATATATTGATGAATATATATTGAAAAACATTTTTTTATCTAAAATAAAACTTTTGTAGCATTATAAATGTTTTTACAGTCACTTTTGAACAATTTAAGACATCCTTGCTGAATAAAAGTATTATTTTTTTTTTTAACTTTTACTTTTTACTTTGAATGCTTGATTCTGATTGGTTGAGAACGTTCTAAGGTGTGCAATTATTTTCAGGGAAACGCACGGCTAATGTAGTTCCAGGCAGGTCTTGACCGCATTACAGTTCCATATCACTTCGCGTAGTTAACTGTAATAACGGAAAATAGGATACAATTCATAACAAGAAAAAACATGCAGCCCATGCGCTTGATCAGCAATTTTCGATGTCTAACTTCACAATCAATGGAAACATGCAGTTTAATTTTAATAAACAAAGTATATAGCCCTATATAGTCAATAGAAAATTAAACTGAATAGGCCTATATAAATAAATTGATAGTCCTGCTGCACGGGTTTTCGTAATTATTGCAGATAATAGGCTATAACAAATAAATAATTATTGATAGGCCTATAGCCTACTTGTTAATAGGACTTTGTGTTTCATTTACTACTGTCAATATTAGGAAAAAAACATGAACGAACTAATTAAAATGAATTGAATTAATTAATAAATAATAACATTGAAGCACATGCCTCTCTCTCTCTCTCTCTCTCTCTCTCTCTCTCTAATATCTGCATTAATAACTGCATAAAGCCGGGGACACACTTATTGTAAGGCCGGTTATGAATGTAATTTGATACTTTGTTATGATTGATCATGCCCAAACGCGTGTTCAGCGCGTTCAGTCTGTGTTTATAATCTGCTGCAGTCGATGGAAACAGAATGTTTCAGCCAGTCGTTAAGTATGTCCAGCATTAGTCTGCTATCAGTGGCTCAAACCTCCGTTACTAACTCTAAAATGACGTTTTGGAATTAGCAACGGATGCGTGGGATTAGATGCGCAATAAATTAGTCCTACATACAAGAGCGTTTTAATGACAAAAACTTTACAAACGTCTTGAAATACATAATTTGAACAATGTTTCGATGTGTGGTAACTGTAGTATAAGCGGAATAATTGGCTTCAGGCCGTTGAATTATTAGAAAAATAATGCACACCGAGGTGTAACGGCCACTCCGATTCGCGTCGTGACCGCATTACCACCTCGGGTGTGCATTATTTTTCTAATAATTCAACGGGCTGTCGTCAATTATTCCTTACTTGTAGCACTACATTCTAATATTTTATAGCCTAGTTTGAACCTTTAGTGTAACTTTTTTCTCCAGAACATTAATGTTAACATATTAGATGGTTACATTAGCATATTATTATTAAGGGAATCAAAACTAAATTAGAACTCAAAATTGTGTTAGACAATCATCAGTAATGTATTCAGCTCAAGATTTCAGGTTTTTTTTGCAAATCACGTAAAAATACAATGATTATGAAATAATGACTGCTTTCTTCAGTCTGCCTATGAAAACTTTCAAGCCGGCCCTCATACCGTTAGTCTAAATAGATTATTATGTGATCGTTATCATAGCATAATAGTAATATGCTAATTTGGACTGGACAGCAAGGAAGAGAAAAATGACATGGGAAGAAAAGACATTCACACTGCTTTGGCAAAATGAAGAATAACATTTATAGTAGGACTTAAGTGGACATTGTCTTTTATATATTTTGCTTTTTAATGGACCAATGGCTGTTTTGTTGGGTATCAGTTCTCTTGTATGACCCTTGTAAGATTACTTGAAACTTTTTTCATTTGTTTACATGCCCTTGTGTCATTCCAAAACCACATATGCTACGATTGTTTTCTGTGGAATACCAAGTGAAAAACTTTGGGTTGTAGTTCTAGTCTTTTAAATACCATTCTGTATTTTCTGTAGTTCCATGCAACCATTTTAAAGGTCTTTGACCTTTTCCACACCTAAATGAAGAGCTCTCAGCATGTCTCAGACAGCTTAACCTTCAGTTTGTTGATAGGACCATACTGAGAACCCTCTCAAGCGTTCTCTACTCTCTTCTGTTTTCCGTGGCCACGCATTAGCGTCACTAGCATAACAGCACTCTGTCCTCTAGAGCTGCCTCTTAGGATTTAGCCAAGCTTCTCTTTCCTCAAGTGACTGAGAGGATCGTGTCAATGGTGCTTTGAGTCAAGCTGATAAGTGGTGTCGGACACATTTTTGCTTCATTTATTGGAAGCATCATGCAAGGCTGATCTCTTTCTTGTGTTTCTCACATTTTCAATTTACAGGGTGTGTTTAATTCATTGGTGATCCAGTCTCTGGTATCCAGTAAGCAGCTCTCAGCAGAGTGTTTCCACTAGAGTCACGATTGACTCTTAATCTCAGATTGCCCCATAGGAAGTTTTCCTGCAATTGGCAAATAAGCATTAGCTTAAAATGCATCTGCCATCTTGTTAGTCACGTGATCTACCAGCGTCAGTTGTGTCGCTTTCTCTGCCATTCATAAATCCTCACCCGTGGCCTCATGGAATAGTGGCGAATGCGCACTTCAGAATCTAGGCGGAAGTAATGGGTCATTCAGGGATTTTTCACCTACTGTTTTCGCCTCGCTGTCTGAACCCCGGCTAAAGTCGCAGAATCTAATTATGAGATAAAGAGCATCAAAGTCATAGCCATAAAAATGACGAAAACAGGTCATTTGTGTTTATTACTGTAAAAATATGATAGATTATACCAAGGGCTTTGAGATACAGTACCAAATTTTTCATTTATAACATGATAAATATTGAAAATGATAATTTTATTGACACTACGTTTTATTATTTTGTGCAAAAAAATACCAGAAGTTAGCTTCCTAAACATTGATTTCAGTTGTCTCTGGGTTTACTTTCAGCACAGAAGCACCTGCTGAATCTTGCATCATTCGGTTCAGAAACATCTTTTCTACAATTATAAATTGCAAACAGACCTTAATATCAATCCGCACGAGCGACAATCATGGCTGTCTCAGTGATGACTAGAGCTGTGAATATAATCGTTTTTTATAATCGTTAGGGTAAATAAAGAACGCATATTATATATTAATAAAAAAGTTGTGTATGTCCTTCAGAAGTAAAGCACTTGCGTCTGATGTTTCGGTTTCAAATCAAGCTCTTATATGCTCCTCCCTATTCGTTTCAAATGTTCACGCTTTTTGGACATGCACATTGTAATAAATAGACTTGTTTTACAAAACTTAAAAAAAATTCCTGTAAATGTGTCATATATCACTGAAAATGGGAGAAGCTCAGCTTTAATACGGTATATGGCACATAGTCAGGATAATTCTGGTTAAAATGTGTAGCAGATTTAAAAAATAAGCTTGTTTTTACATTGGAATTTCTCAAAAACATGATTTTCTGAGCCAAAAGTTCAGCAAATCCTTGACATGGTCTTACTCAGTCAATATTAAAGATATCAAGGTTATATTTTCACAGAATGTTCTTTACATTATGTAGGAGGATTTTATGGAGAAAGCGGTGAATCACAAAAAATATATATTTTTGCTGGGTTTTCCCAGTTTCACAGGGTCACAGATTATATAGTAGGGAGTTATTTAATTTTGGGCACAGAACAGAAATAGAGGGTTGAGATAAGGGAGACGTTTAAAATGTGCTCTGTTGGTGTGCCTCCAGGAGCAGAGCCGGGGAACACTGTGCTAAATGGCTTATGGGGGAGAACAGTGTGATATTTTTTTGTCATGTGACATCATTTATTTGTTTATTTATTCAAATTTATTTTTTATTTGTGACAATTTTTTTTTTAGATTTAAATATACATTTAAATATACATTTTTTTAGAAAGTTGTCATCTCAATCTAGCTAAGAGTGTATAATGTTTGTCATGACAATCAATTTATTTTTATTTTATTTGATGTATTTTTACATTTAGTTTCTGATTCCTAAGGTCCTGTATTATAGATTTTTTTATTCACATATATTTTATTTTATTTGGAATATTTTTAGATGCTTTTTTGTTTAAGTCCTGTGTTATAGATGCTTCTAATTTCAGCAGACATGCTGAAATATGATTAGGCTTAATAGCTTTACAATTTAAGTTCAAATTGGCACCACTTGCCCCACGATCACGTACCTAATTGATAAACAATTAGTTCTATCCACTTTTTCTTTCAGTTCAAGTAATTATTTTCAGTCTGTAATCTTTTTTCTGTACTAGAAGAGTTTTTTTGTTGGCTGCTACCGTGCCAAAAATGCTAATTTTGATCTTTCGTAATCTCCTGCTTCATGGGTATATTTAGTCTGGAGAAATTTCAAATAACGGTGTTAAATCTTGAATGTTAACTTCATCTAGACCTTTGTAATGGCCTGATTAGCTTTTTCCCTCTGTAAAGCACAGTTGTGGGGAGAGGAAATATTATCCAGATTATATGTTATGATATGCTGAGTTCATTTTGACAGTAAATCTCTTCGGAGAAGTGATATCAATTTCTAATGGTTGAAGAGAGAAGCATCTATCTTTTGTAAGTTGTTTATTTCTTTTTGCTGTTTTTTTTTTTCAGACAATTTGGTAGTATCATTTAGAAATGAGTGTTGCATATAAGATGTCAGACTTGAAGTTTCTCTCTTCTGATCGGACAGTTAAAGTGAAACGGGATGGTATTTGATGTACCCTTGTTTTACAGTGTGCAATATTGCTTTAATAGCCAGACTTCTGCTTAAACAGACAATTTGATTAGCAGTGGGATTAAAGCTAATCAATACAGGGATACAGTTTTATTGCACAATGGGTAAAATTGCTAATACTTTGTCATTCATCTCTCAGCTGTCATGCAGGTTTAAACCACCAAGACAATTTGCAGTTTTTATTTTAGTGAACCAGAATTGCAGTCTCCCATGTGATTTTAGCAGGGGCCGGATTCACTTAAATCTAAATTTATTCTAAGACGTTTGTAAGATTGTTCCTAAGTGCTTTTCTCAAAAAAAAATATATATTTTTTTTAGATTCCAGTCTAAGACTTTCTGATCAGCTGAAAAAACAGCTCAATAACCGTCTTTTTGCACTGCCTGCAAATTACCATAATAATCATAAGCATGCACACTATTTTTGTCGCAACTGGCTTGATGGGATTTCAGCACTTGTCATTGTGTTTTTAATGGGCAGTGAATTTTAAATATTTTTTAAAGGGCCTGTCTTGTGTTTGTACCGTTACTTTGCACTCTGTTTTTCTTGCATCTTCTTCACGTCATGGGTAAACATGATCGATCATTGTTTACATTGTCAATAATTGTTGTCATAGTTCAAGAGTCTTCAGAGTACTCATGCACATCCCTAGTAACAGTAATATGTGTATCTTATGTAGCTACAGCTAGTGTTATGTTGCAATTCAATAAACATCTTACACTATGTCCTAATCAGGCGCGATGCAACGGTGCAACATGCGATAACAGGTATATATATAATCAAAGTTTTTGTCCCAATCAGATGTGACACGATACGTGACGATTCTATTTTACAAATGGTTTTGAAATAGAAATTTCTACAACATTTCTGCTGGAACAACAACATACAATGATAATCTCAGGTACTGTTATATTATAGCTATAATTCACCTCAGATCTTGAAAATAAATTAAAGGAGTATTTAAGGTTCAAGCTCAATGTGAACAAACACATGTATTCTATGACAAAGACTGTTTTAGTCACTCAGTACTGTATTTATTTTTAAAAATGTTAAGATAGATCCTCACACTGTCTGCAAAACCTTGTACGTCTAGTCATAGCCATATACATCAGTTATATACATCTAAAATAACACAAGATTGTGCGACCACATGGCTATAATAAACTCTGTAATCTGTAAGTTAGTCGTAATGCGGCTGTTCTAATGACTGAAAAAACACAAATCTCCAACATTCGCTGGAGAAAAACCTCATAACTCCATCTGATTGATTTTGGAAAAATGTTAATATGAAAGATGCAAGTGTCTTACCATACATAGACTACAATAAAACTTGTTTAAAGCTGCAGTCGGCAATTCTGGCAGATTGAGTGGACTTTTTACAACTCTCATGACCCTCCCCACTATCAACGAATACCCTCCCACCGAGTTTGTGCTCGTCAGTGCGTGTGCAACAGATTTTCTGTGAACGCGCCCGTCTCATTAGCATCCATCAACGCCATGGAGTATTTGGAGCTAACGTTAGTCAGATAGCACATACAATAACAGCAGCTTTACTACTGTTCTTACTCTCGTAAGAAAGATAGAGTAGCATTGATTCTTCCAAAAAGCCGAACTTTATCCCTTCATCTGGACATGTTTATCCACCTAACGTTACGTTCACACGGATTTCGGTGCAAACAAAGCTAACGAACCTGCCCAACAAGTGCTAACGTTAGCTATCCATACCAACACATTTGGGCAAACATACTTAGATTACTAACATAACGCTAAGAAATAAAGTAACTGGTCAATAAAGCACAATTACCTGTCGAGAAGAAATGTTGCAAGCTCTGCATCCAGCTTGAACCCAATTAAATCACGTAAATCTCTCCACCTTTCAAATGCCTATCCGATGTTGAGCCTGGTTTTATTACGGGCACGTTCGCTTTCTTTCTTTTCAGCAGGTGTTCTCTTTTCCTGTGTTGTTTTTGACCTCCTAACTCTTGAGGTTAACCCGAGGAATTGGAATCTTTTCCGCCATCACTCTTCCTTACTGCGCGAACTTCAGGCGTGTGCATGTGATTGTAACGTGCGCGAAGGGTGGCGTGTGCACGACCTGTGATCGACAGTCAGATCTCACACCCCCCTGCGCTGATTGGAGCCGATGATCCGGGAGCGGTGGATTTTTGCAAAACAAATAACACACTCCAGGTGGAGTTAGAAGCTCAGGTTTTTTTTCTAAAACCACTTTATTTATGTTGTTCTGTCGGATTGTAGTGTCGATTTCACTGAATATGATCAAAAAAATGTTGCCGACAGCAGCTTTAATTATTTAAAAAGGTTACAGATTACAGTTATTTTTTCCATTAACTGAATAGTATCGGTTCTAACCACACTAAATAGCAAATATTTCTGGTTTCAAAATGCGCACCACGCTGTATATAACCTGAAATTCATTTTCACTTAAATAGTAATGCTTTTACGTTTGATGACATATCCTCGGGAAAAACTCCTGAGATCCAAAAGCTAATGCCAGTGCATTGCCAACGTGACTTACCTATGATGACTAGGCCGTAATATTTAAATTCATGATTGGTTGACTGCTAAATTAAAATTAAGAATTTTAGTCATAAGAATGTTTTGTGAATCCATCATCAATGTTGTCAATTCAGCTTAAATGGATACAATTTATAACAGCCTCATGACATGAGATTTAATTTTTTTTTAATTCAGCATAGCTGCAATTCAGGGTTTGTCATTGACCCCATGTTAAACATAGATACAACATTGTGAAAAGCAGTTTCCTCTCTAAAGGCTTTAAGACTACAGCAGCCTTTCACTTGGAGAATTCCCTTCATTATTAAATGATCCGGTGCTGTGACACGTCTGTCAACGGGAGATATTAAAGTCACTGGCCCGGGTAGGGCCACCCGCTTCTCCTTTCCCTTCTGTGTGACCCAACAGATTAAAAAAAAAAAGCCCTTGCTTGCCAAGAACACGGAAAAAGACAATGTAGCTCACAGAAGAGGATGATGGTTGATTCTGAATGACTGAATGCACAATTTGTATGGGAAAGCACCCCTCTCATTTAGTCCACGGCTTCTTTGAGTGACTTGATGAGGCTTAAAACTCTAATTAGAAATTCATGAAGCATGGCTCCATCTCTTTGATCCACTCCCTCATTACCAGCCCAGTAAAGTGGATGCAAAGCACACCATTAATATCATTTAGAGTCTATTTTAAGAGCCTGAGGAAGTGCAGAGTAAGCAAACGTGGGCTTAACCTTTCAGACAACTTTGTACGGTAAGGCAGGATTTATTGGCAACTCGGGAAGTAAATTACAGCTGCCCCATCATCCCTGAATATGTTGATCTACGTAAACAGTGAGGCTGACTTTTCCTTTCGGAAAATGGATTTATGGATTGGCTTTAAATACCTTACAGTACTAGTCAGTACAGGAATAGTCAGTGGCCATACAATTGGCTGTAAGGTTTAAACCAAAGGGCAGAGTGCCCTGATATAGTTTCGTTTGTGCAATACCGATCATATTTTTTTTGAATAAATTAATAAATTATTTCTTGTAAATAAGACAGTGAATTTTGAATATTGAAATAATATACATTTAGTAAAATACCAATACATATATATTAACATATTTATATAATATTGCATAATAAAAAAGCTATACATATATGGCCAATTGTTTTTTTTGGCTCGACTCCTGAAGGTCATGCTCTTGGGAAATGCCTTCGAAATTGCAGAAATTGCTCAAGGACATTACATGCAGATGAAGCTATGCATAATAAAAAGGTGTTGTAATCTCCATTTTGGTTATTTTTGGGAGGAGACAGAATGGGAATGAAAGTTTGTACATGAACAAATGGTAACTTGTTTTTCATAAACTGAACAAGTATTTGTAGATTATACAGTGGGGGCGGGGGTATACATTTTGAAACTTGCGTATGCAAAATCTGCAGCAGAGATTTTAATGCATGAGGTCCCAGGACCATTTGAATAAACATTGATTTATATGTAGCGTATTAGAGACTGAGATTTGAGATTGTGTTGGACACCAGATGGTACTGCAGTGATTGTCTGATAGCTGAGATGTCTTTTCTTTTGTGGAGTAGACACTTGATGGCTATATGAGAGAGAGCCCATAATATGATTTTCTCTAATGGCTTTTCTTTTACAAATGTACATAAATGATTTTGTTTTTGTTGTTTTTCCTGAGACTGACAAATGACAATCCTCTTTTACGTTCGAAGTATAACTGTTGCTTAAATCTTCTTCATCTTGTGCACCCCCACAGCCTCATCAGTACCCTTTCATGGACACCAAACCAAAAATATCTTCCTATTAATACTCTTACTACTATTGCTACTACTGTTATTTATCATTTGTTTTACAAACATTAATGAGAAAATAAGGTCTTTTTTTTTATTCTTAAAGTGTGAAAAGTGTCACATTGGGCTTCATTTATGAAAAATGAGCTGAATAATTTCCTGTGGATATACGTAAAACTATTCTTGCTTTAATGATTTGCACAGAAATGCATATAGTCTTTCATGAATATGGCACATTATTTTTCTTACGTTAGAAAGAAACTGAAAAAAAATCATGACAGTTTTAATCTGATAACTCTTATACAGATGACACTTGAAGAAACCTACCTGGAGAAAAGCTGTTTTAAACGCAAAGGATGGACACACCAAATATTCATTTGATATAGTTAATAGAAGTTAGTTGTTAAAGGGTTAGTTCACCCAAAAATGAAAATGATGTCATTAATGACTCACCCTCATGTCGCTCCAAGCCCGTAAGACCTCCGTTCATCTTCAGAACACAGTTTAAGATATTTTAGATTTAGTCCGAGAGCTTTTTGTCCCTCCATTGAAAATGTATGAACGGTATATTGTCCTTGTCCAGAAAGGAAATAAAGACATCATCAAAGTAGTCCATGTGACATCAGTGGGTTAGTTAGAATGTTTTGAAGCATCGGAAATACATTTTGGTCCAAAAATAACAAAAACTAGGACTTTATTCAGCATTGTATTGTCTTCCGGTTCTGTTGTGGATTGTGACAACACAATCACGCCCACTACACACGTGCTTTCATACCACAACATAAACACGAGACGAGAAGGAAACATTGGATCAGAATACCGTGACATTTCTAGCTATTATCAATTTTCTAACTTCCTGACTAATTTTCTGTTTAACATATTCTTGTGTTGTAGTGTTCTTAATGAAAGTTATTATACACTGTTACTGAGTAAATCTAGCTAAACTTGAAAGTTTATGTGTGGGATTCCCGGAGACAGTGGAAAATGAGATCAAGGGTTCAGTCAAGCTTAAATATAGATGACTGCCTTTACTTTTAAGTCAAGTTGAGATGGACTTTATTGGTATTTACACTTCTGGTCTTCAAAGTTTTTGACTTTATTCAGGAAAATCCTTTAAGAGTTCATGACGGCTCGAGCAGGATTTCTTCCAGAGGCCTCTCTGCTTTATAGTACTGGCTTGGCTCAGAATAATACTTCAAAGTTTATTTTTGGAGTGCCTTTTTCCTTAAACCAATCCTTGTTTTTCAACAAAATCCTTCAATTGTTCAAGGTCCTAGTGCTTCCTGTGTCTAACCTGTGCCACTGGGTTTCGGGTAAGCAGAATGATCCATGTCCTACAATAAGAAACCATTTTGAGGACTTCAGATTTCACTCCATAAACGAATTAATTTTTTTTAGAGATAATAACACCTTATGAAATTCAGGGTCTTTCTCCTGTGTGAGAGGATATTGTCCTCCGATCTGTATGTTTAGCTGCAGATGTGTGTGTTTTTTGTGTGTATCGCAATTGCATTCTAGTGATCTCACATCATTGCACTTCATTTCATCCACTCATAAAAGAATCTTCAGTTTGTTTTTATGCTACCAATGACAATGAACATGTCTATAATCCCTCAAAGCTCATGGATGCTGCTTTGAGTGAGTGGTGGGATTTGAAACCGCATTTTTTTTTTTAAGCAGTTGCAATTGATAGACGTATTGATTATGTTCCAAGGAAAGCATCAATGTTACATCGGATCACTGGAGAGATCTGATTTAGTCTTTGTACAATATTGTTTGACTACCAAGGTCACAAGCAGCACCATTTATCTATTGATTCCTATGTTTCAACTTTGATAACTATGAGGCCGTTCCTTAAAAGGCACCGCATGATGCACCTTTCCCCTGGTCATGGGCTAGTATTTTAGCTATTTTTACATTACCAGCAATATAGTTTTTCTTCTTTTTTTTCTACTAAATGGGGTACAATGGGCCTAACAAAAATATGCCTTTCACTGCTCCCGTAGTGTATGCTTGCAGAAAATATATATATACAGTATCAGATTTTATTGAACGTTGATGTAGCAACAGATTTTGTGTTAAAATAAATGGTTAAAAGTGGTTTGTTTGTTTAAAAATCTTATATATGTAAGTAAATGTATAAATGCAAGTTGGGCATTTTACCCCACATTCAGGGTAAAAGGCACAAAGTATTGATAGAAACAATTACATTTTTTAATAATGTTGAAGTTATTTAAGTTACTTGTTAAACAAACACTATAGCAACGTTTACACTATTTTCGGTTTATTTTGATAAATAAAAATAATAAATTTTTGTTCAAATTAATATACTGTCATTAAAATATTTATTTAAAAAATACAGAAACAAAATTATTTAAAAAAGTAAAGATTCCAAAAGCATTGAAGGAGATCCCATAATAATTTAATAAAGCTTTACAGTAGTAACTAATACATATATTTTGTTATATGATATGATTAATATCATATTTTTAAATATGATGGTTTCATTATAAATATGGTGATTATCTCTAAGGTGGACACCCAACTTAATATGGGATATTTCCCATCTAAATCTAACCATGTCATATCAACAAATGGAAAAGTCAGCCAGCTATCATCAGCTTATCATGTTAATTATTGTGCCTTTACTCCCAGTACAATAATTTTACATATTCTTCCATCATTGAAAAACTGTTGCTTTAATTACACTGAACAAAACTGAAAATCATTAACAAGACATTTGTCTCAAAATATAGACTTTAATTTTATCGATTCTCAATTGCTACATAAAAACATTACATTTTTGATCAAATTAGCACAGAATCAACTTTTCGTTGCCGTCCGGGAACGCGTCAAGGATCAGACAAATCATGCATCATCATAAGCGGTTGTTAAGAAAAGTGCTCAGCTGAATTTGTTTTTCATCGAAGAGATTTTATTTATTTTATTTAAATGAGAATAGTCAAATATGGTGCTGCGGTGGGCAAGTGATGTAACCGGTGTGCGCCTAAACACTGTGTAACACCGACTATCGCAGCATGCCTAATACAAAGATGCGTAATATGGCGGAATAAGTCCCGCCTTTTAAATTAAAGGCGGGAATATTTAATTAAATTAAATATTTAATTATTTTAAATAAAATGATTAAAAATAAAATAAAATTTCAATTCTGAGCACTTAGTGCTGCACATATATATATATATATATATATATATATATATATATATATATATATATATATATATGACTTTTACAGTACTTAGTACTCAGCACATTAGTATTTTCCCCCCAAAACATTTTCCAAACATTCCCTTTGCCATTAATTGTAATAATCCAGGGAGATTATTACAATTATATTGACACAGAGATCTGGTCTCATCATCATAGAGTCTGTCTGGGATTACTCAAAGAAACAGAAAAAAACTGAGACAGACTAAATCCAGAAGAACTTTGGCAACAATTCAAGTTAGTGGTGGGGATCTTTCAGCGACTTCAATGCAGATTACATCAGTCAATTAAAAAAGGCTGATTGAATGAAACAAGGTTTTGAATGAGGAGGTTATTTGAACTTTTCACACCATTTTGAGCGAGGCTAAACTGAAAAGCGACGTGGCTCGGGTTACGCTGAATCTGAAGCTTCACTTCATAGAGATCAATGCATTGACCTGGGCTGACGTCTGTCATGTGAAATCCCCTTAACTATTGAAAGGATGCCACTACAAAAATATTGTCAGTGCATTATATTATCAGTGTACACTGACATGGCAAATTGATTTATTATTTTTACTAAATTGTTACTTGACCTAGAGAAAGAAAGCTATACCAGACGCAGGTAATCACACGCTCTCTCTCATAATACTCTACTCAGTAATACTATACACTATTAACTAAAGCAGCCCATTTTTTGTTTCTAGTTCTAAAGTGACATTTTCGATTTAGCAACGGATGCTCTGGCTCAACTATTAAACTGTCAACTTGAGATTTGAAAACGTGGTTAAAGAAAGTGGTTCCGCACACATGAGGGTTTTTTAACCCACTCCATGATTGTTACTTATTTAAGTACTTAAATACATTCGATGTGGCTCTATATCAGCACGGCTGTGATTGTCTAAGGCCGAATCAAGCCGTGACTACGAGTGTGGGATCACTTTTACACTTTTAATCAAACGTTGAGCTGCACACTTCACAGACACAAGGTTCTTTGCTTCCACATCCTGCATGATGTCAGAATCGTGAAAAAAGAATCCTACAAAATGATTGGGGGCACAAATGAGCATGACACTTCTGATCTGGTGGTTGGGAATCAGATGAATCAGTGATCAAACATCTCAGGAGAAGATGTGAGCACTGGGGCTAAGCTTTCTTTGCAAATGTCTCAGGGAGGGTAAATGTTGAGTCTTGTGTTTTACACCAATATTATGTGGAGAGAGAGACTCTGTGTTAGATATTTGTCATATTTAACCTTTTTGGAGGATATTACAGTTTGCAGATGCTGGCATTTGAAATCATTAAATACAAAAGTACTGCAGAAAATTACTTTTTGTTCCTCTTTTATTTTTACTTTTATTGCCAGAGTTAATTTAGTGTGAATTATAAGTATAATCACCAAAGATCACAGCTGGCATTGTTAATGCTCATCACATTGACAGATGTGCGCTCCATGACGCATCTTAATGTTTTTTAAATAAACGTATAATGTTTTAATGCGATGTTTATGCAATATTTACAACTATAACATTGCTGTTGAGGTTTACTGAAAGCATTTACTTACACTTTTCCAGTCATTTGATGCATAGTAGAGCCTAAAACATAAAATTAATATATATGCAGCGATGCTAATTCTCTCTCTCTCTCTCTCTCTCTCTCTCTCTCTCTCTCTCTCTCTCTCTCTCTCTCTCTCTCTCTCTCTCTCTCTCTCTCTCTCTCTCTCTCTCTCTCTCTCTCTCTCTCTCTCTCTCTCTCTCTCTCTCTCTCTCTCTCTCTCTCTCTCTCTCTCATTCTATCACTCTCTCCATGTCCCTCCCCCTTCATTAGCAGAGCATTATTTATATCTTACATTGTGGTATTCAAGGGCATTACAGTTTGACACTGTACGAGTGCAGTGATAACGTTACATCATTAAAAATGTAACGAATTATTAAAGCCTTTACCCTCTGAAACATGATCTAATTTTAAAATTGATGACAACTTGACTGGTCATACCCCTAAAAATATGCAAGTAATATTCCATAGATAGTTTGAGTCATTTTATCAATAAATCCTAATAATGTATTATTTTCCTGTGTATGACAAAGAACGTGTGACTCTGCTTTGTCTATGCAATGGAAAGCAAAGTTAATTAATGAATTCATCTTAATGAGGGTTGAGACGTCAGGAGTTAAGTCACATTTGATCTGATCAATCCCTTTTATTACACCAAGAAAATTCCTTCACAATTGTCTGATGACTTCTCAATGTTTCGGTGGCCAACAAATGTGCTGAACAGATATAGATATTGTGTAGATTTAACTTATTAAAAGGGAGAATAGAAAACAATTCTTAGGATCATGTTCCAGCATCGACAGGGTTTTGCACCTTTATTTCTTTATATCCACAAATCTTACAGTAAACACTTAAACACATTTATTTCTGTTCCTCTTCGAAGAGAATTACTCTTGGAATTGCTCCGTTTATTATTATTCCGCTTCTTCGAAATGAATCGCATTTTTGAGGGCATAAACCTGCTCAATCTCATGAAGAAACTTTGATAGTGCGTCAGAACTGGCAAAATTTACATCTGATATGGGTTTCAGAATTAGGTGTGGCAAAATGGTTCGATAGCGGCAAAATTTCAACGAAGCGCCCCTCCCACTACGTTTAACGGAGCTCGGACATGTACGAAATTAGTTACATACATGTGATGTCCAAATGCCTACAAAAAAGTTGCTTGGGCCGAAGTCCTAAACGCAACATGAAGTCAGACATTTTTAATTTTCTCTGATTTTTGTACAGTTTTTGCCGTTATTTTGCCATTTTAGCCTTATGATTTAGTGTGTTCTTAAGGCCTTTGCGATGCTAAATTGCGAAGACCTTGAGTTTTCATCAAAGGGCGTGTCCCTGGTGGCCTTACAAATTTCAGTGTTTTGCCACGAAACAGGAAGTTGCTGAAATGTCCAATCTGCCCCAAACTTAGCATGCAACTATAAATATGTTAAAACATGCTCGCAGCACTTAGCTAAGTGATAAAGCATGCTATTAATATAATTAAACAGCAAGTTGCTGTAACTTAGGCATGCATTGTCCAATCTTTCCCAAACTTAACAATATTCGGCTATAGTAATAGCGTCACCTGGCAACAGGCAGTGACGTTTAAAACTGTGATGCACTACTAGCAACATACTAAAATATGCCATTGAGTGCTAAACATGCTAGAAACATGCTAGAAACACTTAGCTGAGTACTAAACCATGCTATTATCGCCATGGATCAGGTCGTTGTTGTAAATCAAGCATACAATGTCTAATCTGCCCCAAACTTCACATGCTTGATAAGAAACCTGGCCTGAAGACATCTACATGACAAAATGTAGTTACAGTCATAGTGCTAAACAGCAGGAAGAGTGGCAAATACAATGACTTTGACGTAGTCCTCCTATATGTGGTGTGGGCGTCAGGTACTGGAGAAAATGATAGGAAAGCACCAACAAGTATACTAACGTTCGACTATGCCACCCGGAGTATACCAGGAACTACCAGCCCTACACAGGGGGCGCACAGGTTCGTTACCAGAAGTGGGTGAGCAGAGAGAAATAGGCCAGGGAGCACAAAAGATGAGGCAACTTTATTAATATACAAAAATTTAAAACAATTAATACATTACCATTTCAAGGGAAGTTACCATGTCGAGAAGAAACAAAAGAAACGACGCTTTACAAAACTACAATATACAAAAATGATCAATACAAAAAAACAGTACAAAACACCTTGACCTTAAAAAGACTTTTGTTTCAGGTTTTCATTTGTTTTTTTAGCATATGTTTTTGTTGTTGTCATTTTACTTTGTGTTTTCAGACTTTTAGACATTTTATTATCCATCATTCTGATGCTGTATATTGTATTTCATATATTTTTATCCCCTTCTTTGTGACAGCTTTAAGTATTTTATTTCACTGCAGTTCCATGCCCTTATATTGAAGTAATCCATTCACACTTATAAACTAACTCTGCAATGGGCTGATTCTGAAAGCCTAGTTCTCTAGAATATATATCTTACACTGACATCCCATAACACACACACTTTATAAAGTGTGAGCTAGTGCCTGTTGTTCCAAGTATAAGATAAGGTCTAAAACTAAATCTTTTTTATTAAATAAAATACATTTTTATTAAAATACATTTTTTAAAGCTGTCGCACAGCATAGATTTGTGACAAACTATTGTTTTATAGCTACTGATAAACTTATTTCCCATGTATTAAATGAAAATATTATAAAAATTATGATAATTTACAGGGTTGAATCATTTAGCTTAAATTAAAAAGTAAAAATAACTTTGTAAGCAATGTTTCTGAAACACATTGTTTGTCGTCTCAAGTTTTCTTCCAGGAAAGTACACGTCACACTATTCCCTTATTTTAATAATTCCCGCCCAAGGCATATGCAAACAATTCGTAGTATGTTGAAATGTGTGATAATGGTAAGGGCCGTAATGATTTCTTTCATTTCATTGAATCATTTCATTTCATTGAATCGGTTGACCAATCGCAACATACTGGTCCAGCCCACCAATCAGAGTGCATTGCGCTTTTCAGAAAAAGGGGCTTCAGAGAGACTGGGACTAAAACCAAGCGTTACTGATAGACTGGGAATAGAGGTGCTGCAATAATGCAAAATATGTGAAAAAAGTGTTTTCGAACATTCAAGTATGAAACTCTATTACAGTAGACCTCAAAAACTAAATCAAGACTTTGTAAAATGGCATAATATGGCCTCTTTAAGAAAAAATAAAAGTAATGGGGCACCAGAGTTCATTTGCTATCCTTATACTAAGTTTTTTTTTGCTTCCTCTATAGCTGGCTCTTGAGGACCCTGTGCACAGCATCTCTCTTCAGCAGTTTGTCTATGAGAAGCTGAAGGCTCAGCAGATGTTGATGGGAGACCAGAGCTTCCAGGCTCTTATGGAGACGGTGGATACGGAGATTGTGCGACAGCTGCAAGAGTTTATCCAGGGCATGTAAGGATAAGATGACAGCAGACTGTTAAAACCAGTCCTGAGACCAGAGATGCCAACCTTTTAATGATACCCTAGAGAAAAGAGCTTCCATATTTTTTAAACACACTTTCTTTTGCTTCCTCAAACACACCTTTTTCAAAGTTTGAGACGGGGCAGAGAGGAAATCTACTCAGACTGAAAAAGAGACACTTTAAGAATGAATTAAATATTGTGATTTCAAGTTTTTGTAATGGGGTTTGAAAGAGTTTGAAAGCACCATTCAAAGGGCCCAAGCAGTGTTTACACTGAGTCTAGATATAAAAAGTTGTAATTTTTGTATTTATGTCAAATACACTGCATGACAACATTACTCTTTTTTTCCCTTGGGTGGCTTTTCCCAGTCACGTTTACTTCTAGATCAGTATATCAGGAACTACTGAAAAGTCATTAACATTTTGGATTGAAGATATTTTCATATCAGATACACATAATGGTAAATGAATGGATGTAAATGTTAAACTTCCCATTACTATTGCTGCTAATGCTCCAACACTGCACCTCTAATGTGAGGTTCACAGGAGATCAGAAGAACCAAATACATCAGTTTAATGAAACAAATGTCTATTTAAATCACAAGTACAGTGCAAATGTATGAGTGAATATTCTTACTGCCGTAGCAAGCTTTCTTTCTTTTTTAGGGACACGCAAGAAGTGCGTATACATTTATAGAATTTTTTTTGGTTGAAAAGGGGATATTAAGAAGCACAGTCATACAGAAGAACGACTGTCACTGTGAAATGAATTTTGAGTCTGAATAAAAGCCTTATGCTTTAAGCCTTATTTATCCACCACTAACACACCTGATATTGTATCTCACATCTGTAATGACATGCATATGTTACATTTTAGCACATTTCTCTCTAGTTTTATTTTCAAGTATGAGCCCTATTTTTTCATTGATGCAGCTTCAATAAAGTTCAGTACAGTCTGGAATCTCACTTTGTTAGCTTGCTTGTATAACCCCCAATGGTGGACATTTTCTGACTGCATGACCTAACCAAGAACGCCAATCAGGGACAGTCAGAGCTGAGCTTTTCAGTGTATTATTAAAAATAGCTCTAAAAATGAAATAAAGCACAAAAACAAAACTAAACGCACTTGAATTAAATAGTATGAATAGTTTTGGCCAGGCAGCTTCCAACAATCTCCCTTTTCCCATCATTTGAAAGCCCATACTTTCATGCTGATGTTTTAACCAGAAACAGGCCCTGGTGGCAAGATGTGTGAATCAGGTCAAATTAAATGTGACATTTCTTGAATTACTGTTATTATTTACGTCTCTCAATATCAGCCTCCGTATTTGTCAGTTTCTTGCGAATCTGGCATGAAACTTGATTTTAAAGCGGAAGTCTTAGGTGGTGCTAGTTATGTGGGGGGGGAAAGACTCACTAACCTTAAAGGTGCTATATGTCTTTTTTTTTTGACTGTACCAATACATAAAAATACCATATGTTTAGATGTTTAGAAAACATGCCAAGTTCACATACTTGTTTCTCTGAAAAACTTATTCTACTTTAAAATTTGCATTCCGTGTCGGAATGTCTGTTTTTTGTCTGTGATTCTGCACACTGCCAATTTATCCAACAGTATTTCGACACCCAGGGTTACAAGTTGGTATAAAACACTGTGCATTGCTGCCATTTATGCCAGCAAACAAACTGGGTCAGAGATCCATCTACAAAATGTCTATGACCAGAAGCATATTAAAACGTGGATAAATCAACTCATGAACTTACGCATTCCATCGCCAATTGTGCTCGTTTCTTTTGCGTATCCTCAATCTGGCAACCCGCATCTGATGAGGAGGGGGTGAGAAGTGACACTCCCCAATATTTTGAATTTCAACTGCAGTACCAATTTCGACCGCTAGCTGCCAATATTAAATACATTCTTTCATTAACCATTTCAGTCGCATCCGACTCTTGGTGATTCTATGGTCAATCTTCTGCTTTACGTGACAAACGGTCCACGCATTTACTTGTCAGTGATTTTTCCTGGGTAGGTTGGCAGGTTTTTCCCCAAACCTCCCCATTACTTGGTTTGGGACTCTCACGCACACACACACACACACATGCATTCCAACATATGGACAGTTAGCATCTCAAATTCACCTATACTGCATGTATTTGGATTGTGGGGGAAACAGAAGCACCCTGAGAACACCCACTCAGACATGGGGAGAACAAACAAACTTTACACAGAACACTATAAAAGGGCATAATATTACACACTGCACCTTTATATGTGATGTGTTTATAAAGTGGCTTTGTGGGCAAAATGGTTACTGAGATTCAAGCAAAGACATTACCCCCCCCCCCCTTCCTTTGCTAGATCACTGCCATTGTTTTATAGGCCTGGCATCAAAGTCCTAAACTATTAGTCTCAAGCTCACTCACCCACGGGCCGCCCACAGTCTGTTCACCGACCGCCTGGTTGCACAGAAAATTGGCCAAAACTATGAGATAATCTTTTGGAAGAATAGAAGTTTACCATTCGTGGACTGGGACTGTTACAACCATTATTTGAATCAGAAATATGCAAAAACTAGCTAGATAGCTCAGATAAACAAACATTTTTAAGAAAATATTGCATGCTTATATTAATAGTACATTTATGGCCAGTAAAAAAAACTGATGTCTCATAAAACTTACATGGCAGCTGAACCTTTTTGTTTAATAAAGCAGAATATGGAGCTGACAGCGTACATTCACTCAGGCATATAAATGATTTCTGTTTTGGTTCTCACAGCAACTCACACATAAGTCAAAATCAAAAGCACAATGAAAACAACAGTAGTTGAACACTGTGCTGTTCAAAACCATGCTAAAAAAATAACTATTAAAAAATGAATATAAATAATTTAGCTCGCTATGCAATGAGAAGGAGAGTATCAAAACACAAATAAGTGATGGAGCCTTACACTCTAGGGACAATTATAAGCCTGGGCGAAAAGAGAGATTTTTAATTCAGGTTCTGATTCAACTAATCTGAGGGAAACCGGAAGACTCTTCCACAGTTTTGGCCCAACAATGGAAAAAGCACAGTCACCCTTCAACTTTAATCTAGATCTCGGGACCATCAACAATCTTTGCTCTGAAGATCTCAGAGATATAACGGATGTATTTGGATTTAAAAGATCACAGAGATATTTAGGAGTCGATCCAGTCAGAGCTTTAAGAACAAAAAGTACAATTTTAAACTAACTTCTGTAACAGCCAGTGTTTTCCAGATTTTTCAGCCAGTGCAAAGAGCATAATACTGGGGAGATATGATCAAATATCCGGGTGCCAGTCAGAAGTATGGCAGCTGCATTTTGAATCATCTGAAGACAAGAGAGACTTACAAAAAAATAAGAAACTCTTAGCTTTTTATAGCAGTCTTAATTGGGAAAAAAATGGATTTGACTACAGAGTTTAACTTGCAACAAACATGAATGTTAAAATCCCCTACAATAAAAAGCCTATTATATTTAAGAACAGCGTCAACTAAGAAATTTGAGAACTCTTTTGAAAAGTCCATATGAGGTTTCGGGCGATAAACCACACGTTGTTTATTCAACTAAAATAGAAGTACTTCAAAACTTGAGAAAGATTCAGTCTTAAGAGTTCGACAGCAGAAGCTGTTTCTGAACACGGATGAAAGTCCACCGCCCCTGGCACAGAGTCTATGGCAGTTCAAAAAAGAACAGTTTTTGGGCACAAGTTCAGAGAAGTGGCTTGTACAGTATCCCCGCATTCAGCCAAGTCTCTGTAACTAACAGAAAATCCAGTTCATTAGAGGTTATGAAATCTTACAAAATAAATGTCTTGTTTACAAGCGATCTTGCATTTACCAATCCAGTGCCGGTCCTCCCTATACAGGAAAGTATGCAAGTTGCGTAGGGCCCCCGAACCATCCTTGCTCTTAAAAATGATTTAATGACTAGGGCTATTAATAGAATTTTAGTTTCACAACGCTTTTGCCCTGCGTAACATCCAAATCAGTCAAATCATGTAATGTGAATGTCGCGACACAGTCTCCTGCCGGATGTGCACGATATTAAAATGGACAGATACACACGCAAAAAAAAAGTCAATAGTCCATCATGGTGAGTTTTCACTAAAAGGCTGTCAGTTATGTCATAAGTGAACTTAAACAATTGGGAAAGTAATTGAATGCTTGTCAGTAGCCTATATTAGATCTGTGCATTTGGTCTTAAAGTGACTGCAGTCTAATAAACCTGCTACTGTCTGTGTCATTTAATGTTTATCAAACAGCAAAAGAAAAAAAGAGAATCATTCCCTGCTTTTCACTGAATAACTTTAGGAACTTGAATAAGAATCAATGTAGCCTATATTTAATTGATACGGTGAAGACTATGCAGTGTTTTATTTGATTGATTACTGAACTCAGCCAGAGGGCTGGGACCCACTAGGGGGCCGCATCACAATTCCAAGTGTGGTGATTTAAAATTATTTCAAAATATTCAAAAACAAATCAAGACATTCATTTAAGAACCAAGGTTCCCACAGTCTTGGAAAACCTGCATATGTGAGGGAATTTGTGTAATTCCTAGGACTGGAAAATCAAGAAGATTAATGAAATATTAAAAGGTTGTGTAAATTTCGATAGTAAATATACACTATAAAGAAAGATTTTTCAAAGTTATTAATAAAACAAAGAATATAGGAGTAAGTTTGGCAAGACAGTATTTTATTCTTTCTACTTCAAAATTGCATGTTTAATTTCAATGCTTTGCTGCTGTTTTTTGTCATTGATTGTGAAGTTTAAAAAAATATCTCAGTGAAAATTGTTTCTACACCAAATTGCTTTAAGCGTAATTCTTTTTAAAGCTTTTCTAGTTAAATCTCTAAAATATTTTTAAATAATTTGCTGAGAAATTGCTATTTGTGAGTTAAAAAAATACATATATCAGTTCTTCTTTTTTCAATTATGGAATTTACTTTAATTATTTTCATATATTACCACTCTGTAAATAATTTAAAAAAAGAGTAAGAACCAGAAGAACCAGAAATATTTTAGCCTACATGGTGGGCCTTTGAATATTGTCTTTGGCAATCGAGGGACCAATGCTGTAAAACACGGTTTGCATGTTATTGTACCTATAGCAACTCATTCGGTTTCGCACATTTTATGCGATTGATGTAACAAAAAACAGCTCAGGGCAAGCTTCCTCATCACACTGATAAGAGACATTCTGCGACATTATTACAAAAAAATAATGACAAGAAATGAGGACAGATTGACTTTAGAATGTATAGGAGATAATAATGATATAATTAAATTCCCCTCTGGGCACACAAGCACTGAACAACAAGCATCTTATATGAGCACTCGGTTCAGTTCCCACAATGCAGTGCTTTGTTGCTATATTAAGAGTGACTTCAGTGTGAGGCAATCACTTGAGAATGATGACTTGGGAATCAATGCTTGACAGTGGACCTTAGCATTCCAGTTCATCTAAATTATAAGAGTTTACTCAATGGTAAATACTGTTATCAATTAAGTGAAGTGTTCGACCCGTCGCCCTGATCGTTTAAGGGAGGAGTTCAAGTGTACATTGATCTGCCGCAGGCTGAGACTAATGCGGAAAGTGCTTATTTGTCATGCGAGATGGGAAGATAGTTATGTGTCTTATATAAGGTGATTATCTACTGTTCTCTCTTGTAAGCACACCATGTGATTTGCAATAGCATTTTTATTTATACAATTACTAAAACCCTTTGTGAAGTTCAGGAAACCATAAAGTAAAAAAAAAAAAAAAAGCAGTATTTTCCTGGAACCCACAAATAGTATATTATGAGCCTGATTATGAATATATTTCAATGCTTTTGCGTTGTCTTGTGAAACTCTTGAGTTCTTTTGAGAACGTGAAAGTGTTGAAATATATTTTTTCCATTACCATGTCCCTTTAGGGGCTCTGTAGTTTATCATTAAAAATTTACCTTGGGGACTGAAGTTTCCCGTTGGAGAGCAGTTTTAAGTTGGCCTGGTCGGACACAAAGACCACACGCGGGAAGTGGAGGGTACTACCCAGTGACAGATTTTGTACCTTTTTTCTGAGAGTGTAAATATATCGAGTTGCACTTTATTTTACAGACGTGCACTTTCAATGTACTCACAGACTACTTACCAAGAAAGTACTAAATAATATAAGGTGACTATATGGGTTAAGATTAGGTTAAGGGTTAGGTTCAGAACTCGTACTTAGTAATTAGTTATTGTAATTACTACAATATTTATACAGTATGTACATGCGAAACAGGACTGTAAAATAAGGTGCTACCATATATATTAAGTTTCTGGCCCATCTCCACCTCACAGCTTACCCTCGTTTCCCATCGTGTTGCTTGTAACAGCTGCCTATTTTAATCAATTATTGGGACAGTGCTAAATAAACAGATCTAAATTGCTTGACAAGTGTTGTCAAATATTTAAACATAGTTTTCATTCAACTGGAGTAAAAATCGTCCAGAATTTGATTTAAAAGTGACATGCATTGGCAGGATCAGATTTGTAAGGGAGGTTCGTGCCAAGGGAGATTTATGTGAATTAAAACATTCCCGTAGACTCTAGACACACAGCAATCCTATTGTTGTGGTATTGACTGTACTTCATTCACACTGAAAATCACTTTCAGCACATATGGGTTTTACTTGAAAGTGTTTTTAGGGCAAAAAGTAATATGTTATCTCTATATAAAAAAGCAAATCTTTTTGCCCTAAGAACAGGCAGGGATCAACAAAAAGGATTTTTTCCCCCCTCAGGGCTAGTCGGGTCAGTGGTTCAAATTTTACTTGCCCTGGCGATGGTTTCACATTTTATTTTTTAGAAACCTATATTTATGATTTTACAAAAAGAGAAACAGTTTACATCAAATATTTTTTATTGCAGTTACAGTTATAATTCCTATGCAATTTTGCAGGAAAATAAACAATCCCTTGCTACACTACGGTCTTCCAGGACTTCTTTCATACCAAGAATTGTGCAAAGACAATGGACATAAGTGGAAATGAATCTTCTCTGTCTGAGTCTGAGAGACTGGAATGTTTTCTTTTGTTTCATTGCTGTCATTGATATGCAGATGAGATGCTACTCAATTGTATCTCTATCCTCCATTCTGTCTTCACAAATGCAATCTCAAAGAGGATCTTTGCCAGATTTACCTAATTGAGCTTTTTGGAAAAATAGTACAGTTTTCAAAAGTTATTTTGTATACTTTTCAGTTAAAATATTTATATATTTTGTAAAATACATTTTACATCCAAATGCAAATTCTAAATGCAGTCTGTTACACATTACAGATATTAAATAAACATTACACATAACTAGGCCTATACACTAATTTGTGTGAAAAGTTCAGGTAATTTTAAAAAATCTAAATTTGAACTTATGATTTAAATTTTGATTTAATTTCACATGTTAGTAGTCAAACCAATCTTTTTTCTATTCTTTTTTCTTTTTTTTGGTTATACTAACAGTCCTAGATAAAGCTATTCTAGCTCACCTTCGTCCGCATACACGTGTGAATATAAAGGACCCGGTATACTTCATTTTCTGCTTTCCGCTCCATCTTAAGCACAGTTGAGCGAGAGCTCACTACCTAGTGGATTTTGTTTTCAACCGCTCAAGTCACTCGCAAATGTGCTGTTGTACGGTCAAAAAAATTGGGCTGCACGCGGACTTGGGCTGCGTTCCAGTCCAAAATTGTCATGCCCTTCACTCGCTAACTTCCCTCTGTCTCGTTCACTCGGATGCACGTCATTGCTTGCGTGGCATGAATGCCTACTACTGGCGGAACCTTTGCAATAGGCTGAATTGGAACGTGCTTGATCGCCCTTGATCACTTAGATTCCAATATGGGGTTGATTTATTATTTATTTTTTCCCTTAGTAAATTGTTTAATGCAGTATTCTGTATATAGGTGTGTTTGAGTTGTTTAAATTTAAACAAAAATAGCATAGTTGTTTGTGGTGGGGTAAATCAAACGCAATATGCGTTGTGGTATGGAGCTGCCTGAAGTGTACATATGAAGTAGACTCGCTCCCTCTGTCAAAAGAGGGAGCGAGGGTCTGTCCATATAAACTTCCCTCGTCCACTTCACGAAGTGGACTGTACTTTAAAATGGCGGCAGGCATTCCCCCGAGGGGAAGTTCGCAAGTGCGTGTCTAATGCCCTGTCCCAAATGGCGCACTTCATGTGGACTTTTGGTATCGTGGACTTAAATTGCGCGTGCTTGATGAGTCTACAAGTCCGTAGACCGTCCCATTCATCATTTTAACGTTCTGAAGTGTGCTCAGCAGCGCCCCCTTTGTACCCTTGAAGCGGTCTTCCGCGAAGCCCGCATGGATGCCGGCTCCACACCCTTTAACTACCCAGGAATCCTTGCGAAAGGCCAATCAGACAACGGAAGGGAGGAGATTTCGTTCACGGACAATTGTTAACATGGCTGAGAAGACAATATTTAAGTGTAAGTATCATTACGTTTTTTATGACCTAGGTGTACATTTTACCAGTTTACAAACATTATGGTCATCAACCAGTGGTTGATTATTCAAACATAGGCTAATAATAGAGCGCTGAATAATACGATCGCATTATGATTAATTAAACAAATAGAACCGAATGTCAGGGCTTTACTGAGTCATATGTAACAACAACAACAATGGGCAGCATATTTCCCCGAAACTGCAGCTCCTGTCCATAACAACGACCGTATTCCTATTTCCGGCGTGACGATCGAGTCCGTCCCAAAAATACCTCTCAATGCACCCTCGTGGACTCGCGGCAAGGGCCCTAATAGGTCTGCACCACATGACGTCACCAAAGTGTGGACTCTGAGGAAGTCCACAAGTCCGGAGTGTGCCATTTGGGACAGGGCCTAAAAGTGGACTGAAACGCAGCCGGGGTCGGCTGAAGTCCGTGGACCCTCCTGATGATGAAAATTACGTCACGCAAACGGTATTACTTTGGATGGTATACAGCCGAAGTATACTTTGGGCTTCACTTGGACAACGGGTGGCCTTGGCGTTGTGCGAAATCTGCACATGTCCCAAAAGACACACAGAAGAGCCAACGTGAATAGTGCAACAAATAATGTGTGTATTAAATATTTGATCCCGCAATCTGTAATTATATCGCTGTAATATTCGCATTGTGAGCTTAATTATAACTGCAGGTTAGTGTATTTCGTGACTCAGCTATACATTCGGAGAAAACACACTACACTGCTACTTGTTGGAGAAAACATGATGGCACTGAAAAAGCTTTGCTATTTTGGAAACAATTTACTTATTATTAGCTACTTACTACTACTACCCTAGTAACAGACAGCTCTGCATTTACAGAGTCCAAAAAGACTTCATTGGTGGAGTGATTTCCTAATAACAATGCAAAAGAGGTGACTTGCTGTACTAGACAAAAGACAGTAAAAGACAGTATTAGACAAAAGACAGAAAAGACAGTATTTTGGAGCCAGTAAAGATAAGCGTCAGGTAACCTATTTTTATAAGTTAATGTTGACTCAAATGTAATTTTTTAAAGCCTGTTTTGTCTGACAATGCAGGATTGCATAAGCACAAACTAAGCTTTCATTGTGACAGAAAAGTTGCTATATTTTATCCATTTGAGTGTCAAATCAATTTAAAGTTTCTAAACTTGTCTCACAGACGTGGAAGGCTAGAACTAAGAAGTAGTCAGTCTGTTCATGCACATGCGTTTGAAAAGGAAGCTGTAGCGAGGCTAAAGACAGATGTTTTCTCCTTCAGTCTCAATATACGTTCAGTAAAAAATCTAGATGCTTAGCAACTGCTAACAACAAAATATGGAGCTAGAGTTTTATTTAAATATTCATATAAGCCAAATGTCTTTGTACTTTGTGCTGACAAAAAGCAGATTTAGGATGTATGGAAAATGAACATTTGGCATATCCCAAAGTGTCAATCTTCCATGAAGATAAATTAACTATGAGAACCAACAAAAAGTCATATAACACCCAAAACTTTTTTTAATTTTTTTATTATTATTACTGCATGGAGCTCCTAAAGGGAAACGTTGATGGTAAAAATATGAGATGGGAGGATCACTGCTTTTGCAAGAGAACACAATTTTTCCTCCTATATCATAATTTTTTCAATCACCATGTTCCTTTTGGGGCTCCGTAATTATTGTTTTTTTCGTTAAACTTTCCTATAGTGTGTAATATAGCTGTTTGTGCATGTAAACAATCTGCAGCAGAGTTACATTCAACAGCAAAGGGAGTTAATCTCTCCAACAGAAAACACCTGCCTTAAACGCCTTTGTTTGTATTCCTGCTATATTTTTCACAACGTGGATATGTCACAATGTAACACATTGCATAATGCCACCTGCTGGCTTCTTTGGCTCACCCTCAAAATAGAGGTAGTTATGAGGCCATGTAGGGACTATCATTATGTCTAGGAAACACTGTTTTTTTTCTCCCACTGCCTGGGCAAAACACCATTACATGAGGGGCTTTTGTGCCAGGTAGTTAAAGGAACTCAATTATGGGGACTATCCACCAGTGCGTTCCCCTGAGAATAACACTTTTCCCCTAGGGCCATTTTCCTGGTTGCATTCGCATCGCCAGTAGGAACTCCAAAATGACATAAACCATCACTGACTTACGTCTTGCTGCTCTGGTTGTTTTGCGGGACATTTATTTTGCCAGAGCCGATCACACACAGCGTTTCCATTCTCCATTTTCATTAGTTTATGATCTGTTTAACAGTCCTAAAATGTTATTTGATAGAAAGTAAACGGTATTTGAAAAAGTATTATAGCGTTTGCCGTGTGCTTAATTATGAGCTAATTTAGTTCCCACAAAAGGGAATTCTATATTCCTATGGATAAAGTCGTTCTCATTTCCCAGTTCCTGCAGTGCAGACACTCCAAAGAGGGGGTAATTTCGCCAATATTCTTCAGCAGTAGGCCTACAACAACAACCTTTTTGTTGAGCCGTGAACCATGCAATTCCATGCAGGTCAATATGATAAAGGAGAAATTACATCACATCTGAAATACAAGCAAAGTATAAAAATAATAACAATTACTGCTGTGAAACTTCCTGCACAAATCATGCTTGCGAAGGTGGTTGATCAGCTTGTTCTTCTTGACTGTCATTACTGTACTTAGGCTAGAACTGATATGGCAAAACTAACGCCAATAGTGTTTACGGCACTGGTAGCTGGAGCATGACGATTTTGTTTAGGGGCGTTACCATAATCTGACACACGCTCTAACTGCTTGACCAATCAAAACAGACAGGGGCCGGCTGACCAATCAGCTGCGGGTTTTAAAGAAACTGAAACTAAAAGAAAGAGCGTTCAGACAGGATGAAAACAGGCACTGAACATTAAATCATCTAAACCTATGCTATAGAGGCCCATTAATGAAGCTAGTAATCAGACATTTTGGGCTCACTTCATAGCAAGTATTGTTGCATACAAGTCTAAAAGTCAAAAATACACATATAGTGGTAATGTACATAATGAGTGTCTGCAGAGCTGTCAGAAAAGGTGGAGGTTTAGATGCTCTTTTTAAAGATGTCTATCAATGTAAGCAAATATCATTTGGGAATTACCCGTCTTTCGAATATCTGGGTATTGTGTGAAAAGGTGCTCCACGCATTTTACTTTTCATTGTTTACAGGCCTCCTAAATACTCTCCAGCCTTTGCTGAGGACTTTACAGCACTGTTATCTACAATTTCCTCAGAGTTTGACTGCGTTGTCATTGCTGGAGATTTTAACATTCAAATAGATAATGCAGAAACCAATATGGCAAAAGAAATCAAAACTGTTTTAAAAACTTTTGTTCTGACTCAGCATGTACATGGACCCACTCATAATCATGGACACACTCTAGATTTACTTATCAGTAAGAGTCTAAACATTTAATCGATTGTTATCAAGGATGTAGCACTGTCTGATCATTTCTGTATTTTCTTTGATATATTGATCTCTGCTGCCATTGAAGCTAGATCCGTGTCTGTCAAGAAGAGATGCTTAAATGAGAACACTAGTGTACTATTTATGAAGGCTAGATTTTTAACACCAAGCATATCTTCTGACTCTGTTGATTTTCTCCTTGATTCTTTTAACTCAAAAGATAAGAGTGTAATTGATGATATTGCTCCTGTGAAAGTCAGGAAGAAGGGTGGCAGACAAAAAGCACCTTGGAGAAACTCAACAGCAGTGCAAAATATGAAAAGACAATGCAGAAAAGCAGAGCGCATGTGGCGGAAGACAAAACTTGTAGTCCATTATAACATCTACAAAGACAGCATCCATGCTTTCAATAAGGAACTAGGCAAAGCTAGACAGACATTCTTCTCGAATATTATAAACAGCAATATAAACACACGCACTCTTTTTGCTACTGTAGAGAGACTGACAAACCTCCCAAGCCAGATTCCCAGTGAAATGCTCTCAGACAGCAAGTGCAGTGAGTTTGCTTCTTTCTTCTCTGAGAAAATCAAGACTATCAGAAAGGTGATCAGCTCATCCTTGAGTTGCGCTGGGGTCAGACAGATCAGACAACAGCCTGAGAAAGTAGTCACTATGTCTGATTTTGAAGAAATTGATGCAACATTTTGGAAGAAACCGTACAGCACCTAAAAACATCAACCTGCGCCCTTGACGCATCTTTTTTAAAAAATGTGTTACACAGCTTAGAAGCAGATCTCCTAGAAGTGGTAAATGCCTCACTTCTCTCTGGGAGTTTTCCGAACTCCCTGAAAACTGCAGTTGTCAATCCCCTCCTGAAAAAGAGCAATCTGGATAAGACCATATTAAACAACTATAGACCGATCTCAAATCTTCCTTTCATAGGCAAGGTCATTGAAAAAGTTGTCTTCAATCAGCTAAACAAATTCTTAAGCTCAAATGGATATTTGACAATTTTCAATCTGGTTTCCGACCGCATCACAGCACAGAGACAGCGCTCATAAAGATAATAAACGATATTCGCTTAAATACTGATACAAGCTAAATTATCAGTGCTGGTACTACTCGACCTCAGTGCTGCATTTGACACTGTCGATCACAATATACTTCTTGACAGGCTGGTAAACTGGGTCGGGCTTTCTGGTATAGTCCTAAAATGGTTCAGGTCATACTTGGTAGGGAGAGGTTATTATGTGAGTATTGGAGATCATAAGTCTGAGTGGACATGACATGGGGTGACATGGGGATTCCCTCAAGGCTCAATACTTGCGCCACTCCTATTCAACCTGTACATTCTCCCAATAAGCCAAATAATGAGAAATAACCAAATCGCTTACCACAGCTATGCAGACGACACACAGATCTACTTAGCCCTATCGCCTAACGTTTACAGCCCCATTAACTCTGTTCCAATGCATTGATGAAGTAAACAATTGGATGTGCCAACACTTTCTTCAGTTAAACAAAGACAAAACTGAAGACATTGCGTTTGGAAACAAAGATGAAGTTCTTAAGGTGAATGCATATCTTCACTCTAGGGGTCAAACAACTAAAAATCAAATCAGGAATCTGGGTGTGTCTCTAGAGTCAGACCTTAGTTTCAGTAGTCATGTCAAAGCAATAACTAAATCAGCATACTATCACCTGAAAAATATTGCAAGAATTAGATGCTTTGTTCCCAGTCAAGAATTAGAGAAACTTGTGCATGCTTTCATCACCAGCAGGGTGGATTATTGAAATGGACTCCTCACTGGCCTTCCCAAAAAGACAATAAGACAGTTGCAGCTCATACAGAACGCTGCTGCTAGGATTCTGAGCAGAACCAGAAAATATGAACACTTCACACCAGTCGTCAGGTCCTTACACTGGCTGCCAGTTACATATGGGGTGGTGATGGCGCAGTGGATAAGACACATGCCTTTGGTGTGAGAGACCCGGGTTCGAATCCACTGTGAGACACCAATGTGTCCCTGAGCAAGACACTTAACCCCTAGTTTCTCCAGAGGCGTGCGACCTCTGACATACATAGCAATTGTAAGTCGCTTTGGATAAAAGCGTCAGCTAAATGAATAAATGTAAAATGTAAATGTAAAATATAGGATTGATTTTAAAGTATTATTACTGGTATATAAATCATTCAATGGCCTAGGACCTCAATACATTGCAGATATGCTCAGTGAATGTAAACCCAACAGATCACTCAGATCACTAGGATCACATCAGCTAGAAATACCAAGGGTTCACTCTAAGCATGGCGAGTCCGCTTTTAGCTACTATGCCAGCCGCAGCTGGAACCAGCTTCCAGAAGAGATCAGATGTACTTCTACAGTATCACATTCAAATCCAGACTCAAAACACATCTGTTTAGCTGTGCATTTACTGAATGAGCACTGTGCCACTGTTCGTCCGACTGTTTGTACTGTATTTTATTTTATCTTTTAATTATTCTGATTTCTTATAATTATTTCTGTATTTTATCTTTTATTCTAAACTGTTTTAATTATTCTGATTTTCTTTTGATTATTTTAATTACTTCTATGTAAAGCACTTTGAATTACATGCGTGTATGAAATGTGCTATATAAATAAACTTGCCTTGCCTTAATGTGTTTTCATTTGTATATTAATTTTCTTATGCAGGCATAACATTACCCCTCTGTCTCTGTTAAGCGTTTTGAGAGTGGGAAAAAATGTTAATGTTAGCAATCCTTGTGACTGTGGGATTCCACTCACTGTGTACAACTGCTGTTAACATTAAAAGTTGCAATTAGGAGTCTGTTTAATTGTTCTGGATTGAAGTGAAGCAAATGATTGCTCCAGGTGTTGTTGAACTCGTTGCACAATAAGCACAACAATGTGCTTAATCATTTCTGCCTCTTTCCTTTTTTTTATGCACAGCCAGAAGAATTTAGCTATGTGACATGTCTGGAATAGGTCAATAATTTTCATTAACAATGTCTTTGTGCCTTTAGGCTCTCAATTATGTCCATTCATGCCTCCAGCAAAGCGCATTACCCGCATGTACTCTGGGACTGTGACTGCATACTAGAGCTATCAGGGATTTTAAATGAATCATTTGTTTGGTTTCATCTCTGAGATGTACGTATTTTGCACTGAATTTTCTGAAATGGATTATGATTAAATAGCTCTAAAGGAACAGTTAATATTATATGTGAAAGCAAAATAGTTCCTGTAAGTGGTCATAGTATTTCTTTGATGCCCTAGATGTTTAATTAAGACTACGGTCTTGCAAATTTATTTCAAATTTTATTTTCACCTTGTTTTGAATGTGTAAAGTAATTTCGAAAGTGAGATTAACCATTTTTGAGTTCAATCATCAGACAGTGATTTGATTATTCTCTTTGATGTCATTCTGAAACTTCTGAGTCTATACACATCGCTGTCAAGAGCTTTCCATATATATGATGTCAGAGTTGAACTCTTAAGCTCATGTTGAACTGTTCAGCTCAGGTTTGATGATTTCTGATTGCAGTCGTGTTTATCTGCACCATGCGTCCTCCCACCCTTTGATTTGCACACTTTTCAATCACAATCCAGTGATTCCTTTGGGGAATTACACAGCTCCCCTGTGGTTAAGAGATGAGGAAATGACTCCAGATAGTCACCTACAGTATATTACTCTTCTCTCCTCAATTAGGACCAGGAGATGCTGCTCTTGATGACAGACATTTTGACTCCAAAAGAATTCATTACAACTCTTTTGACATCCGCCTCAGTGATCTGTTGTCTGCATCAGAGACTCAGCATCATATCGCTGAAATCAGGGCTCAGAAATGTGATGAGGGGATTGTTGGAGCCCAAACATCTCAGCTAAAGGTCAACTGAAGGGAATTTCACAAAGTGAAATGGTTTAGCAGGATTCAGTCTTGAATGAGAATAATATAAAACTTTATAATAATATGCAAAAAATTATTAATGCAATACAAACAAATAAATTCTCATAATTTTGTTTGCTTTTCATGTACTTCAAAAATACAGTAAACTGTAAAATTGAAGAATATCAAAACAATTTTAATATATATTAAAATGTATTTTGTCCCTGTGATGATAAAGCTGAATTTTCAGTGCCAAGACTCGTCTTCAGTGTCACATAATCTTGCATAAATCATTCTAATGTGATGATCATGAAATTCGATCTTATTCATTTTGAAGACAGTTGGGCTGCTTAATATTTATGCGGAAAGCATGATTCTTTGATTAATAGAAAGTTTAATAAAATGTTTATTTAAAAAAAGGAACATTTTCTAACATTATTAATGTCTTTGTTGTCCCTTTTAAATCCATTTGATGCATCCTTGCTGAACAAATATGTTACATTCTTTTAATTAATAATAAAAAAATCGTACCAATCCGAAACTTTTGAACCACGTTATATCTTACAATAAAATAAATACAATAAATAAAATAATTCATGTTTCTATGAAATCAATACAAATAGTTTTTGTTATAGTTAGTTTTATTGTTCATGATCATGTAAATGTGTTTTATACATTTGTAGGCATTTCTGTTCACCTTACTACAAGCTATTTGGAGTTTTTACTGCTGAAACTCAAAATATCTGTTGCATTTTGTAGGGCAGCCACATGTCCCATCTGCTTTCTGGATTTCATCCATTTTTTAAGTTATAGCTCAACTCCAAGGTCATAGCATTGATTGAAAATGCACATGATAAAATGTCGAGTATACCTTAAACGTACCCATTTTTTCAAAGGTGTCTTCAAAATTAATGAATGGAAATGACTATGTTGCTTAAATATACATTTTATTATTTTTTTTATTTTTTTAACATTATGTACAATTGTCTGACAGCAGATGGCAACAGACATTTATCCATATCTCTCCATCGCTTGGACCAGTATTTAATCTCAAGCAATCTTGATTATAAACCACGAACTGACTGTTATGTAACATCACCATTTACCCAACCAGGAGTCCTTTACTTTTAATAGAACATCTTTGGACTGACTCAAAGTCACTTGAATTATAACTAATGGTGGCTATTTGATCACTTCAAAACCTGTGTTAAAATTTTAAAGAAATGTGTATTTTAAAGGAATTGTTCAACCCAGAATGAACATTCTCTCATCATTTATTCATCCTCATGTTTTTCAAAAAACCCTTGTGACTTTATTCTGTGAAACACAGAAATGCTGAATACTGGCTTTTCAGTGCATTACAATGAATAGGGATTGCTTTAAAAAATGCACAAAAGGACCATAGAAGTGTCCTAAATGTGATCCATATGACTTGTATGCTATGTAATACGTTACGGTCTAATTTATTTTTTGTATCCTGTTGTGTTATGTGTTTTGGAACAATATGAGGGTGGGTAAATGATGACAGTATTAACATTTTTGGGTAAATTGTCCCTTTAAGATCTCCCATCACAGCATACGCTCAGTTTCTTTTGTTGGACGATAAGGCTGCTGTATTTCTTGTGTCTCAGTTTTCTGGGTTCTTTGACTGAGCCTGACAGTTGCCCTTTGCGTCTCTCCTGCAGCCTTTTGACCCTCTGTTCTGTGTTGGCTTCAAAGAGCACCCAGACCTCAAACTACTGACAAGGCTTTAATTCTTCTATCTAGACGTCTTGAATAACCTCCAACGCATTGCTGATGGGTGATTTCCAGAAATGCTCCTGGTCTCACTGCTGAAAGGAAGTCCACCGAGAGCGCTGCTCAACAGGCAAGACGAGAAGAAGGCTTTGTGGAATATTCTGCAGTCTGCAGGTGGCATCTCTGCTGCCAAAAACTCAATTTCCTTAACAAGCTGCCATTAGACACGCCATTACTGGATATCAACAGCTTGTGAAATCTGCAGAGTTCAAAGGGACTATTCTATTCAGCTTTTCAACATCCATCTTTAATTAAGTTACGTAATCCTTTAGTTTTGGTCTTTCTGTTTCTGTGTTTTGGTCTTTCAAGTCAGTGTCCAAAAATGCAATCCAAAATGCCTGCTACACTCAGTTTGAATTTACACTGAACAATCTAAAACAGTTTTTTTTCTATTTCGTTAACATTTTATTAATATCTTGAGTGCATATTAACTTTGAAAGCCCTGAATATACATTGTGTGGTCCCCGGTGCACCCTCTTGTTGTTGACCCCAGTTTGACAAACCCTCTATTTCATATACAGTAATCTGTTTGAGCAGCCAGGTAAGAAGTTCTTCAGTTATTTACACTGCCAATATTCTTAAAGTATAATACTTTAATTTATTGGGTTAAAATGAACCACCTTCATTTTTACCAAGTTTAATGCTATGGCATACAATGGAATTTGTGCAATGTGCACTTCCATCTTTGTGGACACAGTTTGTGAAGGACACTTTTCTTTTCCAGCTAAGTGAAAGTGAAAACTTTAATTAACTTTAGCTCTATATTTGTTTGTTTTGCTGAAAATCATTTTTACAGATCAAGCTTTTAACTCCAAGTAATTTTCTTTGGGTTTAAAGGGCGTTCCTTAGTGTAGGTTTAGATTTGAAAGCAATATTTTCAGGTCCATGTAGGATAGCCTGGATCATTATCACAAACCTCATGTGTCTGATTCTTGTAGAGTGCCAGACGTGTCTATGTGTGCCTTGACTCCACGATGTCTTTCCACTCATAAAGGTTTAAATGCAGTTCATGTTTGGTTTGCTTATAAATCTTGAGTAACATTCACATTTATATAATGTCAGATGGATGGAGGTTAATTTCCTTACAGTTTTATTTTCACTGCCATTTTCTGGTTATCTTGTTATCCTGGTGCAGTCCGAAGCAGTTGTTTGGTCTGGACAAATACATTCTATTCTTGAACCGTAGGTTTGTTCCCCTACTCATTGTTTGCATGACCATAAATCCGCTCAAATAAAAACTCAGGGCGAATGCTTTAAACTTTGTCTTTATTAAGCCTTATTTTACTGTTATTTGTCCTCCTATTATTAGTTTTTATGTGCTATTTTAAGATACGAGTGGTAGAACCGAATAACAAAAAGGGTTTTATGCCTAGCTACCCGCATCTGTGAATGTACGCAGTCAGAAAAAATAACTAGTACCTTAAGGGGTTTAGCAACTAGTACCCTAAACTGTACTTTTAAGGGGAACTGCACCAATTATTAGCTGTTGT